>NW_027270904.1:562500-647500 GCF_040938485.1 Diadema antillarum
TCCATCCAAAATTGCAATTTTTGCACAAAAACCACATTGCAAAATTATTCAACCCCCTGTACAAATACATATGGATGAATACACTAATAATGACAAATCAAAAGCCACAAGCACATGTTCTGAGGTGAATGCAAGATTTTATTTATCGTCCATCCAAAATTGGAACGTTTACATACACAAAAACAAAAACAGGTTGTAACATTACTGAACCCACTAGGGTGTGTCTTTAGTACTTAGTGCAGCACCCATTTGCTGCAATGACCTGCTGTAGACGAGAGATGTAGTCTCTCACAAGCTTCTGGCAGCGCTCCATGGGGATTTTGGCCCATTACTCATGGGCAATGGTCTCCAGGTCAGCAATGCTGGTAGGTCTACGTGCAGTAACGTTACAACCTGTTTTCACCTCAGAACATGTGCCTGTGGCTTTTGTCATTATTTGTGTATTCATCTATATGTATTTATACAGGGGGTTAAATAATTTTGCAATGTGTTTTTTTTTTTTGAAAATTGCAATTTTGGATGGACTATGAAGTAAATCTTAACTTTTGTATTACTTTCGGTATTCAATTGTGATAAACTATCAGTTGACTACGTGAATGATTGAGTAATAGTCTGCAGTTGCAATGTTTGTTTTTTTTTTTCCAAAATGTCAAAAAAAGCGAGAGGGGTTTAATAATTTTGTTGCCAACTGTCTATATATATATATATATATATATATATATATATATATATATAGATAGATATAAATAATTTTATATATGTGTGTGTGAATATGTGTGTATGTATACATATAAGTGCAATGCAATATAGACATAACATTGTACTAGGTGTTTCAAAAAACATTTCCCACTTTTGATTCTTAATAATTCATAAACTATATATCAGATAACACTGTCATTGATATGAGTGACAGCTGAATAGTGTACAATTTGGTTGAAGGTAGTTTAAATATGAAAGCATAAATAGATTTCATGAAATTAATGATTAATTTCACAGTTAGGTTCCAGACTTTGATCTATTTTCAACCCTCTGTACAAAATTTCACTTTGCACAGGGGTCAATGGGTGTGTATGGGAGTGTGTGGTTAACACCCTGACAATGGTCCTGAACAATGGCCAGGGTTTGAATGCTTCATTATTCATTCATGAGAAATTACACTATCACAGCTAGTCTTTATTCAGCCTCTGGCAGTATCTGTGTAAAGTCAAACGCCTGTCGATACTGTCGTTGAGTCGCGTCAGTGCTCTCCCTACTTATGAAAAACAAAATTACAATGAATACCTTCTGTTCTATCGTAAACGTAGTGACAGGAAGTAAAGAAAATCAATGAGAGTATACACTTGTGTATATGGAGCCTTAAATAAATCTACTCTGAAACAAATCGCCCCAATGATAAATGCTGCTGAACTCTTTACCAAAAATGATATCTTTTTATCGAAAAAGCGAAAAATTTGTCAGACTATTTATTTAGTAGACAGTTGTATTAAAATGAGGAACTTTAGATCATTCATGCTTATTTATATCCCAAATCTAGAGATATGTCAGAAGCAAAATTTGAAAAAGATTGCCAGCTGGAATGAAATGTGGTGTTTGCAAGCACTTTACCATGCATGAATTCAGACTAGCAGTGCCCAGGGCAATTCACATGAATTATTGATTAAGCATTCATGTGCCAGGGAGCGCCAGACTGACGCCTAGTCAACAGGTGGTTCAGGCATGTCCATTGTTCAGGGCCATTGTCAGCACACACTCACATACACATCATTGGTTCCCGTGCGAAGTTCAATTTTTGTACAGAGGGTTAAAATTTGACCAAAATCTGAAACCTTACTTCAAAATCAATCTTAGATTTAATGAAACTGATTTATGCTTTCACGTGCAAATTACCTTCAACCAAATTGTACACTATCCAGCTATTACTCATATCAATGACAGTTTTATCGAATGAATAGTTTTTGAAATATTTATGATCAAAAGTGGGAAATGTTTTTTGAAACACCTAGTATATACATGTATATGCCTGTGCATAGACAACATGTAATGCTATTTTGTTTATTATGCTTTGAATGATAAAATACAATTATTCTTCAGCAGTTTGATATAACAACTTACATGTATTTATATTTAGTTTGATTGATGATATATTTTTGTTGATAAGATAATGTTAAACTGTATTTTTGTATTGAAATGAATGATTGATTTTTGTACATAAAGGTAATATTTTAGAAGATTGATATTATATGATGTTGCATTAGATACTATGACACATTATGCCATTTAGATAATATTATTGTTCTGTTGGTAGATCCTGATGATGGCCTGATGACAGGCCGAAAGCTTGATTGACTAAAAGGGAGAACAAGATCGAGAGCAACGTCCGCCTCAAGTCTAATTTCTTCATATATATATATATATATATATATATATATATATATATATATATGTAAGTACATGTATAGGCCTTTGTATCTGAAGATAATAACCAGTACATGTACCGGTAATTTGTTTCAAAAGAATTTACATAACCAAGATCTCATTTCAGCTTTTCAATCTGAATCCCATTTTAATAAATTTTTCTTTCTCTTATGAATATTCAAAATGCAAATTGTTGATTAACGTTATGGTCTCACACAAATGTACATCCCGTGTGTATACTCCATCTCTTTATAAATACAGTGGACTCCTGATATAACAAAATCCTCGGGACAGGCAGTTTTCTTTCGTTATATTGAAATTTCATTATAACCGAACAAATAAACAACAAAAATAAATAGAGTGGACAATCCTGCAGCCTGAATTTTTACTTCACTGTAACCGGAATTTTGTTATAACCGTGTTCATTATAACAGGAGTGCACTGTATACTACATGGTTTGCCTGTCCCTAACACTTTACACACTTCTTTGATGGAGACATGCAAAGGGTGGTCAGGTCAAGATGAGGTGACCTTTCAATGTCCAAATACCTTGAACTTTAAAGGCACTCATTATTACAAATGGTTCTCATCAACTTACTGCCACGTCATTGCAAGATATAAGAAGAAGCTGCACCTTTACATACTTAGCAGTCAAGGCACATTGACACATGTACTGTAATCAGTTTGCGCTCACAAGTGTGCAACCATTTATTTTCAATTCAAATTTACTGTTAAAGGGGATGGCTAGTAACTGATCAGTGGGAATCAGTTGGAATGCTGCTCAGGGATGATTCAATCCTTGTGGGATTCATTTAAGAGTACATTACATATCTATTGTTGTGTGAAAATTATTTGCTTCAGAATGGTCTCATATTCAAGTAATGTGCAGTTTAATGTATCCAGGTTAGCATGCCTGTACAGTGACGGGGCATTAAACTGCACATTAATTACTTGAATATGAGACCGTTCTGGAGCAAACAATTTTCACACAAAAACAGATATAATATGTACTCTTCAATGAATTCCACAAGAATTGGAACAATCGTCCCACCAGCATTCCCACTGATCAGTTACTAGCCATCCCCTTTAAAGTGTTTGTCCTTTTTTTTTTGCAACATGAAGCTAGCACAAAAATTTGAGCACACGTTTCTTGCTTCTTACATGAGATATCTGTGATAACAAGGTACCACGGGTAGGTATATAAGTGCTAAGATACTCATAGCTTTCTTAACCCATTGAGGACGGACTGATTTTGCTACAACACATATTTCCCATAGACCCTTACTCAAGTATACTCGGGACTCGTCCTCAACAGGTTAATGTTCACAAGTCCTTAGCTTGATTGAATTACTTTTGCTGTAGTAAAGCAGATCATTTACCATGTATGCTGTCAAAACCCTATGCTGCCTTGGCAGCAATGAGCTGTTTGAAATGGTTCAATTTTCATGGCCAAAGTAAAAACACACAAATAAATTCATCTTACATGGCTGGCTGTGAAGAGTTCCACTTTTACAGTACATGTAGTTGTAGTAGTAGGACCACACCTACCAACTGTGTACTGGATGGTTGCAAGTAAACAAGCGAAAAATACTCAAAAAAGCACATACTCAGTGGACAGAAGACACAGCTCAATTCCTTATTGTCTTTAGGTGTGAGAATTCTGCGACAGGTTCACACAAACTACTGTATAGGGCATATATTTTGTGAGCACAACATTTTGCATATTTAGAGCAGCTGTTTTAGTGGTGGCATAATTTTGCTGTGTGGTTTCAATTTTGTGAATATCAGTCAATTTGTAGAGTTTGCAAAAATTTAAAAGACTGTGAAGTATGCAGTATACAGGATGTACGTGAAGTAAAGTCATCAATAGTCTGGGGTATCAATAACTCCCGTCGTCTGATAAAAAGCGAAGTCTCTTTTGGGATGTCATCCCAATCACGATGGCAGAGTCCAGTGTGAAGCACCATCCGCGTGACAACTTGTTAGCGTTTATCAGTTCTGGGCCCTCATTTTGTAAAAGATGCTAGGAAGGCAACTCTTGCTAGAATAGCAACATCTTGTAGAAACAGCCAACCAGGAAGCAGGATTCTTTTCTATGTTACCATGATACTAACCATTACAGCAAGAATGGTTACCATGGCAACTTCAGTTTCAGTCTGCATCCACCTTGGCTAGCTCCATCACGTTTCTTGCCTGAAGGACCAGAGGCATATCAATCATACTGCCGCGGAAAATGAACGCACCCTGTAGAAAACAATGAAACAAGCTATCAAGCTGCATGTCGTCTAATTACACACGGGTAAAATTCCTGCTTCTTTTTTTCACTTTCAGTGATTTAGCGACTTGAGATATATCATTCGTGAATTCTTGATTACTCACAAGTGTCATGAAAATAAAATTCATGTGGAAATTTGAATTCATGCTTGACAATAGCATAGCAAATTAGAGCTAGTCTCTCCTCAAGTGTACTTTCAACTGATAAAGTGTGGTTATTGGTCAGGCTCTTTTCTGCCCTACCTGTTACACTTATTTGCCTATAATAATGTACATGTATCTCTTCTCTCATTATCTGCCAATTTCTCTTCAAGTACAGATTATACAACATGAATGTTTAATACATTATATCATTGTTCCACTAATAAATTTCATTCATTTCAGGTCAGTTTTCTTCTGTTTCCGTTTATATTTCATTTCATTCCATTCCGTTCCGTTTTGTTTCATTACATTACATTACATTACATTATATTATATTCATAATCCTAATTCCTTCTCTATCTATCTCTCTGGCTCACTGTTTTTGCAAATTCTTGTCTTCTTATCTGCTCCATACGTGTACATATCACATCATAGAAGCTGTACTGTAAAAGTGGTTTCTTTCGCGGTGGTTTTATTTTCGCGCTTTTCGCGCTTTGAGGTTGAACCGCGAATTTAACATCACATGAAAATGTTTTGAACCCGTCGCTTGTTACAACGCTATCATTACCGACCGCGAATTTAAACACATGCGAAAAAGTTGGCACCAATGGAAACCGCGAAAGTTTCTGTAAGCGAAAGAAACCACTTTTACAGTATTCCAAAGGTGTGAAAAGAGAAAGAGAAAACACACACACACAAACACTCACCTGCCCAGTTCTCTCATGCTCCTCGAACCCAGCCAGAAGTTCCCTCGCCCACTGTATCCGCTCTGGGCTGGGGCTGAAGGCCTGCTGGACAATGTCCACCTGGCTTGGGTGGATGACCTGCTTGCCTGTGGTCAAAGAGAAAGCATCAGCTAAAAAATTATGATACTCAAATGTATTTAGATGACTATTACACCCACTTCATAATCTGAATCAAAATCTGTATACACAGAGTTTTATGGAAAACAGACCTTAATTAAGTACCATTTTCAAACATTTTGAAGTAACTCCATCAACAGGCAGAGCAAAATGAAACCTTTCCAGTGATACCGCCCTTGTTAGATAGCAAGGAATGTTCTTAAGATAACCCGTTCCATACTGAATTCTGAAGTCCCCACAAACTTAATACACAGGCCACCAGGTTCTCGTATGGAATGGATTAAAACAAAAACAAATCCTGTATTTTCTCATTATTTTCTTTGCTTTTTAGAAGCTTTAATTGCAAATATCTCAAATTAGTAAGTATGGAGTTAACTTGGTATGCGATCAAACTTTTCATATACAGTCATTACTATACCCCACAAAGCCTATTGTGAGACACTGGGCACTCACATCATTGTGTGTCATTTTTGCAATGTACACCTCAAAATGGATAGAACTCAGCACCCCTATTTCCAAAGATCTGATTTCTCACATTTTAATGAAAGTGTGTGTATGTGTCACTCACAATCACACTGCTATAACTTCTGACCATCCAAGCATTGAGAATTTAGGGTTTCTGGGACGAACACTGCACTAGGGTTTTCTATAGCTCAGTTGGTGGAGCACCAGGCTAGCAATCCGGAGGTCTCAGGTTCGAATCCTGATGGAATCCCATTATTTTTTTTGCTCATTTTTCCACTAATTTAAATGCAAAAGTTAACGAAAATGGAGAGAAACCTTAAACAAGCTCGCAAATTTAAAACACGAAATGTCATCTCTCCAACAACATTTTGGTTACTCTCTAATGAAGAATCATTCACAGAATCAACAAGCTCACTGGAGAGATCAGTTCTGATGTAAAATTCGAAACAAAGTCTTGGATACCAAGCTTACCTGTGAATCCCATTCTTGCCCCTTCTTCTGAAAATCTCTGAAGGCCTTCTTTGTCTGGGGGGGGGGGGGGTAGGGAATGACAATATAGCAAGGTTGATATGCTGCTCATTTCATGTGAGGTAAATAGCCACCAGTTCAAATTCTTCCATGACCTAAAAACTCATCAATGATATATTTGAGATACTGTATACGCCATATGTCTAAATTTTTGCAAATCGGGAATTCTCGACAATTTCGCGAGTGGTTAAATTTGCGATCATGGAGTCCTGCACTGAATGGAGAAATTTATGTACATGTGCATGTCACATCCACTTCAGGATCAGAGTCAATATTTTTGCGTGTCTTTAATTTCACGAATAGCACCTGACTCGCGAAATTCGCGTAAATAAAAACCTCGCGAAATATTTGGCGTATACAGTATATGACGAAAAATCAGAGTCAAATAAGCAGAAAAGAATAAAGATACATTTCTCTTCAAACTCATCACAAAGAAAATTCTATGATTAGGTTATAACATCACATTACTAGTATTACTAATTGCTTACTCCATTTATTCATTATGAATGTATTTGATGAGAAAAGTAACAACTACATAATAGCAATCTATTCACGATCATAAAATTAAAAGGAAAGTCATTCATTATTTTCATTTGCACACATATAATTGTAATAATAACTTTTACTTCACATTACTACCATATTGATTACTCTGTTGTACTTTCATGTTTATGGTATCATTCTTGTGCTAAAATAAGTCCAACTCTTACAAAAACAATGGGAAAGATAATCATATTAGTGTATTTGTACATGTACTGTGAAATACCTAACTTCTACTGGAAGCATACCTTGAACATCGATATGGACCATGTCGATGGCTTGAAGTCCAAAAGCCTTTGCCACGGCCACAACTTTTTGCCTGGCGTAGACCAATTCAGCAGCATCATATGACCGTGCAGCCCCTAAAAGAATTGGGCATGGTAGAATTTGCTGTGAAACATCAAATTTGGCTGCTATAATTAGCCCTTTAGCACTAATTTCATATTAATAATAATGATAATGAATAACACTTATATAGTGCTTAAAACTGATGTTTCTAAGTGCATATTTGTGCCGTATCATAAAAAAAATCTTGCTGCATTCTCTAAGCTATGATACTTCTTTCCACATTCCAGGATCTGACTGTGTTTTTTTCTATACCGGTATGTCATACAAAAGGTGTGAAATATAATCAATTCAAATACACATTGAGGACGCGCAAAAACATGTGTAACAAAATACATACCAATGACTTCACCACAGGAATTTGTTGAATGCATTTGCATTCGTTACCATAAAACAAAGAGCAGTAACACAACACTTTGATCAAGTCAAGGACATACTGTCTTTGTATTTTACTGGGAATTTTTATATGGGAATTTCACCTATTGTGTGCTGAGTAGGAACTATGTCACAAGTGGCTGTAAATGTAATAAATGTGTACTGTGAAAGAAATTAATGCAGAAGGAGAAGAAAAAAATTGAGCTATCACTGACCAATGCTAGCACAGTAGTCGTCTGAACCAAAGACGATTCCATCCAAAGTGAAGGGTTCTGAATCAAAGATCTCTTGCGCCTCTCCGATGATCTGCGGCAGCCTCAGCAAACCCACGGCAGTCTCCGCATAAACGATGATTCTGACTGCACGACTGAGCTCCCTGCCTTCCAGGGATGACTTGAGCTGACGCACTAACTGATAGATGCATTACATAGGAAGACGGGGGCAGGGACCAGTTTTAGAATTTACATTGACATGGGACACACTCAACGCCAACATTTCATGTAACGTCAAGACATCCCCTTAAGTTTGCATTCGGTGCTATTGACCAATTCTGTGATGCGCTATGTGTATTTTTGGCATGGGCAGCGCCATTACTCGGTGTCTTAGCTGACCCCCCCTTCCCACTCCTCACCCCTCTCCCTACATTAGCACGCGCGCAGAATGAAAAACTGCTTTAGCCAATGGGCGTCTCGTACTGAGTGCGCGAATGCTTGCTTAGTGCGCCAACCTTTGTTACAAGTGCGTGATAAACATGTTGCCCGGGGTGGGGGAGAGCAGGGGGGTCGGCTAAGACACCCACTATGGCTGCGCCGAGTGCCATGAAATGTCTGCTGCCCTCAACGAACCCGAATCGGTCAATTGCTTCATGGGAACTGGGAAGGAGGGGCAGGTTGTGTCAATATGGGACAAACTCAACACCAAAGATTCATGTAATCATGTAAAGACATTGTCTCAAGTAAACACTGAGCGTTATTGCTTCATCAGAGGTACAGTTGAACCTCTCGTATCCGGACAAGTCGGGACCGGGGCTCATCCGGATAAGGGATTTGGCCGGATACGGGAGACTCAATGCTTCATACATGTACATATACATACACATGTACTGATGTAGCCCATTGTAGTACCACATGTAGTAATGTGTATACTGCAACCTTTTAATTGTTACATTTGGGGATGTTTGGGGATGTTAAAATGTCTGAAGGTAAGCAATTTGGAAGGAAATTTGATGTAATGTATGTTAATCATGTTGGAAGTAATATGTAATTCATGTGTGTTTGTGTAGGAGCTCTCAAGGAGTTGGGAATCCCCCTTTCCTCCCGTAATTATTTTTAAAAAAATCACGGCGAGATTGCGTCCGTATAATAGAGAGATCCGGATAAAGGGAGGCCGGATAAGAGAGGTTCAACTGTATTCATATACACACTGGCTCCAGAGTTGGAAGAATTTCATCATACCAGGTTACTAAATTGTCACTTCAAGACTGTAAGATTTTGGATTTTTTGTTCTAAACAGGCCTGTGAAATCTATATACTTCAACAGAGATTGTCAGAAATAAAGCAAAGATTAGTCTCTTGATAATTTAAGCTGGAATCCTGATATTAATTTATTGTAAAGTCTCATTCTGACAGAATAGTAAGACATGTACTTGATGTATGATGTCTCAAGTGAATGCAATCGTATCAACACTTTGCCTAAAACTTCAGAATTCAAATCCTTGCTCCTCATCATCACCATCTCAATATTCAACAACATAAAACAACAAATGCATATTTTATCTGCGTGCTTTGCAGTGATGACCATGCTAGTCCAGTGTGCAAAACAACTCTTACATTAATCAGGAAACAGTCCTAAGGACATGACAAAAGTGATGATCAAGAATAAAAGCAGTTGCTATGGATTTACCCAGTGTACATGCTCAATGGAATCAAATTTGGGGACCAGGATTGTGTCTGGAACTCTCTTCGCCTGGAGGATGACTGCGAGGTCCTCCTCGGCAAAGCCACTCTCCATGGAATTGATACGAACAGCGACGTCGGTGACTCTCGGTAGCTCGAGGGAATCCAACATGCGCTTCACCGTTTCCCTAGCTTCTGCCTGTCACATGAAAAGAAATAAATGATATTTCAACCAGAAGTTTCAACTTATATTATATCCTGCATACTCCTAAACATTCATGACACATTTACATTTAGCATACAATAAGTGGGAAGAAATCAGTGTCACTTGTTTGTTCACTAGTCAGTCACATTGGGCATGACTTCCATGATGTGAAAATTAAAGCATGATAGGAGTTTATCGAATAGCAGTCACGTCACAAAACTATCTGGCTGTGGCATAATTATCGACTATGTACTCTTCAGGACCAAACAGTGCAGCTACTGTTACCAACAGAGTTATGAATGATCCCATAGAAATCTTGCATTCCAACAGGATTCAAATTGATACACCTCTAAATGCTTAAATTTCTGCATGACTGATTCTAAGAGTCATAACTAGACATAAAATTTAGCTGATCTGAAACAGGTGAAGGTGAGGATTACAAGTAGCAACATCAACACTTTACAAACAGTGGTATCTTTATCTGCATGGTCAGAAACTAACTCTTTTTTTTGTGTGAAACAAATCATACAAAAATGAAAGAAAAGAGTGATAAAGATATTAGTGTTTGAGTGTTGTGTGGTTTGTTACTTGTAGGCCCTAGACATATTACATATTAAAATGCACAATGCATGCATGAATTTATCAGCAACGAACAATATTATAAAATGGGTTCAAGAATGTAGCCAATTGGAAGCGCTGAAATGAGTCACGTGTGCGCGCATTAATTTCTTAGTAAATGCACGGCCGGGGCCTGACGTACGTCACAATGTTTACACTAGCAGTGCGCACTCAATCAGTTGTTACAAGTGCGTCACGCGCTACTATACGCGCTGTCAATCCTGTAAACAACTTCTAGTTCGGGCTGCCACAACAGCCGGCGGCCTTTCTTGTGCATAACACGTGGCGTACGTATACTCTTATACGTACGTACAGTACTTATGTGCGGGATTTCCGAGTGCGACGTGCGTAAATGTTTGGGACGAACATCTTCGGACATCTTGACTTTTGAGCGAGTGCTACATGTAGCTGACTGGTATTGACCCACAAAGGTACGTGAATAATGCTGTTAGTTTTCGACCCATTTTATAAAACAAATGATGCACAGGATTTATCCTGTGCATCATTTGTATACTATCACACAACATGCCTTATTACACTTGCATCATACAATTTTCCCCTTTCTTTTTCAATGAAAGACAAGGTTGAATATGGATGTTCAGTTTGGGATCCTTACACTGCTGGATGCATACAACAGCTGGAAATGATCCAGAGACGCGTTGCACGATATGTGCTAAACCGGTACCATAATACCTCAAGCGTGTCAGAAATGTTCAAACAACTTGGCTGGCCTTCACTCCAGAAAAGAAGAGAAGTCTCCAGGCTGACCATGTTGTATAAGATGCACAACTCTTTGGTAGACTTCAACATGGACCACCACCACATCCACCCCATAACAAGACAAACAAGGACAGTTCATCCATACAAAATGGCTATCTGGTCCCCATCTCCAGGACAGAACAACACAAACAGTCCTTCTTTCCTCGCACAGTACGGCAGTGGAACAGCCTGCCCCAAAAGGTCATCCTGGCACCGTCTGTGGAGGTCTTCCGTCATCGCCTGACGGAAGATGTGGAGTAAATCGAGCAACGGGTTTTTACTTGCACCATGTAAATAATGCACCTTGCACCATGTAAATAATGCACCTTGCATCCAGGTACTGCACACTCGGGTGCCCTTATGATACACACACACGCATGTAAATCTGCAAAAATCTTCAGGATTGACGGAGGCAGAATATACAGAAGAAGAAGAAGAAGAGAAGATTTATCTCCACCACACAGCAGTGGAAAGAGCCTGATTTTTTAATAGCTTTTTTTTTTAAAGTACGGCCATGTTGATGCCCAACCAAGTAATAAATACTATATCTAGTTTCTAAGAGAAATTCTAGTACTTTCAGTTGAGTTTTAGGTAGGCCTGGCTATAGGCTACAGACCATCTACTGCCGTTTTGGTTTAGGTTAACCCCACCCCCCCCCCCCCCACCCCCCACCCCCACCCCCGGCCCGGGGCGCTCCTTGTACACAGACTCACAGTTATAAAAAAATTAGAATGCATTTAGGTTAGGTTCGCAGTTAGGTTTTTATTAGGTCTACCTTTCTATTGAATGCTACTCCATCTTCGCACTCCATCACAGCACAGTCAACTTTCATACTCGATAGTTTGGTGAGCATCTTCTCGCTGTGTCCAGGTACATAGAGTACAGCTCTGCGAGGTGTTTTTGAAGGTTCATTCCCGTAGAACCTCACGTGGTCATGTAGCCGGTAATTCATCGAAGCTACACGGGGCGCTAGCCGACCAGCAGTAAGCGCCTGCCCGGTAAGACCCGCACATTTGCTGCAGAGATTCCTTGACACTGGTGATAACATTCTGCGTGTTAAACGACGTAACTTTGACAAATAATGATTCCTCGGTGATGAATACAGGCGATGGTATTACAGATTGGGTTAGATTAATCTGTTTAAGAGCCAAAGACACAATATTTCACTACTGCAGCAGACAGCTCACCTCTCACGCCGTCACGGTCACTTTTTCTGAGAACAGTGCCGTATATTAATATACGGCACTGTCTGAGAAGACACAGGCACGCCCTCTTGAGTCCTAATGTATGTGTAACATGTTGCACAAACGACAGGTACACCACACTCCCTAAAAGTGAATATTTTCGCGTGACTAATTTTTCGCGTTTGGCAGGGTAAGAAGAGTTTTTCGCAAGACATCTATTACAGGAACGTAATGGCAAGCAAAATTATTCTCGTGCTTTTATTTTCGCGCTAGTTTCTGGTTGCGCGAATTGCGGGAAAATTTCAACATCTCGAAAAATTCCACTTTTACAGGCCTGAAATAATCATGACAGCTACACTGCACTGGTAGTGCGTTTCGTCGTCAGCATCGAGGTACTGTTCATCATTCATCTAATTGTTTGAGGTAAAATTGTTTGACCTGAAGCGTGTGGCACGGTGTTTTATCTGTTGAATGTGCTAGAAAGTAGAATTAAAATCTGAATCTTTAATCGAACCTCCTCTCTGAGATCTCAGCAGTGACCACTATAATTATAGGCTATTAATACCTTCCCTCCCCATCATACTCAGTATCATAGTGTATATAATTCGTAAGCATGCTCGTTCCCTTATCCTTGAAAGTGCCTCCTGATATCAGGACACCGCCCCTAAGACTTGAACCCCACCCCCTTTGGGGGGGGGGGGAGGTGGGGGGGGGGGGGGGGGGGGCTTTCCAAGGCTTTTTACCTTGGAGACCTCCTAAACAAGCCGCGGAAAATGCTCAAAATGCATCCCGTCACGATGCGGATGCCGCTCATTTTAACCCTAACTCCTAAATCCCCTAGTACGTGATCCACCTTATCTCAGGTTATGAGGTATAACACGAAACGCGGTGAAAATTAGGTCTATGTGCAAAGATTTAAAAAAAAAGTCTCATATGAAACGACTGATACATATGCGAATGCCGATGTTGTAAAAAAAAAAAAAGAAGAAAAACGGGGCCCAGTATTTAAAACAATTTCCCCAGATAATACTGACATCAAATCAGACCATAAACAGCTCAAACATTATTATTACATTGTGTGTACACAGTATAATGTTGATATGCCTCTGTAGAGATCGAGCTGCTCATAAAAATTAATGTCTCCAAGTGGAAGTTCAATAATGTTAATTACATGATTATACGATAATAGTCTATAATTACGATGATAATCACGTCTCCGGGTGCTCTAGGAAAATAACCCTGAATTAGGAATGAGCTATCGAAAAGTGCAATTTCAGTCATTTGATCCTGGGACTTAATCTTCGATGAATTTCAAGATTATCTTATATTCAAAACCTATAATTGTTTAAATTTTCTCAGGAGTCAGAGAGAGAAGAGAGAATAAACACATATCTATTTCGATTGAAATCTCCAGGTGAAAAGTCAAATACACGCCCATTTTTAAAACCTTTGACCGGATTTTGCATAGGGCCTACCCAGAGGCCTATACTTATCGGAGATTTCCAACCCCGGATATGGAAGGGCCACTATTTTGATATATAAAAGATGCACCCCTGGCCGACTGTCTGAGAAGTAGCCGCCAGTTTCTAATCAGGGGTTGCAGAACTGGGCAGGGGTTTGATGAGTCCTCTTAGGTGTTCCAACGCCCCCATCCCCCCCCCTCCCCCGTCACCTATGATACCCATCATGCGAGTGCGCACACACACCGTCTTTTGGTTCTTGAGATATTATGAACAATGAATTAAAAAGAAATTCGAAGAGAAAAATGTACAAAGCACTTGACACTTACAGAGATATCTCCATCGATGGAAGGGAGTGGGGTGGGGGTGGGGTGGGGAGAGGAGCAGTGGCCCTTGACCAAGCTAACCCCGAACATTACGCACACCATGCATGACACCCTCTCCAACCAACCAACCCCCCCCCCCCCCCCCCCACCCCTCCCTCCCTCCGGTCCGGTGTCCCCTCTATAGCGCGCCGTTGTTCCTAACAATGATTGTTGCAGTTTTGCATTGTCTTGAAAAGCGCAATTGCACGTTGATATTATTTTTTTCCCCTGTAATAGCAGCGAGCAGGATGGTTCTAGACTATAGCCATGGGCAGTATGCCCCCTGTGAAGCATTCTGAATTAACGCATTTTGCTTGTGTACGTGTGTGCATCCGTATAAATGTTTGTGCGTCACAGTGTGTTATACTCGCAAAATTCCACAGAAATAGATATAAATTGTGTGCAACAATGCCGCAAACAAATTGCACTCTTTGTATATTGTGCTGTTTAGATGAGGGGCCAAGGTGAAAGATCTACTATTAGATATAGCATGATTCCGAGGCTGCATTTTTTTAGGTCGTGTCAAGTCCAATAAGGCACGAGCTATTATTGGCGTTAAACATTGAACATTTTCGGGAATATCATGACAGTAGATCCAAGAAAAATTTCTATGCATTCCCAGCGCTATTGTGGTTATTGATTGTCATCATTCCTTAGTCTCCTAAAAGTGCGTCAGCCATTTAGAAATGAAACGTCATAGCGACTTCGCCGTATATAGCTGTCAGTTTTCAGAAACGCTTATTCAACGAGATTTTGATTGTTCATAATATCCGTATATGCCTTTCTGGCATTGACGCGGGATGATGTTTAATGGGGGGGGGGGGGGGGGAGGGGGTCGAGAAGCCCGTCCTCCTGTTCAACACTCACACTTCTCGAAAGAATACAATAGATAAGTAAATAAACTGAATACAAAGCCGGCTCTTCCATCATGTCCATGCGTTCGACGCGTGCACCGTGATGTTATACCACAATCACGTCATGTCACACGCGTGTGTGTCTCTCTACCAGCCATGTGAAGCTAAATGCTCGTTCATCCGTAAAAAAAAGACAATGCATTTGAAGTTGTAATATAAGTATAGATGATATCATACCGCTCAGATGACTATTTCCGCCATAATGCCACAACTTTTGAAAATTCCTTCTCTATTCTCATTACAAAGAATCAAGCGTTTCCTAATAAACCATTTTTAGTTTACCATTTGCAGATGAAACAAAAACCCAGCAGTATAGCGTTTTCAAATAGTTCTAAAATATGAGTTAGGGATAGAAACAACCAATGTAAAAGTTAGAACCAGTATAGTCGCTGTCATAAGTATTGTATAGAATATACAAAATGTTAACAATAGTTGTAATAAGAATGTTTCCAGACTAAACCGGCTACAGTTATGGTTTAATGAGAAAAATAGTGGTATATCCTTATATTTTAGGCTTTTTGCAAAATTTTTCTGTGGTAGAATTTTTTTGTAATACAACTGACCTAATATACACAATCCTCATATGCATAAAAAGTGATATCTTGAACACTTTTTTTTTTAATCACTGCTCCCAAAGCTAAACACTATTTTTCACAAACCTATCGGCTTTGTATTAAAAGATGTTATGGAAAGAAAATAACACAAGATATATCATACCATTATGTAGAGTAAATGATTACCTCTAAAAGCAATGAGCATTTCGATTTAATGAAGAAGAAAAGAAACTGCCCCCCCCCCCTCTCTCTCTAAGAGTCATTTGTAATTCTTACCATGAAGGTGTACGTAAAAAAACACAACAACAGCAGCAACGACAATCCTTACCATCGTAATGTTGTCATTTGGTCTGGTAGAAGTTTGCCCTGAAATACGATATTGTACTTTCACAACAAGTATCGAAACCAGAAATCTCGATATTCAATTCTTGTCCATGAGAGTATTATTCATATTATTCTTCATTATATAATTATATCAAGGTATATGAGTGTATGGTCACGCGTGGAATCGCGGCGTCAAATCATAACTCGCTCCATGATGCTGTGTACAGGATAACATGTCCTGTCTCTGTAAAAAGACGCTATTACAGGCCTGTACACGAAACTTCTCGAAGTCAAAAACTGTGGGTTTTTCCCTGGAATTACATATTTCATTGTTTGATAGCGGCAAGTCCTGATAAAAGATTGGTAAAGATACCATTGTTGCAAGGCACAATGGAGGAAGGCCAAGACAATCATAATACACCATGCAAAATGATAACTACCCAAACTTAAACCGCGAACAGCTCTGAACAAGGTCACTGATATTCCTTTGGTATTCATAATGCCCCGCATATTTCATTTTCATGAATGAGCTGTTGTTGATCCGAAGTGGAAACAAAAGTGGATGGCGCGTAAAAGAATGAAAGGCTATAATCATAGCGTAGGCCCACTGTCAGTCACTTATACTATACCTTTTTAAGTCAGCGATTTTTAATACATTTTGCAAAGATCTGTAGTTTTTTCATTTTGATGATGTTTGATGGTGCATGACACAGGAAGAAAAAATGGTTATCTGTGATATCCGTAAGCTTTGTCATAATTTTGAGACGGGGATCCCTGCTGGGTATATATCTCACATCCAATTCTACGAATACTCAGTGTACAATGGTGTACAGAAGTTTGAATGGCGCTATCGGAGGTGATTTTGCACGGTCTAATTCATATACCATTGTGACACATCCAATAGTGCAGTCGAGATGGTGAACTCAATCACACCGATTGTCCTGAGGTTTTTAAGGAATGAACGATTTCTGAAATTCAAGACTGAATAGATATATAGAGAAATCAGTCTATTTCAACAGCAACGGGGTGGGGTGAAGGGAAGGAGGGGAGAGGCAATGGAATACTTTAGTAAATGGGATTGCAACACGGTTTTTTTTTTTATTTCAAAGAGCAAACGTGTTCTTTGAAGGTACAATTTATCGTAATCTTCTTGAGTATCGATGGTTACTAAACCCTCATTTAAAGTGCAATGCCAATCCAAAATCAATGGAGTAACTTTACAATGTGAAAGCAAACGGTAGAAGTTTTACATTGAAAAAAAAAACCAACAAAAACGGACGTGATGTATATATTCATGAGAAGTGATAGCATTTTGCTTTTCAATTGCGGCATGTTATCACTGAATGATGTGAATACATCACATGATATATACTTAATATAACTTTATCTCTCTGTTATGATTGTATATTTTATGTATACAGTATATACATACATCTATATAGAAGTACACACGCACACACACACACATATTCACATTGTGATATATATATGTATATATATGTATATATATGTATATATATGTATATATATGTATATATATATATATATATATATATATATATATATATATATATCAATTGTTTGCATTGACAGATCGATATCAAGATGGATAGACATTTTCTTGTGACGTATGAAGCGTATGCGATTTCGTAATCCGGATGTGTAACTATATACAATGTACTCAATTTAACATGCACTTTGTATACCACACTAACATTCTCACAGAATCAGAGATACAAAAGACAAGCACAAGAACCTTAATTTCGATTTTTTATATATTTTATTTGCTGATAGCAAAACATGGTAATCTGCATATAGTTTATCAAGATACATGCTGAGATGCAATAAGTTAACTGACACGTAAAATGCTGTGTATTTCACTTGTATAAAATGCCTCTGGGTAATAAGTACAATAATAATTACGTATGTATAGCCGCTCAAACAAGAGCAAACAATATTTTTCGGTGGATGTCCTCTTGGATAATGCAATAGTTTCACTAAATAAGTCAACTGTTATAACACAGAATGTCACTGGTAAATTTTGTTTGTGAGTCTGAAGGGATTAAATTTGTTCAAAGTAGAGAAATGATTGCACTTTGAAAAGTAAGAAATATCCGTAAGCAATTACGGCGCTGTTATAGTATTGATAGCATATTTAATACAGTATATGCATGCACAGGTTTCAGGTTTCATCGAATCATAATGGTGATACTGATGATGACCGATAACGACGAATTTTCACAAAATTTGGGGAAGATGACCCTGTTAAATGTAATACTGATGTCAGTGAGTTGGAACTGCACGTGGAAATACGAGATTCGGTGTAACGACAGCATAAAGAATCAGAATATATTCTTACAAAAGCGCATAATAATTATGGACAAAGGAGCTATTACGTAAAAGATGTACCCGCTAACACGTCCATATTTAGTCATAATTATTATCCAATATACCGATATTCAGATACGATCAAATGTTACTCGTGATCCAATCCAGATATATTCAAGCACATTATACAAGCAAAATGTGTAATCAGAGGCCGCGTATTGCTCGATCGAAGTATGTTATACCCATGCAAGCACTTCACATAAAATATCATGATTAAAAACGAGAGAAACAGACTGCACACGTACAAATTAACATAGACACTCTCATACCCACTATGACATTGTCTTCTTCTCACTGCGTCAAACAAAACTAATAATTGTCCGCAGTTCTTGTCATCAGTTTTCTCTCCGACGCAAAAAGATCTGGCTTATAAAACATGTCAGTACTTATGTCAACATGTAAGGGAAGAAACGTCCCCATGTCTGATTAATACGGAGGTCGCGGATATTGGTGCTTCAGAAAAAACAAACAAAAGGTTATATAAACAAACTCACCTTCATTATACCGGACTTAACTAAAGATTGGAAAAGTGACGTCCTTCACTATATCACTGTTCACAATAATAGAAAGACCATGTGAACTATTTGTGGATTAATCACATAGTTTTGAAGGTCACCAACGAATACGTTATTACAATCGAAATAAACATGATATACGTATGTCATTATATTGTCAAGCACATGTTCCAGTACTTGATGTCTTGATTCCGCGGAATTAAAAACACGCGAAAGTCTTCTGACACGGCCAAGCGCGAAAAATTAGTAGCGCGAAAATATCCACTTTTACAGTATATAAATGAGAGGGGGGAGGGTGACGAGTAACCAAAAATATAATTCGTCAGTGTCATATAAAAATTTTCGCGTGATTTGCTATGGAAGTCAAATGGTCCGGAAGTGAAGAGGGTATATGGTACATACAACAGAGCCAGAGACAAAACAAAAGAAAAACAAGACAAGAAAGAGAAAAGACCACCAGACAGACGGACAGCCAGCCAATCAGACAGACAAACGGACGGAGAGATATATAAAGAGTAGAGAGAGAAAAAAAAATCAGCTTTGCTGCAAGTTTACAATATCTGCACTTTTGATAAACATTAACTAAAAACTCCAGATGATTTTAAGTTAGCATAGTATATGATTGTCATAGGGAAAAAAAGTCATTTCAAGCCAACCCCTTAAAGTTTTCTCATTGACTGATTCATCATAATATTGCACAATGATGTTCTCACTTGACAACAGAGTGACGAGATGAAATAAGACAAGGGAATTGCAAAATGAGTACTTTAACTTCTAAATCCGAGATCTTGACACTCCGAGTATGTCATAATCTCTACATTTCCTGTACTTTATCGTCCTATTAGTCAGGATTACTACTTTGTTCACTGCATATAGATTTGCTCATGACGTCTATGTTTTATCATTCCACTTCGTCATTATTTTTTTTTATATCCTGAATGATTCAACATTTCAATCATGAGCAGAGCAAAGGTGTTTTCAGTGCCTCTGCAAAATGAAAGACAGACAACCCATAAATGGAATAACATGTTTTTAGGCTTAAAGGGATCGTATAGTTTTTGTTGAGACCTAACTTCATTTTTCTAACATTTTTTGGTGAGATAATGAGAAACATCTTATGAAATATGAAAGAGCATGTAAGTCCATCGCATGAGGAATTCAACATTTATTTGATGAAAATTGGTTTTAAAATGGCTGAGACATCCAAAACAGAGCGATTCAATAAAGTGTGGGACCCACATTTTATTACGATCGCTTTGTTTTACTTTGTTTTTGGATATTTCAGTCATTCCAAACCCGATTTTCATCGAATAAACTTTGAATTCCTCTTAAAATGGTATGCTCTGTACTATTTCATAGGTGTTTTCTTGGTATCTCACAAAAAGTTAAAAGCCCAATTTTCATCTCCACCAATACTGTACTATCCCTTTAAGTATAGAGACACAAAATGTGCAGAAATGACCGAGTTTTATTGTTTTTCATGCGTCATTGATGGAGTTAACATTCGTCATTATGACTGTATCATATTATCACTTATCATAAAATTTACACATTTTGTTTTACTGTTATCACCACTAAAAGTATACTTGGGGTAAAGATGGTGTTGGGTTACCATGGTAACCAAGAGGAGTGGTCCTGAAAAGGTTGATAAGTGCGTGAAGGAACTACGATCGATGGATGATGTACCTCCAATTATTCAATCTCATTTGCTTACACTCCATGACTGGTAATCTATGACTTGGTTTCAGCCAGAATGTCTTCCACTTCTCTCGCAAGTCTTGTTCAATTAGCCCTGCTTTACAGGTTTCTGATCGGTCATCCACGAGGGGTGAATCAGTCCTCTCGTATGAGGGTTACAAATAAGTTTGGGGCAGCCCACCGGAGTGGATTTTTATTTGAATTTCTTCAAGAAAAATCCAACGTTGCTGCTAAAACCTGTCACTAACTTTTAATCCCTTATAGTCTGCAATGAGCAAGAGATAGCTTGCTTGGCAACCTGTTCCTTAACTCATCACTGTGATTGTTTCCCCTCGATTCCGCATCTTATAGGGAGGAGGTGCCTGCATGGCTCACGTGTAGGTAAAATTCCTCCATCATAGTGGTGCATCCCCTGCGTCAGATTGATGTTATATTTCGACAAGTTTGTTGTTACTGCCAGATATATGAACCGCCATAAAACTGTCTTTACATTGTGCGTGACCTGGAGCGCGTGGATCCACGCCTCCTATACATCTGCCAAAGGCGATTATGACAGACATTCGTAAATGCTCTTGTTCGCGTCGATTCTTCCGTTGTTGTTGTCGCCCCTTCGTCGGTCGAAGTCGCAAACTGTACCCTCGGCGACCGGAGATTCCCGTCGCCAACGGCAGCGGATATCGACGGAACAGCGGACGATTCTGCTTCCCCAGCATCTGATGACTCCAATCGTAAAGGTGACGGTGGTTGAGGACGGGTGGACATCGTTGTAGCAGATTCCTTTCGATCCGGACATGAGGAGTTTTTCTCGCCGTGGAAGTTTTCGGTGATCGATGATCGTCCCGAATCGGGCTCCCGCTTTTCCAGGACAATTTCCGCTAAATCGCATCGATCGGATACGTCGTACTCGTTGAGGATGAATCCGGCGTTGTCCACAGCCACAACATCGCATCCGCTGTCTGTCCTAGACAGGACACTCTTGTTGCTCTCAGAATGCCCTCCTTGTGTCATCTTCCCATCGTCACTCCCACCAGATCTGGCTTGCCTCTTCTTCTTCATCTCAACCCTGTGATCGTAGTAACAGCGGCGACGCTGCCTTGCCGCTCGACGCCGCTCTTTTTTCATTCGCCGCTTCGTCATGAAGTTTGGGCAGACGTCGGGCTCCTCGGGGAGGAACTCGGAGAAGTTTTCGCGGACGTAGAGCTCGTCGTCCTCCTCATCGTCGCTGACTCCGTTCAGGTGTGGACCAAGGTGGCAGCAATTGCAACAACAGAAGCAGAAACAACAGCAGGTGGCACCAAAACAACATGTGAAGAGATTCTGAGAAGGAGAAACAAGAAAAGAGAATGTGCAAATGATAGCCATGATGCATGGTGTATTGCACCTCCAAGTCAAGCACGATGTTGCGAAAAAACCAACAACAAATAAACAAACAGACAAACTCCATGTACAAATCAATAAATGAATGCATAAAAGCAAATAAAATAATAAATCGAAATGAATTAATGACGAAGTAAGCGATTTCAAAATTAATTGTAGTCGAACTGTCCGCAAAATGAATCTGAAAACTGACCATAGATATTGAGTTTTGTTTGCCATTTTCCTAAATGACGAGCATAATGTGAGCAGTTTTGGAGTGGGTTTATTTTTGTGCATCTGTGCTTTCGTTTTGAAAGGTCTTTCTCTTTCCGGTAAACATTTCCAAGTTCAAGGAGGTCTTGAGCTGAAGAAGAGAGAAACTATTATGCGCAAATTAAAAGCAAATATTGAAAAGCTTGCCGGAAATGTTTGCTCAGCTGGAAAATGCTCGACTCTCCCAGGCATTTATAGAGGAAATATACCGGGAATTCTACGGAAATACCCTGCATTGTCGTCTTCACACGTAAATATCAGAAGAAAACGTCAGAAGAAAATGTTACTAAAAGCAAGAATGGGCCTATGACCCCTATCAAGCAGACTAGTCTTGTTCTTTGGCGTCCAACATCTTATCCAAGAGTGTTCATGACCAAACTCTTACAAATTTTAAGGACATAATAAAGGTTAGTTGATTCGGTCTTTGAGGCAGTGTATGGTTCGTCTATATTACCAGTGGGGTTAGGTGTGGCATATTGTTCACGCCAACTTACCCTGATGAATGCGCCGCGCTTTTCGATGGACTCTGGCGAGAATTTGTCGATGAACCTAACCCACCAGCTCACCGACCCGTGCTCGTCGTAGATTCGCTTCAGCGCGGGATCTCCCAGCACACGATACGCCTTCTCAACCTCCTTTGTCTGAGAAATTAAAACAAAATAACAAAATAAAAGAAATTAGCAAAAAGAACTCATTCATGCTGAAACGAATTAAAGGGCCATATCATTTTCCTCATTTTCTTAGGAAAAAAATGATATCAAACAGAAAATCTGAGTATTCATATCTTGGATTTCCAACCAACCAATGCCCAAAATGGATTAAGAAGACCAACAAAGTATTGACTGGCTGTGTGATGGTTTTGGTTGGATAGGCATGACTAGACATACGTATAAATAACGCACTTTGTGCATATTGATGTAATAAAACGAAGTTGTGCCTTGTTTGAAAGTTGTGAACATAAATTACTCGTAATTCCACGTGTCCGAGAAATCTACATTGATTCTGAATGTTCAACTTTTTACCATGTTGAATGTTCTATCCACCAGATAACTATTAAACTTCGGCAGTCATTAAAAACACTGAGTGCACCGAGTTGTTATAATTATCCCAGAAAAAAAATACGATCACTCTACTGAAGAGTTGTGTGTACACAGGTCAGAGTAGCCATCCAGTGACTAACAATAATGGCCAGTGCGCAGCGACGTACGGTGACGTTAATCTACGCGTTTCTCCTCGCACGTACACCATGATCTCTACTGCATTTCCCCCAACATTGATTTCTATATAAGATTTTACACACTCTCTGATTGAACGGCGTTTCGATCAAAAGGCCAAACGACGATGGTTGTTATAATTATTGTGACTATCAATGGCAGATGAACCATTACGCGATATGAACACGTGAATGGAATGTAACTTGTTTTGCACATGTATACAGCGCACATAATGTCTCCCTCACCCCCCCCCCCCCTTCATCGAGTTGGACAATATTAGAAGCCATCATATTAATAGCCATGCTACAGGAGTTATAAATATATCAGGAGTTCACAATCGTAAGATCATGACGAGAAGTGATGTTTTAATTATATAGAGGCACACTCATGGAGAATTAGGCCTACAGATTACATTTACGAACATACAGTTAAAAACTTAGAATAATGTGTGTGTGTTGGGGGGGGGGGGGGCGCTCTGGACCACACTGAAAATTTGCATTTCGTTAATCAGTAAAAATAGACCAAGATGTAACCGGGATCTTCAAAAAAAAAAAAAAGGTAAGTTCCGTGTAGGTTCCGCTGAAGTAGTGGTCTCTGAGCTGCATCCGGGTTACGCATCGATTCCGCTATTAAAACCAACGGACTTCGCGCCACTCTACACGCACGCACTCTGAGTGCCTCCTTGTATGGAGGCGGGTCTGGTTTGAAACCCATGCTACATACCTTCCTCTTACAGCCAGTTCCTCCCTCGCTGGCTTCCTGTCTGTATTGCTTCGACAACTATGTAGAGAACAGCGAGAGGAAGGAGATTAGATATTGATGAATGAATCTCGTTTTGTCATATCGTTGAGACATTGTGAATGATGTGACACGGCGGTGAAATATTTACAGCTGTGAGAAGAAAACAGTAATATCAACCTCCTAACATTAATATCACAAGTATCGAAGGGCAAGAAGGTGGAAGCTATACCTCCACTAACAATCGATCTGCTTTGATAACAGCATGAGTAGCATTTCATTCCTTATTAGTGAATAATTGAAGTACTATATACAGAGGTCTGTGATTTTGTGACATAATAAAGTATTCAGGAGCTTGATGATATCCGACTGATGTTCACGTATTGTTTCCTGCGACCACTTGAGATCGCCCGCACGATATTCCCCTTCGATATAGCGTTACTAAAACCACATTTTTAAAACTTTCTTTTTGTTTTTAAAGAACTTTCTTTTTTAGAACTTTCCCTTTTTTAGAACTTTCCCTTTTTTAGAACTTTCCCTAATACGGAGAAAGACCATCCCATCGTTGCAGAAAGTCGTTACTTACTCTTTGATATGCCTCGTGAATTTCCTCTTCACTAGCCTTCTTCGTCAGTCCGAGAATCACGTAAAGTGAGACCCTGTGAGAAACGAAACAGCAACCAAAAACAAAGGAATAAGAGCATGAGAAAACACTCGGTGTTTTTGTTGGAGAAGGAACGTGCTTTAGTCGTGTCTATATGGCGCGACGTCAAAATGGTTGACTGGTTTAGAATAACTCATTGTTGGTGAAAATCATTAAAGCATTACGTGCCCATATGCATGGCAAACTGCAGCGTGCAACACGATACCATATTCTGTATCTTCTCTGTCCTCTTTCCCGAGCATATAGTAATCATCACCACTCTGTTATAGTAGGTTCACCTCCCTGGTTATAGGTCCTTTAAAGAAGAAAAAAAGTTCAGTCTGGGTCACTTAATTGCGTGACAGGCCTTCAATCCCGATGATCTAATTATATACATTAACTTATATATACCACAATAGCAGATTGCACTGTGACAACAATTAGCTTTTAGAACTTCCGTTGGTTATAGTACAGATATCGTGCCAATTTTTACTGTTTTTTATTGTTGTTTCAATAATCATTGCCTGAAACGTGGGCTAGCATTTGTCCTTATTCTGATTTCCGAACCAGTCTGTCAGTGTGGTAGTTTCCATCTATATGAATTTGGGAATTAATGAGGCACTGACCTCAGAACAGGAAAATAAAACACATTTCTTTTTAAAAAAAAAAGAAAAAAAAAGAGAATTTGTCATGCGCACTCTCTTATCAAGGCCAATAAGACCGTATTTATACAGTCTATCTTACGATTCTGAAGCATGAAAGCAATACCGTAAGGAAAGCCCCCCCCCCCCCACACACACACAATGATTTTCACCTTATGTCGTGATTGTTGTCAACTGTTATAATCATCTATCAATATTGTGTGTGAATTCATTATACAATACATATGATAATTCCTATATTGAAAATGAACAAAGAAATGCGTATATGTAAAACAGAATGGCATTGATCATTTTGCCTCCTTTTGTTTGATGAATAAATTGCAGACCTATAAAATGAACACTGAGTCAGCCTTGGAATGCATCTAGGGTGGTGCCTCGATTTTTGCCACCCCCTCCCCACTATACTATAGAAAATCAACATGGCATTTCACGTAGTTTATCATACCCGACATAATTACACATAGTTATATCGGTACTACCATAATTCACACTTTCCGGGGTTTTTTCCCCTACGACATTGTGATAAAGGGAAAATTTATATAGACAATCTATATTTCAACTTTCCCATTTAGTGTGTCTTAAATGGTCTGGAAGCATTTGATAACTTAAGAAATGTCTGGAATTGATGTATATGATGTGTTGAAAAGAGAAGCAATGGAGAAAAGCAAAGCAAAAGGTAATGGTCACCACGCCTGATGGTCATCGAACTTGAGGCAAGGAATTCCGGAAATTGAGTAATGCAAGCTGTTCCCCTTTCACTTTTCATTCAGTTTGGCAGAGAGTTTTGTTTATCTCTTTGTTTGTTTCTCTTTATAACACCAATGACACAGAGAGATGATCCACCCAGTCTCTTGGGCTTTGCGATTTTGTTTCATTTCTCAAATCCTTTCAGGATTGTGAGCGGTGGTGCCATCACATCTAATCCTCTCATTTAGTGCTTTGCATATTATGCCTTTATGCCTTACTTGGCACGTTGAAAAGTTAAGTAGGTCCTACGTGCACCACAGTAACTTACTAGTACAAATAAAAAAATGTATTCCATGTCGTAAAGTTTTTACTGTGCGTACGTGTGCTTGTGTGAGTGCGTGCGTGGATATTAGTAAGTGGTAAATGGTACGGTTATATCAATATATACATAACTACACAAGAAAAGGCGCTAACTAACCACAAGCTAAAAGAAGACACTTTTGGTCGTAACGATGTTATGAAGATTAGGGACAGTTAGGAGGAAAAAAAAATGAGTAGGCCTAGGCCTAATTAGTATAAATAATATGTCTGTATTTCAAATGCACGTATTTTCAATGCGCGAACTCGTGTGTTATACGATTAGAGATAAAAGGGTTGGTAAGTAATGACTTTTGTTTGGGAGTATTTTAGAAGCGTATTGATCTTGGTTCATTTCAGTTGCCGTCGCCCTATCAGACAAAGGTCAAAGAACGTCAAACGTCCCGGAAATACTCCTTCCGGTCCCCGTAACTAATGCTATTCAACAATATAGTTGCTATATATCCCAAACAGCCCTGAAATACACAATTGAAAGGGCCTGTTGTATCTTCACTGTCCTTTACACGCGATTGATTGCATAAAACCTTTCTATATTTTAGGATCAAAATCAAGTTTGCAAAATAACCTACTATGAAGAAATTAAATATGCTACAAGACATTTCCAGAGATGAGGAAGAGTCACTTGGAAACTTGATCACAATAGAATAGGGAAATACTGCCCTGGTGACGTGCTATCATGTTACAATTATATCTTCATTGTTACTAGTAGTTTATTTGTTTTATGGGGATACACACATTAGCACAAGAAGACACTACAGGCTGCACACATCTTTTCCATTGTATACATGCCGACAACAAACTTTCGTCAAAACGCAAACAATTAAATAAACATAAGAAGGTCAAACATCATCAATACACTCTAGAAAAGGAAATGATAAATCACCACTCTAAATGCCACTCCTCCAAACTTTTTGCAAAATGACGTTGAAATCAAATACTCAAAATGTTTGATTTTATATTCTTAAATGGTAGTTCAAAATATCGAAAGCTAAATTTAACATTGCGAGTGTTAAATTTAACACTGTATACAAAAGGTTGGTGGAGTGATAACATTTACCTCTGCTATTTTTTAGAGTGTACCATGACTTTTTCATGACTCTTTTCACAGAAGTGTCATCCCGCCACAATATAGGTCATACATACAAAGTTTATTTCATAGAAGAAGAGCATAATACAGTGTCCTCCTTATAGTCTCCCTTCAATGGCCTAGGAGGTGAACGGTGGCGATTTTTCGCTAATTCTCTACTCATCTCCCACACGAGATACAGGTTGAAAAGCTGGAAAAGAAATTACTTATAGCAAAGATGTGGAAGACATGGAGGATGCCTATGTCCAAAACAAAAGCCATCTTGAACTCTTCCAAAGGGTGAAGAATCTATAAAGCTTGAGATAGAGATAAAAAGCTTCTGGCAGCTACGAACAAATAAGGCATAGGCCCCATGAGAAGAGGTTTATAATAAAGTGTTGGGAGGAACACTTCTGCACTCATCTTGATACTCCAAGAGATGAGAATGTACTCTAACCCATTCCAGACTCCCCCCCCCCCCACTAAACAAAGGAGGAAACTAAACCCTTCACATTAGCAGAAGTGGAAGGTGCAGTCAAGTCCCTCAAGATTAACACAACATGTAGATGGGATGAAATAGCTGCTGAAACCCTAAAAAGCAGAAGGCAATCCAATGAGCCAGCTAGCTGCTACTAAAAATCATCAGTGCTGCAAGGAAAGGAGGTAAAACACCTGAAGACTGGAGCAAAGGCCTCATAACTCCAGTTTTCAAGAAGGGAGACAGACTCAGACCAAGCAATTACAGAGCCATCACCCTGCTTTCCATCCCAGGGAAAGTATTCTGTAGAATGATCTTCAACAGAATTCAGGACACCATTGACAGCTAGGTATACTTGACTAAAGAAAAATTTGGTTTTCGGCAGTCACGTGCCGCGACATGCAGAAGTATATTATGAAAATGTGTTGTGCGGCAAATCATTGAAAAGGCCAAAGAAAAGAACGTTGCTCTTCACTAGAATTTTGCAGATTTCAATGAAAGATGCGCTCCATCGGCCAGAGGTAGACAAGGTAATGGTAGATCGAATTGAGAGCATGAAAATAAACAAACAGAATGATGCTCCGTCATTGTCAACGGGTAGATCACAGGCTGGTATAAAGTTTGAGGGAGTTACAATTGTATAGACAAGGATTCGTCTTTCCCCAGCCTCTTCAACTTGTTTCTTCAATTTATAAGGAAAGATCTCCAAAATTCAGACAGTAGAATACGAATGGGCGACATGCCATGTGCATTAACAACATCTAATATGCAGATGACGCCACACTGAAGAGCCTTGACTTTGAGAAGCTACAGGTATCAACAAACGAATTGGAAAATGCATGCAGCACGTGGGATTTGAAAATCGAAGCCAGCAAATGCAAAGTCATGTCACAGACAAAACGTTTATCTCTGCATTTTATAGTAATCATCAACAAAGTTGCTGATGGCTTTGTCTTCTTGGGCAGTAACATGCATTCATTCATTCATTCATTCATTCATTCATTCATTCATTCATTCATTCATTCATTCATTCATTCATTCAAACTTTATTTTCACTCAGTGACAGACGATGTGAAATGTCGTACCAGATTAGAGCTGCTTGAGCATTTGGTAGGCTGAAAAGTACCACGTTGGCCAACCAGATTATCCCCATATCACTCAAAGTAAGAATATACAAAGCAATTATCCTCCCTATTGCCATCTACGGTACTGAGTCTTGGACACTACGCCAAGCTGACCAACGTCAATTAGACACCTTCGAAATGAGATGCCCACGAGTAATTCTTGGTGTAAGCCTCATTGACAAGATCAGGGAATGATGAAATTAGGCAGAGGCTTCATCCTATTCCAACACCATCTGTGATGAAGTCATCAAAAGACAACGGAAAATGGTTTGGTCATATAGTTCGTATCACGCTCTCAAATATAATAATAATAATAATAATAATAATAATAATAATGATAACTGACAGTGCTTATATAGCGCATAACACATAGTGATAATGTCCCTATGCACTCAAAAAATGAAAAGATTGTAACAAGAACATATAATTCCAATTACAGTGATGGTACCGAGCTTCATTTTGCTTACACTGTAAACAAATGCGTTTTCAAGGCAGACTTGAATCTATTTATATCAGTGATTTGTCTCAATTTCTAAGGTAAATTATTCCATAAGACAGGGGCATTAAATGCAAATGTTCGTTCTCCGTAAAATTTGGTTCTTCTGTTTGAAATAACAAACAAATCTTTACTTTTTGATCGTAGGTTTCTTTCTGGTGTGTAGATTTGAAGTAGCTCCCTTAGATAATGTGGAGCAAACATATAGAAACATTCAAATGCTAATAACAGGATCTTAAACTGTATCCGATTTTTCACTGGAAGCCAGTGTAAGCTTCTTAAAACTGGTGAGATTTGTTCATGTTTCTTGATTTTGGATACCACTCGTGCAGCAGAGTTTTGTATTGATTGTAATCTGCGTATATGTTTGACCGGTAATCCATAAAGTGAACCATTACAAAAGTCAAGGTGGCACATGACAAAAGCATGAACTAGTTGTTCTGCAGTGTGTTTGTCAATGAACTCGCGAATTTTCCCAATTTTATAAAGTGCGAGTGAAGCAGAGCGACATTTTTGCGACACAAAATTTTCCATGAGTAATTTATCATCCAATATCACACCCAAATTTCTGCAAGTGTGTGCTGCATGGATTGTAGTACCGTCAAAATCAAGAGACTGTATAGATTCTACTGCTCGAAAACGCGAAGAGATATGGAGAAATTCTGTTTTGGCGCTGTTCAACTTCAGCCCATTGAGTACCGATCCCATTCCAAGCCTTCAAGAATGACTTTCTAAGAAGAGACCACCATAAGGACGTTCTCCAGCCCACTTGGCTGAGGAGAGACCAAATCGAAAGAGACTTGGGTATTCCCCTGAAAGAGTCTGAACATCAAGCCCAAAGAAGACCAAACTGGAAAAGGATCACTTCTCGCAGGAGAGAAAAGGGACACACTGTACGTCCTATTATATGAAATTAAGTCAAATAAGTCAATCCCTCATGATGTATCACCATATTATCAACAAAATTATTGTAAGTATAGGTGCTACATTTGATACGTCATAAATAATTGAAATATGGAGCAAATAGCTAATTGCAGATATTACTGTTTGTTGTATACTCAGTTCTTGTCATTTGCAATATTGTGAGTACCGGTCTATGAATTTAAGCACGTGCACACACGCATGTAATTATTAACCACATAAAACACACACACACACACACACACACACACACACACACACACACACACACACACACACCCACACACACACACACACAGAGAGAGAGAGAGAGAGAGAGAGAGAGAGAGACACATGCACGAGCCCGTGCACAGACACAAAATTGATGTTATCACATGCACTGATCACATGGCAGACCGAGTTCATTCTGGCTTTTGAAAGTAATCAAAATCATTCAAAACAAAATATGCATGGAAAAGTAAGGTCTAAACCAAACCGCTCTTTTGTCTGCAATCCAATACGCAAATCACTGAAATATCGCTTAACTTGGACATGAATTATACTTCGCACACTATACCTGAATGAACTTGTGGAAGTAGCTCTTATAAAAGCAGCAGAAATATAGCTTTTGTTCTTGGTTCGATTTTACGAAGAAAACAGCATATTCTATAGTCAGCCAAAATCGCAATTTCTGTTCGATCATATCTCACAGTTTATCATGACTGCGAAGAGGGAATACGCGGTATAATAAAGCTTTATCTCAGGGTAAAATCAATCATTATTAATGGCATCCTCTCTAACCGAGTGACACAAAGATACGACAAAATTTGGAGGCCGACGGAGTTGGCACAGATAAAAGTTTATAAAACGGGAGAGAAAAGGAAAATAGAGATAGAGGGAGAGATATTCAATCGACAAGCGATATTGAGACGGGATGGAATATCACATTCTTCTCTTTTCCCTTCTCTTGTTTGGACAACAAGGACAAAATTGACGAAATTTGATGAATGAAAGAGGCGCGTGATTGCGGGCAATCATAGGAATTTCGGCATCAAGGGCGCACTGCAATCCTGTGAATGATTACAACCGAACCTAATACAAGACTCCTATATTTAATCGACTTCCAATCTGTATGAGATTGTCACAAAGTCACAATTAAAAATAAAGAGTATAGAATAAAAGGATCAGTACAGATACAGAAGGTGATCCAAGAGGATACTCGGATCACCTGTTTAACTGGACCATTCTATCTTGCACATGCAGGACGACTTTAAAACGACATAATGACGAAAATAGATTGTGTAGACAATTCAGACCAGTTGTTATATTTCCATTTTTGGCGCACTGGGAAGAAATTCGTGTTATATCAAGATATATGAGAAACTAAAACACCAAGTAAAGCGATCTTGCCATCCTCACATGCAAAAAAAAAAACAGAAGAAAAAAGATCTGAAGGCTCGGTGCTGTCGTATATGGAAGAACACATTATTAAAGGACAAGTTCACCTTCATAAACATAAGGATTGAGAGAATGCAACAATATTAGTAGAACACATCAGTGAATGTTTGAGGAAAATTGAACAATCGATGCAAAAGTTATGAATTTTTAAAATTTTTGTGTTGGAACCGCTGGATGAGGAGACTACTACAGCTTGTGAGTCATTTGCGTACAACAGTATAAAGAAAATGTATAAGAAAATTCAACATATTTTCACTTTTTTCGCATAATAAAAGAGCACTTGACTTGCCTCTTTCTAAAGGCAGGGAGAATAATATTACCCATAACATTTGTTGGTAACGAGTCAGGGGAATGTGTACTTTTTTCAAAAGATGGAATTTTGTGAAATTCTCTTTATATTTTTCTTATATTGTTGTACGCATGTGACATCGTACACTGCAGTAGTCTTCTCATCCAGCGGTTACTGCACAAAAACTTCAAAAATTCATAACTTTTGAACGGATTGTCTGATTTTCCTCAAACTTTCAATGATGTGTTCTACTAATATTGCTACTTTCTCTCAAACCTTATGTTTATTAAGGTGAACTTGTCCTTTAAACACTGAAATGCACCTTATATCGGCACTATAAGATCAGGAAACCTTGCAAACAACGAGAGAAGCTGTAGTGGTGTAACCCCAAGTGGCTCCTGGGTATAAGTTTTGTTCTTAAAGAGTGAATAAATCCGTCTTTATACTTAAGAATATCGAAGATAGGATGGGCATACATCGAAGAAAATGTGGCATAACACACACTTTCTTCGATGTATGCTACCAACAGGAGACTACAAGAATTAAAGGAACTAATAGTTTTTCACTTTCGTCATGTGCACTGTGAGTGTACTAGGAACATTGAAGGTTATTTTTTGAGAGTACTAACTGCCTCAGATAGGCATATTTTGTGATTATGTTTTGTCATTATAGATTTACTATGTATATTTCTGTTTTGTAGTAGCCTGGTACATTTTGTACATTTATATTTTTGTTGTTGTTTGAAATGAAAGTAAATAGATGAAATGAAATGAAGAAATTAGTCCTGCATCAAAATTGTTCCCTTCCAAAATATGACAGGTTCAAATTAACATTGTGTATAATAGCGTTGCAAAACGTACATCACAATACATGTACAACGTAAACTCTCGAGACGATAATAAGCAAGGCACGTATATTCTTGAGAAGGTCACTAGGATAGTGAGCACAGTCAATGAACAACTGACTACAAGGAAACTGCAGCAAATTCTAAGGACAACTTGACTAGGGAGGTGATGGATTCCCCTGATTTGATTATTTTTTCGCCGACACAAATTATTGATTGTCTTATTTTCAAACAAATTCGGATAAACTAAATAGGCCTAGAGATTACTCTCCGGATAACCACATTTTGCCTATAATGGTATGATATTTACATAACTCGCTTATGTAATTTTAAAAAAAAAATCCTCTTAAAACCAAATTTCAATCTTTCTTTACGCACCTTCTCTTGGCTCTGTGTTCGAACATGTTTCTGCTGTCTCGCTCGACGGGGACCCCTTTCTTCAAGACAGTTATATTCTTGTAAAGATGGCTGGACCCTCGTTACGTGTCTTCGGATGGTATACCGGTAGGACTGTATGGCCTGTTTAAGATGAACCCAAAAGAGATCGTATTCAAGCACCAGATTATTTACTGCTGTAAAGAGAGCGCACACTCGGAAGCTCTGATCCGCGCTGGTGGACCGAGATCCCGGACAATAGCGAAATTCCTGTGCTCTCGGGGCTCTTTTATTCTCTTTTGTAGCACGCATCGATCGAGTGAAGAGTACTCGAGCTCACTGCGACTGTGCGAGGCGACTTATCTCTTCCGCAGCCTTGGCGCACCCCCCCCCCCCCCTTTTCCTTCACTGGGGTGGGGGAAGCTCGTTAGCGCATTGTAAGTACAGGAGTGTGTGTCAATAATCATTTCCACAAACAAGCAAGCACAATCTAGGCCTACATACATGTCCGACGTCCTTTTATTATCCATAGGTCTATTTGTATTTCTGAAGATTATTGGTTTTTGCAGCTTACTGTTTCAATTTCTTCACAAGAGTTAAGCTAAAAAAAAATGAAAAAAAAAATGTATTGGACGAACTCTTTTTAATCTCAATGATAACTTCCGGTGATAACCGCGCGTTTCACTGTATGTCAATATTATGACAAGCTGTGTCATAATAATTGGCCTACACCATGGCAGTTCCAGATTTAATACAGAAAAATTTACACAAAACTAGGCCTAAAATGATATACATAACATTATAACCACAGATAAAAAAAAATACATCTTCCTTTTCCCCAGTTTCTGCATTTTTTATTTATTTATTTTTTTTTTGAGTAAGTACGGATTTCAAAGGGGATTACTCAGTGAGTTCCGCGTCGGCATAACAAGTGTGACAAACTTAACGCTCACTCACACACGCACGCAAAACACTGCGGCAGGAAAATACAACTAATTACTAATAAAAATGATTTTAAAAATGAATAAATGAATAAAATATACTATAATGAATAGGTAAAAACAAGTCATTTGATACGTTTATCAACAGGGAGATCCTTCAGGATTCGCTCTAATTATTTCGTGATGCGCTCTACTGTGGAGATGAAGGATGACAAGTTATCTGGTTGAGGAATTTCTTGGAGGTCTTAATGAAACAGCTAAAAGGGTATGACCCGTTTTGTTCCCAATGAGCTGTCGAAATCACAGGAATTACTTTCATTATGTGTTGTCACTGAGTATCATTTCAACACCGCTGACTTCATTCTCTGACTCGGCAACTGACAATTCATAAGCTGATAGAATGAGTGCACAAGTTAACATTTATATCAAAGTTATGCTTTTGTTAGAGGAAAGTTTTTCATTAGAAGAAAACAGCGGCTAAGCGGCTCCGATCATCCAGTTTATCATAGTCATGTACCTTTTTTCAATTCAAAATTCAATTCAAAAACCTCAAACCACGTGATTATTTTTCCCTCTGTTTTCCTTCTCAATTGCATGGCAGCGACTTAGTGTATGGATTTAGTTATATTTCGATAGTCTTAGTTTATGTAAAGGGGTTTTATAACTCTGTTTTTATGTTTTTATCAATCATGTACTTTGCATTATTACGTTTGGGATGAATGCACCCTACAAGCATTGCTTTTCTCTTTTATTTAATATTCCTCCATGTCTCCAATATTTTCATATAATTATTCAAATTGTTTTGCAAACTTATTAATTTCGTTCATTGTACATTGTAATGTCAATTTTCTCTCTGAATTCTGTAAAAAAAATTCATGTTTATGTTGGAAATGGAAAAAAAAAATATGAACGGATGAACGAATAAAAGTTTACGTCAAAGGGATATATTGAGAGAGAGGGATGTATACGTATTTATCTATACGTACATATACATGTATGTATACATATACATACATAATACTCTGCGTGTGTGTGTGTGTGTGTTTGCTGTATCATTGATACAGCAAACACACACACACACGCAGAATATATATATATATATATATATATATATATATATATATATACATATACATACATACATGTATATGTACGTATAGAAAATTAATATGCACGTATATACGTACCCTAATCCACTCTAAGAATTAATGGTAAATCAAATCTCTATATACACACAATCAACCACAATGACCGCATATATGCACAAACATACATGAAAGTAGGCACACACATACACACACACACACACACACACACACACACACACACACACACACACACACACACACACACACACACACAATTATTACCATGGCACACATACCTAAAAAAAAACAAAAAAAACTTATCACACCACGTGTCACTTTATTGCGCAATACCACGGAGCTGTACGTGTTGTTGTATTATAAGCTTCATGAGTGTATACAGTTTCCCTGTTCTTTTTACAAAGGACTGCAAGGTGGACCATCCAATTCAAGTCAGAAATTTCGACATAATAGCAAGACAACAACACTTTACAAACAATAATTGTTAACGCTTTTGTGTTATGATCCGGACGCTTACCGCGAAATGCCAAATGCACCATTATAACCACCAATCGCGCTCGAATACTATAGTAGCCCAAAGGGGGAAATCCCTAGATAGTCCGCAAGAACGAATCAATAATCGCTCAATGCATGCACCAGTGGAATGTTACGTGCAGGTATAAAGTGCAGAAACAATCTTGTCATTTACAGGAATGTTTATAGCACATTGTCATAAAGAACAATAAAACAAACATACATTACTTTTCAAGTTCATACATAAAGTTGCTGGTGGAGTTTAATGCTGGGACGGATTTGACCTTCTTCCAAACACAAAAGAGACAACGATTTCCTTGAAGGATTATATACATGGAAGGAAGGAAATCGGACTTTTGCAGAGTATAAGCCTTCATTAATGACTCTACACTTTAAAAGTAGGGGCATTTTTTTTTATGTCGAGAGCCTGATCGAAGGAAATGAGGGCAGACATTTAACACTTGTGGATATTTTTTGAAAGTTTCCATAAATCATTATGTCATCAAAGTGTGAGCCCATAGGAGCATTGCGGTGTCGTGTGACGTGACTGATATCATTTAATTTGTAATTTCTCACTCACTTTAACAAGATAAAATAGAAATCTTCGTAAACATCGCAGCCTTTTTCCCAACCCTCTCGTTACAGCACTGTGATACGATGTTACGCTTGGATTACCGTATAAGTTGCATGACTTTTAGTGTGGTATGAATATCATGGAACATCGACAAATTGCGATTAACGTTGATATCCACGTGTATTGCTTTTGCTATTGAAAAAAAAAATGATAAGGTTAGTAACATATTGTTCGTTCCGTACAGTACCGAAAAGGGCAAACGTTGAAATAAACTCATTTTAAGCCACTGTTTGCCATTGGGAGCGGTGATTAAAAAAAAAAAATGTTTGAGTCATTTTGATGCATGTGTGTAGGTCAGTTTATAACAAATCATCCTATCATACAAAAATTCTGCAATAAAGCCTAAAATATAAGGAGATAATTACTATTTTTCTCTATAAACCATATTAGTGTAGGCGTTTTATCCTAGAGAACAATTGTAATAAATCTATTGTTCACATTTTGTAAATTAGCAATACCTAACATTGATTGTACTGATGAACATTACTATTGTTTCTATCCCTATAACTCACATTTTAAAACTGTTTTGAGACACTAAAGCTGAGTTCTTGTTTCAATAGAAAATAATGTCTTTAATCTGTTAGTTCAAGAATGGAATATGGATTAACTCGGAGTTCTGGGGACTCCGATCACTTCTTGCGCTATCGATAACACAATAGAAGTGGATTATCGAAGACACAAACATGCATATTATACAAAGGAACTGTCGTATTTGTTTCTGGAAACTTATAGAAAAAATCGCAATTTTCAAGGGACCTTCTGATTTTCTTTAAACTTCTTTAGAGTGATGTGTTCCCACAATATTTCTGCTTTCACCGTGCACTAAACCCACATTTACGTTTGGAGAAAAAAATTCCCCTTTAAGCACACAGGCGAGGCTATCGTGTACGAATGCAACACTGATCTCCAATATTCAAACAGATCTCAGTATAGAATGCAATGAAATTTGGAAGATTACTGTTTACTCACCCATAGAGGGCGGACGCGTGTCAACGTGCTAACGTGACCATAGGTGTCATGAACAACGAAATAAGTTGTAAATTACTCCTCATATGATAATAAAGTCAATTTCTATTAATCATCATAGATGTGTCCGATATCGGCCCTTTTGTTCGTAACCGAGTGCTTCCACGTTTATCTCACATGTTCTGGCTCTCTGAAAGCTCTCTGAAAATTTGCCATGAGAGAAGCTGTGCTTGCTCGTTTCTTCGTTTTTGTTATTTAGAATATGACAATACTTATTGTCTCGGACAAACAACAGATGGTAATAGGTTATTATGTCAGCTAGGCCTTGCAGCCAAACTGATGAAATCATCCCAATTAAGTGGCAGTCCAAAATATTATTGATATCATGACAGATGCATTGGATTTAACGCCAAGATTCTATCAAATTTAATAGTTATTTGAAATGTTTGAAATGATTTATGTCATTATCTTGGCACATTAAATTCACTTTTTGTTATTCATTTCTTTACTCAACAAACATCAATTGGTTGACCTTTGACCTTTACCGGCAATGGATGCTTATGGCAACAAGAAAGTTCTACCTAAAATAGTTCTAGATAGCAACAGCGAATGAATACAAACTTGATTCCCAGAAAAGGAATCTTGCAGCTAAGTGGCTCTACGCTGTAAGGGAGACAAAAACAAGTAACAGTTTCAATTCATACAATGACCTTTTCCCTGTACTACACTGAGTGGTGATCTCCTTTCTGTGTTGAATATTTATCCTTGATTTATTTCTGGCTTTAAATGACAATAAAGAGTCTGGCCATGTGTTCAGTAGCTTCATGGGTCTGACTCACATTCTTCTTAGTAAACTCTTTATTGAAAAAAAAAATGAAAGTAAGGACATCGTAACATCTTCACATCCTTTCTTTCACTCCTCATTATTATTTCTTTTTTTGAGATTGAATGACTCAGGTACTACACTTTCAGTATCGATGCACCTTTGTTATCTTCTTGCGTTTTTTTTTTTTTTTAACAAAACACCCAATGATATAGCCATAATGGTGGTCATCAAAATCATTGTTAATTAGCATTGCAATCAATAGTAAAGTATTATATTATTATCATCATTATCAATATCATAAAACGCAGTAGGCCTATAGTATTGGTTTATAGTATAGTAGTAGTAGTAGTAATAATAATAATAATAATAATAATGATAATAATTATAATAATTATATCAATAACGATAATAATACAGGGTAGGCCTATACTTATAATGCTCTAATTACATGACTGATTAAATTGTTCAAGGCGCATCGAGGAAACAATGAATTATGAAATTATTAGTAGAGGAAAGGTCATTATCAAGAATAAGAAGGAAAAATCCATTCGACGAGTCATCTGTAATCATTTTCATTCTCTGACTCCCTTTCTCTTCCTTTTTCCCTTGTTTTTTCGGGGAAGGGGCGCATATTGCCTCTTTATCTTATCTTCGCTTTTTATTGTGCTGTCTGTTGGAAAGATTTGTATACAGATATCACTCGAATGTTTCTTTTGCTTCTCACATCTTATCTCTTTTAGTGATATTTTCCTGCTAGAATACAAGCATCAAATTACGTCTATTGCTGTTGCATTGTCTCTAGAAGTGAAAATATTTGCATTATTGTCAAGGAGAAAAACCAGTTTCTCATTGGCCAGTCTGGTCAGAGAGAGAGAGAGAGAGAGAGAAAGAGAGAGAGAGAGAAACGTGGGTTTGAGCCCTGAAGGGAAACATCAGCCAATATTCATGTATACATATATTTTTCCATGCAGCAAGTAATTTCAAACGAACAGAACCATGGACATTTTGTCAGAGAAAAGATTTAAAAGTGATGGAACTTGTCAAAGTTTTAGATGTTATTCCAGGAGACAATATCCGTCGCACTCACAAATAAGCGAATGAGACGAGGCGACAATATCACTCTTTCCTTCCACACTGTGGCAATGATTATTATTCATCGAATAATTATAAGAAGATATTGATTGAGCGAATAAAATTGTTTATGCCATGACTCCAAAGCTTCAAAATTAATTTGTTGTAAAAGATAATGCAGTGACGGATCCAGAGGGGGGGGGGGGGGGGGGGGGGGGGGGGGGGGTGCATTGGGCGCGCCCCCTCTTTATTTTTTGTTAAAACAAAAGAATACCAATAATATATGGGGGGGGGCCTCCACCTTTAATTTTGTAAAGGCGCCTCCCCTTTACGGAATTCCTGGATCCGCCTCTGTAATGTGTACAACTGATAAAAAACAAAAACAAAAGGAAGTTTGACGCAGAGTTGAGCTCGTGCATTTGAGAGAGGTCTGACCTTCCAAACTTATATACGTGTCCTATTGTACACCATAACTGTGATGAATAAAAATGAAAAAAATGACAGCAATTCAGAAATGCACGGATATTCTTGTAGATCTTACAGACGATGTGTAACCCTTGGTGGACTTTAATTACCAACTTTCGGAGTAACAAACCCTCGGAACAACTGAACTTATTTCATTTTCGGATTAACGAACTTTCGTAATGACGAACTTTCGGAACTATAAAAGGTGATAGTCAGAGAAACACCAGACACATAGGCCCTACAAGGAATCTTAAATTATGCTGCCAGAATCGAACTATCAATCGATTATGACTGTATTCGCGAATGCTAAATATGAATTGTTCATTTTGACAAAAACTGTCATTGAGGATATGACCTTTTGTTAATGTCGTCAATCGCAGATTGATGAGCATCACATTTATTTGAAGCATTCAATGGTGTATGTGTTTTTTTTTTTCTACATGGGCCTAAAACCTTTCAGTTTCCCTCCATGTCTGACATGCAGTGGTATCCGGTCGGATCATGCAACTCATGCAACTTGTTTTCATGTTTTTGTGAACACAAAGTGGAAATAGATTCAAAACAAATAAAAAGTCTAATCAAACTCAATTTTTTTCAACCTGTAAACATGATTACACGACGCAATTATTGTCTTTCTCCGGATTTCAATTGACCTCAAGCATTACAAAAACGAACGAACAAATGCATAAACACAAACATACAAACAAACAAACAAACAAACAAACAAAAAACACACACACACACAATTAAAAAGGGACCTTGCACATTTTATAAAGCAGGCAAAAACAAAGTTGGTCCCTGAAGGCCAAACTTTTACACAAAGTTCACCGGGCGATATAAAGCTCAACCGCGAAGGCCGAGCGAGTTAGGATCGAGGCTATCCAGACATGAATTGCCTCTTATGTCTCTTCTTTTTTCTTTCAGATACACTTTATTCAAGTGACACCAATTAGGAGGCGACTCTAAAATTAGTATTCTCCCTTATAGTACCTCCTTAGTCACACTGTCATGGTCACACTAAACCTCCATGATCAAAAATAAAGGAGGTTATGCACCAAGAATGGTAAACATGTACTTTCTGCATGTTCTGTGTGTTTGACTTTCGGCCATCTCGACGTTCTGAATAGAGCAATAACAAAACAATACAAAACGAAACAAATACCCCCCCCCCCCCTTGTCCAGTTTTTCAAAGGATTTTGTTTCTGGCCTACCACGTATGATAATGCCTTACATATTTTATTTTACTGATATATTCAAGCAACCATGTATAGGCCCTACATCCATGCAAGCAAATACATTGTATTCTCGAAAGTTCATGGTACAACACAAAACCATACAACATTCAAAGCCATTCAATCTAACGTCACTATGGTCACTACGGAAGAAAGATTATTTATATCCCTGCCTCTGTTTACAGAAATGGGATTAATCATTCATGAGCATGCACACTTCGTGATAAGGTATAGTCATTACATTGTATACGATGTCGTGTCTAAATTGCATCTGGATGTACAGTAGGCCCCACTTGTGCATAATCATTCATCTATCAGGTAGATGACTCGAAATGCCCGGACTCAATGTGCATGTATTGCTTATCAGACACACGCCCTCTTGTGACGGTATTAGTAGTACCTCTGGCGTTCACTGACGAAACGCAACGTGTTCTACACGTGCGCCAAAATCACTCATCTGCTCATTATGGCGACATTTTCACACCTTCTTGTTTCCTGATAATAGGTCTACTCATGGTAGGTATCCTACATGACTTGAAACCCATAAGGTTCATGTCAAAATATAAAACTTACCATGTAAAAGAAGAGCACTGTTTCTCACGTTCTTGATTTCTCTATAATACGAGAATATTGAATCTATAATGAAAGGAAGAGAGAACGAAAAGATAAACGAAGAAACAAAGGACTGACTGACTGACTGACTGACTGACTGATTGATTGATTGATTGATTGATTGATTGATTGACTGACTGACAGATTGAATGAATGAATGCGTGACTGAATGAATATATAAATGAATGAATGAATGAATGAATGAATGAATGAATGAATGAATGAATGAATGAATGAATGAATGAATGAATACGTGACTGAATGAATAAATGAATGAATGAGTGAATGAATCAACAAATTGAAGACCGAATCGATACAGTGTGAATAAATGAACGAGAGAAAAATGGAAAAAAAAGAATAGCTATGACTCGAATGAATGTATGTATATAATGAAATTTATGTCATTAACGCATATTGAATAAAGCATTCTTTGAGTCATAAGGAGGGAAAGGCGCAACAAACATTTTAATTCCCGGGAATGTATACCTGCAACACTACTTAAAGTTGATCTTTGTCACTTGAGTCATGTCCACTTCACGCACACTGCCAAATATATTTTAAATGCACCAAAGGAGAAAAGTCATTACAGTTTCAGGAGACCCTTAATGAAATAATGTTACCATACATGATCATTTTCACTTTCAGCAATCGACTAAAAGAGGAATTCCAGTAGTCTGATCATCGGAAAGTAAAACCTTACAAGGGCAACTGTGAAATGTTCGTCAAAATCGGATAAAAATTAGAGAAGTTATGACATCGCGACAGTACGCTAATTCTGCTGGACAGTTCTCGTATACGGAATGTGCAAATAAATTGTATAGTCATGAGTGAGCTCATGCTTTGATTTTAAACAAAACAGGAGAAAACTCAATCTTTCTGTTAGTGAAGTCAGATAAACATGAATGTTATTCAATTTCAGAATACTGATCAGTTATAAGATATTATCTGGATTTGAGACTTGGATATAGATGAGCATGTGTATAATACCGAAATGATTTCTCTGATGTTATAGACAAAAAGTTATTATTTCAACTATGACTAAATTCTGGTTCTTGAGTCTCAGCTAAGGTGGTGATATTTTTTTTTAATCATTGATTTGTCCACTTCATGTATGAGAACATAACAAAATACATTAAAAAGTGAACAATGTAACAAAATTCAGAATTAGCTTTCATCATCATCCATTTGAAACAAGTTCACAAAAACCAAAAACCAAAACAAAGCAAAACAAATCAACAAACCACACAAACCCGAATCAAGCCACGAGTGGGTTGAGTATTATTCAAATGTGATGAACTCTTACATCATTGCCCCCTGGTCAACATCTTAGATTCCGGATTTCACTGAAATTACACTGGAAATTTGCAATTGAAGTTCATTCATCTTGATAAAATTGAATTGAATTGAATTGAAATTGAAAATTAAAAATATATGACCGTGTCGATATAATAACTGACCTCTACTGAGAGTATTTGAGACAATACATCACCAGAAGACACTGAGAAATATCCTTATTAAGTTCTTTGCTGTAAGTGTAGAATGCAATAATATTGATACAGCATCCGTACATGTTTACGGTTAAGTTTTTGAATACAGAGACACGAAAAATACGCATTATTGTTCTGTACAAGATCGATAATACATCTGCACTTCTGGCAGTATTAGACTAGCAATATACGGACCCCCAATTGATTGAATTCACCGCGAGGGGGTAGTAGTAATGAAACGTGAATGATTGACAGTTAACGTCACCACACCCATTGACAGCCATTTTGAATGAGAGGTACTACATCCGGTCTACCAACCGAGATCTCGGAAGTGGGTAAGTTCGAAAAAATGCCTTAATTTATCAAACAGAAGCAAAATACATTTGAAATGTTTGTGCTTTGATCTTGAAATTAACATCGTATGTATTAAAAGCTGCATACTGTCGTGTCATAGGTTTGTAAATGCTGAAAAGTGATATCTTCTCTGAAATTGAACCGCCCACCGAGCGATTTACTGTACTGCGGCAGCACTCCCGTGTACGATCCGTGCTGCTGTCCGTCCGCGCGTGTACGGGGATTTCAGTGTAAAAAGCCGATCGCTTTCCTTCCCAGCGCATGTGCGCCGCGGCGCCTTTTGCTATATGAATGACGCCGCTTATTACTTCAGGGCGACCGTTAGCGTTGGCTTCCCCGATGTAGCGGTAGCTAGCTGGTAGTGGGTGGAGTGACGTGTGCTGTTCTCGTAGTGTGTGATGTGCGGAGCGGCTAGTCTGTACGATGAGTGTTCGGTTATGAATGGGGTGTGTGTTTGTTATGAATCATCTTGCATACCTTACTTGGACTAGTTGACTCCACCTATAACTTTGGGGAGGGCAAAGCCGCGGAAGTCATTAAATGTCAGTCGATGGGATCACTGACTGTAGCTACCATTATTACTGAGTAAGGCTTGAGCTGCAATAAGGTGTTTTGGCTACTGTCCGTGAGTCAGGCCAGATCGGAGAGCCTGATCTCTTTGGTATTAAATTGGTTTGTGTCTTCCTTTTTCTGCAGGTGTTTTAACTGGTGGACAAAAATTGGATATCCTCTTGGTGCCTGGGAACCAGAAAGTTTCCCCAGTTTTCCTTTCCCTGCATCCTTGATGACAGATTCTACCTACTGGACAACAAGTATTATTGTCACAGTGGAACATCGCCATTAAAACAGTGACTGTTTATTGGGATCTTCTATTTTTGTTCGCAGCAGTAAAGGCCAACATTCAAGATGCCACGGCCAGGTGTAAGTTTTCATCTTTGCTACCCAGCTATAAATCTGTGATGGAACATATGGATTCTGTGTCATTATATAACGTTATATCACAATTCACATTTGTTTTGATTGTTTCTACATTAACATTCGAGATCACATTTTCCAGGTGAATTTGATTATGTAGACGTTCTACAATATATTTGTCAAAACTATTCTTTTCTAAGCATCTTTGGACATTATTTGGATCCCTTTTCCATGCAGCCATTTTCAGCAAACTAAGAAAAAAAAAGTACTCTAAAAGTTAACATTTTTTACACATTTTGTATGGCATGAAACTACAGTTGTAGTGTGAAAATTAGTAAAACTAAGATTTTTTTTTCTTTATAACTATAAGCTTGTGATATATTAGATCTACACAATTTTGATATATTTTGATTCCGCTGAATTAAAAACATACTAATTTTTACTATATTCATCTGACTGGTGGAGCATGACAATTTCTGCAGTGTTAATTCAGATAGAATATAGTAATGTATACATCATGCAATGAGTCAACTTTCCCCTTTTCATTTTGATAACGATTCTCCTTATTTGGTATGGGTTAATCCAAACTTGGGCTTTGGAAAAGGACAAATTGCCAGTCATACTAGAATCTGTAAATGGAAATGAAAATTTATAATTTTCTGTTCATTTGCTCGCAATATACAATGTACATGTACAGAGTTTTTAACTTCATTCACAAATTGTGAAGCAGCTAATGATAAAGAAACTTATTGTGACAATGACAAAATGATGCAGATGAGCTGCAACATAAATAGTATTCAAATAGTATGTAGAAGTCTAATCTTTCTTTTTTAGATTTCAAGTAAATCCATGTGAAATATTGAACCAACAGCAACCCAGAAAAAAAAAAGAAAAGAAAAAATGCCGAGTGCAGGTAGTGTTCAAGTTTGGAGATCTATGTAATTTTCAGAAAGATAATTCCCCACTAACTTTGGCATACTACTCAGCTTATGCGCAGATGCAAACACACACATTCAGCAAAGATTGTAGTAAGATTTAAGGGGGGGGGGGACATAAGGAAGTCTCCCATAATTTTCATTATATGAAATATCAATGATTGATATTTTAGTGATCAGTCCAATTATATGTGGAAAGGATGCAGACCATTAGTTTATGTTGACGTTTACAATGAATTGTGAGATGTGAGTCGTTAATTTTTCAAATAGAATATAATTGATATTGGTTTTATCTTTGTGTCATTTAGGATTACCTCTAGAGCTTTAGTTTGACATACATTTTCGTAGTGAATGACACGTGAGTCTTTGCCTTAGTCCCAGTAATGTCATTTGATGTGTGGATTTTAATGGCAGGTCTCGGTTCGCGTCACCACCATGGATGCAGAGCTGGAATTTGCCATCCAGCAGAACACAAGTGGCAAGCAGCTCTTTGACCAGGTAAGAGAGAATAATGTAGCATACACACACACACACACACACACACACACACACGCATACACACACAAGCACAGCAAACATGGCATACATTCAGACACTCTAGATCAATTTCACACACATGATATGCACTGTAAACATTCATACATGAGCATCATTCTTGATGGACTTCAGCGCATCATATGAGGCCACTGTTATTATTACTATTATTACATGTGCCAGTATTTTATATGTTCGTACGCGCACATTGATGCGTGTGTCTCTGTGTTGTGTGTGGATCTATCTATCTGTGTTTATATCCTAATATACACACACAGACTTATTTGTGTTTCTGTGTGTGTGTGTGTGTGTGTGTGTGTGTTTGTGTGTGTCTGTCTGTCTGCCAGTCTGTCCATTCATGTATTACAAATGACCAACCTGAATGGCCTGTTCACAGCAAGTGAACATTTTAACCTGTACACACTCATTTCATGAAAGGTGAGGTAATGATAACTAGATGTGGGCAATCATGATATTAGTAACACAAAAATGTCTGACAAGTAGCGTTTTGTAAAAATTTCACCTTGTACAGGTGTAATGAATACATGTTTTTTATGGCCTTGTCCGGGATCTTCCGCACAAAAATAGTGTCAATCGAAAATACATTGTAAGAATATGTGCCAAAACTACTGACAGCCTTTACACTGTACATGCATCAAGGATATTGAAATTGTGTGTTTGCCTGATATTGAACGTGCACACATGGATGCAGAGCTTGTTGAAAACTGTGATTGTGAAAAGAATTCTGAAAATGTTATGTTTTTCATCAGAGATTGATGTGTAAACAGCCCCATTTGTTAGAGGGTACAAGTGGAAGCCCCTTTGATAATGTGCTCTTTTGAGCGTAACAATGATACAAGGTAAGAGATGATTCTCTAAACGAATTGAAATGAGAGCTGGGATGAATGACATACCTGAACATTTTATTTCCTTTGAAAAGAATTTGATCCGCTCATGCTTGCATACATACTACTTTTAATGTTGAGACAAGTAACATCAACAAAAGCATGGCAATTACATACTATGTTCATGTTTGATATGGGCCTGTGTATACATACTCATCATCCTAAAAACAAGATGTAAAATGGCATTGCTTCTTGCCGGAAAGTATGCATGGATTTTACATTTTACCAGTTTGATGGTTGATGAGATATTATAATCCCTTGTCGGCTCTCAAGTGGTTGCAATACTGGGATGTTGTTAGGTCAAAGGTCATGAAGGAGTGCCATGAGTATGAATGTATGGTACAATTCAGCAAAAAATTAACAATGAAATTTGCATGGCTGCCGGTTGAAATTGAGATTTGTAGACTAAAGAATGTAGGAGCAACAGTGACATCAAGTGTCTTGTTTTTAACAGTTTTAGGCTGAATCAAGACTAATGTGATTTTTTTTTTTTTTTTTGCAACATGTCTCTTGTGAGATGGAGTAAAGCAAAGTGGGCGTAGAACAGACAGCAGATAGTATGAGGGAATCTTGTATTCCCAAGGGCAGATGTTTCCAGCATCTTCTAGAACAGTTTGTCTAGCTCATTGATAACAGTTTTTAGATGACATTCAGTCTTTATCTGCAGATGAAATGAAGAATACACATCACTGTACAGTAGTTTGAATCCTCTTTTATGTTGTCAGTTTGTTTTTTTTATCGAAGGAGATTCAAATCAATTCAGTTCATTTTAATCGTCCAATAAAAAACATTACAGGAAATTCAGTGCGGGATTTTTACATATAAAAATAAATGACAAAGCATACTTGTATATACTGCATATTGTATATATTGCAGTGCACATGATATATGGAAGCACTTTGCTACTATGCAGTGTAGGCTTTTTATTCTCATGAGATACATCGAGCAGAATTTAATTTGTCTGAAGGGGGAGAGGTAGGGTACATGACAAAGTAGAAATCTAACACTCTAATTTACTGATGTTTGCATTTAGTGAAAAATTGAGCTACCAACACTAGCTTTTAAAAGGCAGTTTGGTGTGTCTTTGAAGTAGTACATTATATTGTACATAATCATTTGCTCATCACAAAAATTTTGTGGCCAGAAGCATCAATTGGAGTATTGAAGTTCAATTGCACAGGCTTTTAGTTGCTGCAATATTGTAGACCTGGATTAGAGCTGCCAAGTCTCCTTAATTCTGTAGGAGGCTTCCTGTAAAGACAGTTTATGCAGTATATTATGTCGTAATGCCATAACAAGAGAATACATTCCTTCTTAACTAAGGGAAATAACATTTGCCTAGACTGGAATGCATGTAACACACAGGTACAGTGTACGTATCTCCTATATTAATCATTGGAATCTCCCTTATTTTGATCAGTGAATGTTTAGAACCCTGCAATGTTAATTCAATTGTATTTATTGTCCAAGATTTTAGTGACCCAGTGACCCCACCATCAAGAAGTCATTGTGTCATCAGAGACTTCCGTAATGTGAGCCCTTGCTCATGCAACACACGCTATGTCGTGTGAGCGCAGAGTGAGCTATTGATAATAGGCATACCTGAACACTCCAGGCTTGAGTAATGAAATGTGTGCAGTGAAAGATTAAAATAGCATTAGTATGTTGAAAAGGTCAGGTATTAAAGAAAAACTGAGAAATAAAAAATCATTGAGTGAATGCAGCACTTGGCAAGCCACCTAAATCTTTGATAGTTGAGCCTGGGCGTAGCTGCCATTAAGATAATATATCGCAGGTTGCCTGATACAACGGTAGTACCTGGGATGAATACTATAAATGCTATTTGCATAGGTTTGACATTTGTGTGCCATGTAGTACGTAGAAACCTGTTCTATAGCTGCACAGGCAGAGGCAGTTGTGTGGTGGGTAGTGGAAAAAGTAATTGTGTTTGGTTATTTTACATGCATCGTACATAAGAATTGACCTGAAAAAAAATTAAGGGATCTTCAGAGGATCGCGGTAGCTTTCGTTGCATACATGCAGAGTACTGTCGTATGCATCAGGATAGACTTCACTGGTCTCTATTAACGCAAACAAAAGAAGTGACTGCATTTAAAAGGAAGGATGCAGCATGTTGCGCGCTGATCTAGGTAAAGCATTACCATTAAGTGGAGGCAGTTTTATCAGTGCTTGTAAGTGGACATAATCAGACTTGATTTGATATTCAAATCCATTACTTGCAGAACAAAAGTGGCAAATTGATGTAATTTTTCTGTCAGATTTATAACAAAATACAGTTTTTTGTTTTTTTTAAATGCCTCTGCTGTGAGCCACTTATCTGTGATAATAAATGTTGACATTTTCGTACAAGTAATTTTTGTGTACTTATGTAGCTGATAGGGTGAATTTCATGTGTTGAACATGGAACTTTAAATATACGTATTTTAATCTCAAACAAAAACTTTTTGATCAGAAGTCTAATATTTCTTTGAAGTACTGTATGGGTGCACATACATTGTATTCTGAGACATTGTACTGTATGAGATAACCTTTCTGCATTATTTGATGGATTCACCACTCATTGTCGATACAGGGAGCAACCCCAAACAGTTTTCAAGACGTGTGAAAATTTGTGGGATAATTGTCGGATAAATGTGCCCTTGTCCAAGCTGATACCGTGGTCATCTGTCTCTCTTGCGCAGTTGAGGGTCAAGAACAGTTAATAGCCGCTATACTGAGGGTTGCTCTGAAGTCTGCTATGATAATTGATTCCACCTGATCTCTCAGTATCATGGTACTGTACATTCCTGTTAAATGTCAGATGACAGACTTGAGGAACATTGATATATTGTCAAAACAGTGATATTGCTATGAAGCCAATATGATGGATATTGTACAATCATATGATATATATCATGATCAAAATTTGTGATAAGTATCTCCGTATCTAACCCTGATATCAAACGGTATGAAAAGCACTTGTTCATGAATTAAGATTTAAGTACAGCATACACCACATATTTTAGTGAATTTCGCGAGTAGGGTGCTATGTACAAGATGTACATGTATGTGCACATTTTAAAACTTGTGATAATATTGATCCTGATCCCAACATGAATGCAACATGCATTTGCACATTTCTTTGTCCATTGGTGTATTCCATAATCACAAATCTAACCACTCACAAAATTGTTAAGAAGTCTCGATTTGCAAAAATTAGACTAGCTATAAGCATTGATTAGTACTATCTACTACTGCAGTCAGTAGACAGATGCAGTGTAGATCCTACTGTTCAGCAAAATGATGATGTACAGCACTTTACCACCTTGCAGTTGAAAGTTAACCTCTCCCATAGCTTTATACCATGCATGTACACACCCAGTTTTTGAATCATTGAATTCTAGAACACATTTCTCAGAGGGAGTCGGTTGCTATGATACCATTGTGATGTCAGTGCTTATTTAGTATCATGCCAGGCAGTCAAGATAACATGTATGATGAGGGAAAGCTGTACCTGCAACCATTGAAGTCAAGGCTACTCAACTGCAGAGGGCACAGGTTTTTAATTTTATGAGACTTTGTAAGGGAGAGAGAGAGAGAGAGAGAGAGAGGGGGAGAAAATGGATGAGTTGTACTTTGAATAGTCTGTGTGTACATATGTATGGTGTACACAGGACATAACTGTGTTTTCATGTTAATGCATCAGAGTTGTGTTTTGTGTGCAAGACCCAGTAGTGTGCATTGTTTGTGGGAGCTATCACCTTTCTAGGCTAAAGACAGAGGTGGTTGTTGTGCACTGAAATAGTAATCTTTGCGAAGTATAGCCTGATCATGCATTATTCAAAAGAGCTGCAGTCCAAAGCTATAAACAGCAGTTGGGTAGCATAATGTGTGTAGGAATGTCACCCACGTAGTGGATTCATTAGTACCATGTTCCCCCAGAGTGGGTGGATTTTAAAATGCGTCTGCTCAATAGTTTGTTCACTTGCAGACAGAGAAAGCACTGTAGCATGTCATGAGCTTTATTCCATTATACAGTATACCAGCATTAATGAATGTTTTCATATGAGATGATATATTCCATCCATGGAAGGTATCATCAATGAAAATGTACATCTGTAGATTTTTATTGCTCAAAATGTCAATTTCTAAGGATAACATACATGTATGTTGACATGAAGTCATTCAAGCAGATATGGTGATGTGTTTGATGTAAAGTGCAATTCTACTACATGTACAAGTTGACTTTGATTCCATACAGAAAAATTGAAGTGACTAGAGTTTCATCCATATTTGACATAAAACAAGACAGATATTGTATCCTCCATTGTTTCCTTGTAGTACTGCACATGAACTTCATGACTCTTATCTTATCACTAACCATTGGTGTGCTCTGAGTTCTGATTAGCACAGAAAACCACATACTAATACTAGTATCGAACACTCCGACCAAAGTGCCTGGCGCAGAAAGAGTTAAATGGGTCTCATGTCTTCAACTTCTTCATCCTATTCTCTGCAGGTGGTAAAGACGATAGGTCTGAGGGAAATCTGGTTCTTTGGTCTCCAGTACACAGATTCAAAAGGTCTGAGCACTTGGCTGAAACTCAACAAGAAGGTGAGACTCTCATTTTATGTATCCACATTTCCCCCCTCAAATCCATTTCCAGACTAACTGTCTCTGATGTCTAGACTGGTATTAACTCAGTTTTATTCTCTTGCAAAGGAGTATAAAGAAGGAAAATGTGTGGTGTTCAAGGAGTTTACAATTTTGTGGTCCAGAAATGTTTGCAAATTTGGTGCTGTACTGGACTAGCGCAAGAAAAACTACACGGACGTTTTTTGAGTTGTTGAAATACATGTGTGAAGATATATCTGTATGCTCTCATCAGCAAGAATTATAAACTTCTGTAGTAAAGGTTGCTGAAATTGGCTTTTAATAGCACACACACACACACACACACTGTAAAAAAGAATAATTGCACAAGAGTATTAGTGCTTTTAATGAATCTGTGTCTTTTCATAGCATTTTCAAATTGAAATTGGTCTTCCTGGTTTTGCAGAGAGGTACATGCATTTGTGTGTACTGTATGGTGGGAAAGAAAATGGTATGCCAATTTATTTGTCCGACTGTCCCATAGGTATAGAGCACTTATATATTTTATAGCTTCTCATTCCGAAAGGATCATTGACTATAAGAGACGATAGTTTATCATGAAACTGTAGTGCCCGCCGTGTGCTTGGATGTTGGCGAGGTTTTGGTTTCGGAATTGTCTCGGGACATGATTGGCTAGGGCAATGCGCTACAAGGATGGAAGTCATCGAAAGCTTGACACGCGAGAAATTGAATGGTTTCTTCTTAAGGCTTTATATGTTTCTGTTCATCAGGTTTCTGGGTGTTCCTAGTTTGTAATTTTATATGAAGTAATGAATGATCTGTGTATTTGATAGCAGGACTTGTAATCATATTTGGTATGATTGCTACCCGTTTGCAATTTTGCTGTTGATTGGACCGTCCTAGATGCTAACCAGGAAATGGTAGCTTGTGGAGTGTCGCCATTGTGAATTTACAACCTTTACTTCTACTTTCATACATATAGTGTACACATGACTGAGCCTACAACTTCATTTGTAGAAAGCATGAAAAGCTACATCTTGTGTAGGTTTTGCCTGGGAAGTGTTTGAACTGCAGTGTATGTTCAGAGAAACATTTTTATACAATACAACCAGCAATATTTACATCATAAAACTTTCATGAATTGGAGCCGACAACCTTTTTTTCGTGAATTACTAACCATGAAAAAATTAGGAGTATTCTCATACTTTTGCATGGCACTGTAATGGCATTCACTCCATCATGTAGACGAAAACTTACAATGCATTTACTTTTGTGAATCTCTGCTCCTTGTGAAATTTCACAGAAGTTTCATTCGTGCAAACATTTTTGGTTATACAGTAGTTATGGAGTAAGATGGTCCTTGGAATTACCCAACCTTCAAGGAATATACTCTGTACTGTGTGCAGACAAGATAGGCTGTATTCTGTGTATTATGACACTCAGTTCCCTGTGATAGGACTCAATATCTTTTGTTCAGATGTCGCAGACTTCAGATATTCCCGTTTGTTGTTCAGTGAGATAATTCTGATTGTTCGTCTGTCGTTACACCCAAATCTTGGTGGAATTGGTGTTGACATTCAAAGATATCAGACTTTAATAGCTGACAAGAGTGGGCTGAAGGGAAGGGTTAAAGGACCTCACTCTGTCTTCAATACAATGAATCGTCAGGTGGCATTCCGATGTTCATCGAGAAGGAATGTCTCATAAATTTATTGCTTTTTCTATTTGGCACTTGTTCCACGAGGACCCAAAGCAATACACACGTTCACAAAATACAAACACGGTGCCATTTTCTTCTATGGTACAACTGTACTTTGTAGTTCATGTAACAGTCGTTGCGGCACCCAGATATTTGGTATATTGATACTCCTTTACATTTTTGATTATTGAGTGTTATGATATGGGTTTTATTGCACCATGAAGATTATGGTGGGATATTAACATTTATAATACTGTTTCACCTTTCTTTTTAAGCTGTAAATTCTCTCTGGTATTCAGATTACCTGCAGATTACAAATAATTCAAAGCTTGATGAGATGAGCTACATGTAGATGTCAAATTATACAGCATGTTGAAGTTAACCTCAATAATGGAGTCAAAATGGAAATTTTGATGGCCCAAGAAAAATATATAATCTGCCGAAATAAAGCAAAAAGTAAAAATCCATTTTGAATTTCACTTGCCCAATCAGACCACCAAAAGATAAATTTGGTGCCCATACTCCAAGTTTTAGTGTCCCATGGCCAGTAGGCTACCGCCAATATCGAGCCCTGATTAAAGAATGGAAGATTTTGAGGAGCTAAAAACTTGAAAAAAAAATAGGTGTTTCTTTGTAGCAAAATTGTAATAGTTTGCTAAATTTTAATCTTTTGAAAGCCAACTTGATATGTTTAGAATTGCAATGAAAAGTACAAAATATTATGTTTCCAACCCATTTCCAACTATTGTACATGCCAGTATTTTAATAGATGCCTGGAACAGCTGACATTGCGTTGAAATTGATGGGGTTGGGGAGGGCAGCTGAGGGCTGATGTTTCCACCCTTTCTTGAGAGCAAAGTTTTATGACAGAGCATCCTTCTGGTGGAATGGCATCTGAGTTGAAGGTGCAAGATTATCAAGCAAGATTGCTGAATAATGGCAAACGTGTGAGATAACCAGAGTATGTGATACCATAGATCACAGTGTAGCATATTTGAGTTATGCTGGTACGTTTGTATTATATGTGGGACCATTTAAAAGCCCGTGGTACAAAGGTCGGCTTTTATAACATACCCACCCTGATAGCAAGGGGCAAAGTGTGCAGTCGCTCAAAAGCTTATCACAGCGGAGTGATAGTGAGTGTTGATTTTGAGCAGAAATATTTCCTTCAAGTGGACTCTTTATTAGCAGAAGATTTTAATGTCCATGCCAACAAAAGCACAAAAAATTACAATTAAAGCGAATCAGTATTGTACAAATACAGTCAATGAGCCCCTTGAAATTTTTATTAGCAGAATTGGGAATTGTGATTGTATCTTATGTGCATTTTAATTTTCAAGAGGAAAGCTGAAATGGTATCAATATCCTTAGATATTATTTGTGAAAACAATAGTATAACTTGATATTAAATCCAAATGATATTCAAATGGGACATTTGTTGGAGGTGATGAGTTTTGTAATGATGTGTGAAAATTTAATTTACAATTTTTTTTTTCAGAATCGTGAGAATGTGAAATAACTGAAAGAGGGTACATACAAATTCTTTAACAGTGTTTTCTAGTTTGAGAAATCTGAGTTGTGTGCCTGTTAGTGCCCCAGGGTGGGTGTATTATTGGATTGAACAGAAGCTACGAGAGATTGCAGTACAAAGTGAACACTGAATGCTTCAACAGAAATAATTATGGAAATCTGTGGGCGACTGGATTAATTCACCATACTCAGTTTTCCCATTTTCACAGTTGATTAATGAGAATCAAATTGTTTTTGAGCAGAATAAAATTTGCTCATAGATATTTTGATAGTGATGGCACATTTCAAAAGTTTTGTAAGCTTTTGATTTTTTTTACATTCATTTTTTATTCACCATTGTTTTCCCACAAAGTTGATAGTCATATTCTGTAGTTTTATCAGAAATAGGTATTTTGTTGGGTTATTCTGCTTTGCAAGTCTGTTTTCACCTTGAATATAAAGTTCCAAATATTCAGATTCATAATTTAGATGTACGTGTATTGTCATAAACTTACCTTGTCAAAGAAGAAATGCAAACTGCAAACAATCAGGTATGATATTACACTAAATACTAATCACTTGGACCATGAAGTTTTTGCCATGATGTACAATTGTAGCCTACACTTTGTACCCTTGCATGGTTCATACATGTACAGTGTACAGAAGCAGCGGTGAAATAGGAATAACGTTCAAGAGCAGAATGAATGAGCCAAGTGCCCTACTTATTTAGCATGAGTTTTCTAAGCAGTGAAGCAGTGAAGCAGTGGGTGGTGGCATTCCATCGCGGAATCGCCCAGTCCCACAAACTGAACAAAAGTAAATTGGTTCTCCCCTCCGCTGCCTGTGCAGGACACTGACTCAGTACCGAGACTCCGAGGGGGGAAAACTGAGATAGCACAACGCAAACTAACGTAGAGAAAATTATGAGAAAGAAAACTCTCGTGATATCTCAGTAGGGATCCAACCTCGGTATTACTTACGTTCTCCAGTGTTTCTGTTTTGTTTCTTCGACAGTCTGTCTTTTGTGTGCTCTTTTCTCTTTCTGTTGTTCCTTTTTTCCCCTCGTGTTCCCACAGTTGTTAGGCTTGGTTCAGAGACTCTTTGGATTTCTTTATTCCTTTGAAAAATGAAACCAACACAGTTTTTCTTGGTGTTGTAGAGCGGGAGTTTTAAGGGAAGAATTGATTTGCCATGCTCAAAGGCAGTGTGTTTATTGTCCACTTGAATCATTTCAGGAGGCCCTATCATCAATCAAAAGAATGTGATTTTCCTTTTCAGATTAGGAGAAAAACTGGTCATGTATTAGGAGAAAATATATGATCCATTTTTTGTCTGGCTTCAAAGATATCATAAGCCGGAACAATTCAGAAACTGTTTTGCTGGGAAGGCAATAGCATGTAAATGGTGAGTTGCAGGTGACACTACTGAAATTTAAAAAAAAAGAAAAAGTCATACTGTATGCTACTAGACCTGGAGGGTGTTTCATAAAGCTGTTCGTAAAGTTATGAACTGGTTGACATACCAGTGACTGGTGATCAGTTCTTTTGCTGAATTGTGGAAATTCTGATAAGTATAGCACATCAGAACTGATCACCAGTCGCTCGTAAGTAGTTCGTAACTTTACGAACAGCTTTATGAAACACCCCCCTGAGACAGGAGAGAGTGCCCATCTTAATTTCTGGAAGCTGCGGTGCAGTTTTAGTCTTGATGGATCATCTCTTTGAAAATATGAAACAGTGACAAATGTACATGTATGGCTGCTTCAAATGGCAAATTATTCTCTTGTTTTGATTGTGTATGGGATACGTACCAGCAAAAATTATATGAAGTGCCACAAGTCATTTGAGCTGAAAGCAATGAGGTGTTATAATGTACGTCCTTGATGTATCAGGATACACAGCTAGCAATGTGCTGGCCTATGTATATCTTTAAATACATTAATATGAGCCCTCTTCCAGCCTGGTAACAAGATACCACTAATTCACCTGTTCATGGATAGATACCTGATACTTGATACTGCATGCGGGTTTACAGCATTACTTATTTGTACATTGTATATCAGTATTCCAATCCTCAGGTTACCCTCATTGTTGAGTTTATGAGAAGAACTTTCATTGAGCTGGAATTTTATACGTGGTTAAATGTATTCAAAAGTGTCATAGTTTCATGATTCGATTCCAGAGTAATAACCATTTTTAGCTCACCTGCTATTGCGATCGCTTCGTCCGGCATCCGTCGTCCGTCGTCTGTCGACCGTCGTCCGTCGTGCGTAAACTTTTACATTTTCATCTTTTTCGTGAGAACCCCTTGACTGATTTTCACCAAACTTGGCAGGTAGCATCCCTAGGGGGATAGGATCTCAGTTTATTCAAGTGGGCACCATACCCCACCTGGGGGGGGGGGGCCAGAGGGGCCCAAACCCCCCCAAAATTAAGGAATCTTAAAAAATCTTCTTCTCTAGAACCAGAAGTGATAGAGCTAAGTTAATACTATGAATTAGTACATTGATGACTCTAGTTTCAAGTTTGTTCATGGCGGAATCAGGGGTGCCCCCCTTGGGACCCAGGGTTGGGGGTGGGGAAGGGTCCTATTGGGGCCCAAATTGTACATTTTCATCTTTTTCTTGAAAACCCTATCACTAATTTTCACCAAACTTGGCAGGTAGCATTCCTAGGGGGATAGAATCTCAATTCCATCAAATGGGCACCATGCCCCACCAGGGGGCCCCAGGGGTCCCACCCCCTCTCCTGTAAGGAATCTTTACAGATTTTCTCTAGAACCAGAAGTGATTGAGCTAAGTTAATACAATGAGTCAGTATATTGATGACTGTTGTTTCAAGTTTGTTCATGGGAGAATCACCCCCTTTGGGACCCAAGGAAGCGGGATGGGATGGTGGGGGGGGGGGGGGGGGTCCAAATGCGGGCCTAAATTGTCATCTTCTTGCTGAAAACAACACAATGGATTTTCACTAAACTTTTCAAGTAGCATTCCCATAAGGATAAGATCTCAAAGTGTTTGAATGGGCACCATGCTTTCCTTGGGGGCCATAGGGGGTTCAAACCTCCTAGATTAATGAATATTCAATAATATTTTTCTCTAGTTCTAATCAAAAGTGATAGGGCTTTAAGTCTTTTTTCACAAGCTGCATAATCCATCATTCTATAGAATACAGTGTACTTGGCAGGTATTTTTACCAGTGTGATGGAATATATAAATGGACACCATGCCCCCATTCTCAAAGCTACCCCCACCATAAGTTTCCAATGTTCTCAGGTAAGAGTCTGCAAGAAAGCATGGAAGGTGAACTTGCGATACTCAGGTGAGCGTGTGACCCCCGGGTCTCTTGTTCTTTTTTCAATTGAAATTTTAAAATTTTCGAAATCAAAGTGTTTTCCTTTTGTGTAACAGTGTAACCCCAAATTAACCCACACTTTGTTTTCCTCATTTGTTTGTTGTCATTCCCCGTCACAGTCCATAACTAATTTGGGGCTTTTGATGTATTTCCGGCCACTGGATTCCCATGGTTTTCATGGTTAATATGTTTGCATCAAACCCCCATATATGTCCTATCAGGTGTTTGAAATTTTGTGAGCCTATTGTCACGCTAGTGTTAATACCTGTATCACCCCAAACTAACCTTTCAACCTACTGCTTCTTTATGGCGGTGGCTTGTGTACACAAACTTATCTTGGGCTGGGCAGTTTATACTGAACACTTGGCAAACATTAAAGGATTGTTAACAAAGCCATTCCCGAGAACTAAGTACAGGTCATTTAGATTTGCCCAAATTGACCGTTGGTGATTTATACCTTTGCACTACTGGATAAGCGTTCTTGTTTGTGGCATCGTTTGTAGCATTATGATCATGAATCAAATTTTTTGCAATAATATTTTTTTTTTCATCTCGTGTTTATATGTGATATCCACAGTGGTATGCACATTTTAAATCATCCCTATGAAAAAAAAACAACAACAGTGTTCTTTGGACTTGAGATCGGAAGTGTTGTGATGATAATACAGTTACCCATCTTGGGTGGAAACGCTTTACAGAGCCGCCAAATCTCCCTGAAAAGAATTCACTTTCCTCACATCCTGCCAAAATAATGTTTAGATAGTCTCCCTGTTTTGGAAATAATCATTTCATGTTGAGATGCATGCAAGACATCATTGAATGTTTTTTTAAACAGATGCATGGCCCCATACAAATGCTGTGTATCATCATCATCTTCATCATCATCATCATCATCATTACCATCATCATCAATACACAAGGACTTCCATGAGGACTCTGTGGAGTCTCTCTAATATTTTAATGAGTGATTATGTGTGCAAACGTTAGTATGGTCAGGTGGATGCGATACTCTGCCAAAACCATTAATGGTTTAAATCATGCTTTCATGCCCGATTGGAAAGGATCTGGCTGGGCTTTGCCGGCTTCCCTGCAGAGGATCTGTACAATGTACACAGTGGGTGTAACTGCAAAGGCAAACACCTGATCTTCCCATCACCCTTGCCCCTAAAGGAGGGGACGGTATTGCAGCAGTTTGACATGCAAACATGGAGGGAGGGAATCACTCATAGGCGATGATAAAAGTGGAGTGTGATTGAAGATGAATGAACACACAGTAGGAACACAAGTGCCCCCCTTTATATTCTAGTCGATGCACCCCAAGTTTGAATTCGAGGAAAGCAAGTAAATGTGTTTCTGGTTCAACTTAATACTAGATACAGATATACTATGTACTTACATGTGTACCCTATTTCTGCAGACCATGGGTGTACGTTTTGCATTGTTGTTGTTTTTTTTTTGTTATAGACAATACACAGTGGTGTTTTGTGACATAATTGATTACTTGAAACTTGTATACAGGTATGTTTTTGGGAAGTTTGAATTACGTGATCTACCATCCTAATTTACCACGGTATTTCGTAATGTCTTTTGCCATGTACAGTATATAACCATTCACACCGCGTAATATACCATGATATTTTCATGTAAATGTGAATGCACCTCCAGTGATAAGACCCTAAACTCTTCATATTAGCCCTCAATCATTTCCCCACAACAACCATTTTGATAATGAGAAAAGCAAGGCGAAACACATGCTTCATTCTCTGCTATTCCCATCGATGCGGTCTGTTTTTCCTCTTGTGTGGCCAGAATGGCAGGTTGTCATCAAAATCTCCTCTCATCTCATTAGTCAGTTCTGTCGAGCACACCCCCTTTCATCAGAAAACAATACATGATGACGACAGTCAGCAAATGGAATTGTGGGACACAAAATTATCTCCTGAAAAAGATGTCATTTCCTCCTTTATAATTGTCAACATCAGCTTTGTAAAGTAGACAACGGCAACAACAAAAACAGGAAAGACAAACATTACTGGTAAAAGAAAATGACTTTATCTTTCCCCTAATCTGTAGGTTTAGAAAAAAGTTTTAAAACTTTCGCTTTAATTCTTAAAGTCCATGACCTTGTGTGAAACTTAACATTTTTATTCCCGTAGCGTAGCTGTCATTTCTACAGCCAATTACCAGTACATAGATTGTAGGATTTACACGTGTACTATCATTCTACTTTGGAAGTGCAAATGTACTTCCTCTTGTGCAGTATTTCACCTGACATGAAATGATCAATGTATGTCTGAGAAGATATGATTTCCCAGTGTCAGCAAAGACACCAGGAAACTTCAGAGTTTGTGTCATAATTTCTGTCCACGATACTTTCTGATAGATAGACCAAAGAGCAGAAAAAATGAACAAAAAAAATTATCTTCCAAGTTGAGATACAATGTACCATGGTTCATAAAAGGAGACTAAAGTATGATGATTAAAAAAACAACAGTAAAAGAAGAACAGAGGAGTAGAATCAATATGTGGTAATTATTGTCCCTGAGCAAGCAGCACTGCAAGTAGTTGCAGGGGGCTGTTTTAAATGTGTTGTTACCATGGCAACCTATTTGTGTATATCATATGCGGGTGCTGAGATTGTCAGTGGCTAATCATAAAATTATTCTGCCAAAAAAAAAAAAAAAAATGGCAGCTTGTCACAATAATCCTTTCACATTTGCGTAGTGACAGGTGAGTTTTTGTGGCTTTTTTCTCTTTTTTTTTATTTAATAAAAATGTCAATTCTGGACATGGTAGTATTTGTATTCCTCTCAACCTCTCAACAAGACCATATTTTAGTGTATGAAAATGTCTACTGTTGTGATGCAACACACTCATGTCCACTGTACACAATCTGCTGGATACTGGAATGAGTATGGGATACTGTAGAACCGGATATATTTCCAGAATGAAATCTTTGTGAATTTGAGGTGACAGCCTTTTTCGCAGTATGAAATATTTGTAAAATTGCCACTGGCATTCAGTGCATCCGTGTAAACAAGAACTTTTAAGGTACATTTTACTTTATATTGTGAACCTTGGCTCCACGCAAAATTCGTGAAAATTTTTTGTTTAACAGTAGGATGCTATATACTGTAAAAGTGGATATTTTCGCGCGACTAATTTTTCGTGCTCGGCCGGATAAGAAGAGTTTTGCGTGTTTTTAATTCCGTGGTATCAAGACATCAACTACAGGAACATATGGCAAGCAAAACTATTCGCGTGCTTTTATTTTCGCGCTAGTTTCTAATTGCGCGAAATGCGCGAAAATTTCAACACCGTGAAAATTTCCACTTTTACAGTACTAGTAGTCAGTTTGGGTTAGCATGCTCTGCTTGCTTCAGAATTCTTTGCCTTGGAATGTACCTGGTATGTTATGGACATCTTGGGTACACTGTATTGTGGAAGATAACATGTTTTTGGCTTCAGTCTCTCCCCTCCTGTGTGATTTGTGGGTGCGTGGGTAGACAGGGGGCAGGGTCCATGTCAGTATGTTGACCTTCAAGATGCCCCTGGATTATGTGACACCTTGTGTGTATATATACCACGCCCTGAATGACAGTGATGATGTATGTGAGACAGGAGCGTCATACTCTTGTCATGCTGTTGTTGTTGTTGTTGTTGTTGTTGCCATGTTGTGGCTACAAATTGTTTATAGATAGTGACTTCGTTGGATTCATGGTTCCATCTGGTAGAGATACATGTACATGTACTTGTGTGGTGGGGCCGATGACATTCTCAGGTGTCTATTTTCAGTGTATCCAAGATTCATCATGACCTCAAAAGGTGACGGTTTTCCTAAAGTTGCAAAGCAGTGTGGGACGGAAGAAATCTCGGAGGAATTCAACCCATTGGTTTGCTGGATGTGATGAACTTACCCAACTGATAAACATGTCCAGTAGTCATGGTAATGTGAAAGTCATGAGTTTGTTAGGTAGTTGCCCTCCACGACTCTTCACAATAGGAAAGCGCTCACCCTCATGAGTTTCTTCGTGCACATGTAGGCCTATGTCGTAGTACATGTAATATGTTTTATATAAATGACAAATTATGAGTGGCATGCTACATACTAAAATGGGGTGTTGTGCATGCATGCTAGACTTTATATTTGAATACAATTTAACAAAAATTATAAAAGATAAGAAAATCTTAGATTAATTGAGTAAAATCAAGCAGAAAATGTTTCACTTGAATTGAGGATAAACTAAGTTCAGCCTCAGGAATATTGAAGTCTCACATGTTGTCAAGAACAGTGAACTATGTAAAATTTGAAATTTCTACAACTTCCTATTTCTAGTTTGATTGATTCAATTTGTAAGTACAGTGTATTTGATAATTATTTTAATGAAACTTTATTTCAGTGTAATTATCAAGTTCAACCACATCATTGACTGGGTAGTTCACACTTTATCAAGCACTGATATGAAAAAGTATTATAGATTTTAGAGTATCTTTATAGTATTTTCTCATTTTCCAAGTGCCTCAGAAGCTGTCGAGTTACTTTGTAGCAAAATGTCTACCCCTGCTTTTACAGTGATTGCTGTAAAGCTTGAAGAATTCAAAGTGAAAATCTATGAGTAGATCTTTGGGAAATTTGTCACTTTCAGTTGCCATAGTTTGAAGGCGGCAGCTTTGTTGCGAAAGTTGTCTTAGGTATTTACAAATGTAGACTTCGGTGTATATTACGTCATTTACATGGAAAATGTTTGTGGCAAATATTGGAAATTTTAGAGGGAAGCATATAAGTCGGAAAACAAGTTGGAAAGCATCCAGGTTTTGATTGTGATCCTCTGTAAAAAGAAATCATGGAGTTGTTGAGTTCCTTTTATTGGTCCAGTTCTTTTGAAAGCTATGTTAGTGAGGTGTCAACTTGGTATTCCAGAGCATTCTGGAATAACTCTAAAGATGTACAATGTAGGTCTCTTTTTAAACCATATTGGTGGGGGGGGGGGGGGGGGGGGGATGCTAGGGATCAACTACAGTAGCCATGGGCAGTCTTGTAATCACACAGGATGTAGGCCCTACATTATATACTAGTGTGATGGGAACCATATCTCTAACGGATAATGGCAGCCATTGATGCGGACTGCCCACAAGGTGAAATTCTTTGGCTGATGAGAGGGCACGTTCATATTGCTTGCGTTAAGTCTCCCTTACGCCGACGCCAAATGGCTTCGGCAGTAAAGATATCCATATGTAAGATTATGAGAGAAGACGCTTTTCTCTTGCTTGACGAGGATTCATCGGTTGTGGGCTGTAGGTTGTCTCTGGAGTATTAATATTTAATAAGAATGGATATCAAAGCAAATGTGGAATGATTCTAATACTGATATTAAAGTAAAGATTGTGTGGGTACGGTCATTAGTTAGAATGCAATGTTAAAGTGAAAATCTAAATAAAACATAGTGGTGTTTTTGAAGCATGTTTCTACTTATTTAAATCATATTTCTATGTGATGTGTAATGAATTGTTGGTCCATGAGAAAATCCTCTGGTCTAAAAGAACAGAACAAGTATTTGAGCACAATGTAACATTTGGAGAGAATGTCTTCCTGTATTTAAAAAAAAAAAATGAAATACAAGCAAATGCAAACCCTATGGTGAGTAGGCCTACAGCAGTCACAATGCATTACATAAATGTTATGACCGTGTGACGTTGAGGCAAATCATCAAATGCATTGTCCTTGGGTACATTCATATTGGAGTCGTAGTAGAATGTCATAACTTAATGGCTGACATTGAAATTGATTTGGTATTTTATTGCTATGGCATTGTCATATCATTTAACAATATTTTAATTGTCACACACTATGCTACAGTTTTGCCTGTTTCACTCTCGGGTTTCACTGGCTGCATTTATTGCTTTACACTTCAACATTCAAGACAACTCTACTATCTTTCCTATTGCGTATTGGAAGGAGAGAAAATTACAGCAGAGTTTTCATTTTGTTGTTGTTGCTAGAGATATCCGTTAGTCCGCCCAAGACTTTGGACCCGAGCTTATTATGATGTCTATGTCCTGCACAAAGGAAATGAAGTACATTTTCCCTGCTTGGAGCAAGCCTGGAAAAAAGGAGATTACAACCTTCCAATTTCGACAGAATACATGGCCAAGTCAAATGTTCATATTTTTGGAAGCTGTAACTGTGTGAAAGCGACATTATAAACCTACATGTACTTTCATACCTTGAGCTCAGTGCAATATACCAGCTATGCTCTGCAGTATTACATGTACATGCATTGTAGTGTAGCATTTCTCCCAATTGTTTGTTTGGTTTACAAGTTTGTTCACTTCCATCTGAGAAGATGGCTGGATAGCCCATATTCAGCTACACTAAGCTGGTCTTCCATGGGGTCCAGTTGGATGTTAGGTGGGATCACTTCACCAGGTTTAATAAACACCCTGCTCTTTGCGATGAATGAATGAAGCGGGATCTTTTGAGTGCATGAGTTGTTACTCTCTCATACACGGGACCTCCATTTTATGTCCTATCTGAGGGATAGAGTTTTTTGCCTCTTGCTAGAGGGGACGATATGCTTACACACAACATTGCTCAGTCCAGACTCGGGTTCGAACCCGGGCACTAGATATACAAATGTAGGATCGTAAGGCAGACGCGCTACCGACTGAGCCAACTCACCACCCATATTGGGAATATGTACTCAAGAAATGATAATTCATTTACTTCTTTTTAAATCATTTTTGATGGAGGTGTACACTGTAAGCGAACTGTTTGTGTGCCTGAAGGATTTCAGTCGCTTTAGAACAATCTATTTTTTATTCCCACATTAGTTTAAATGTGACTATATATAGACATCTGTGCAGATGTACATGTAATTCCAAACTGTTTCAGGAAAAGAGAGAAAAAATAGAGAGAGAGAAAAGGGTAGTTTACTTGCTCATCGTTGTGTGATGGCATGGTTGTCAAATTTACGTTTGTCCGCCCACTGGAGGGCAGCCCACTGGAGGGCAGCCCGGCCACAACTCAACCTTGTAGCAGATTGATTTCCACTTCATTGTGATCGGACTGCTCTTGTCTCCCACCGTTATGGTAGAACAATAACAACAATGAGCGGACCATATAAAGAAGCCTCGGCATATCTTACCAATATTGTCGGCATGCAATAATGCCAGTTAGGGCAAAGTGCTGTGTTTGTTTAGTTCAGTACAGGCACAGTGTGGGAGGAGGAGGGTACTAGGGGGGTGGACTTTGCACCCTGCAAAGTCAAAATGATTTACCTTTCTCATGCATGCAGGTTCAGTCTTGCCTTGGCGTGTAGCCCACACCAATAATCATCATAAGAATTCCATAGATAGTGTTCTGTCATGCAAGCGAGAATTGTTCCAGAGATTTATATACCACATTTTTGGCTGTTGAATGCATACTGATACTCAGTCTAGTTTGCCGTTTAATGCGTAATGTGCCAGGTCTACAGCATGCCAAGTTCGCATATTCTGCTCAAACGCACAAACCCGCCCAAACCGATCGATAAGTTGCCAAATTCCACGGTACAATGAAAGCGTTTCTCGCGATTCCATTCCTGTCACATGTAACTTGCATTTTATGTGGTGACTGACTATCAAGCAGTGTTCCTTACTGGATTTGAGAGTAAATTCTTAATTTTCTGTCACTATTTTGTGTGCAAAAGTCATGCCTCTACAATATTCAATATAGCTACTGGTCATTTGAAAGAAAAATAATCATAGATTTGTTGTACAATTTACATCAAAGAAAAGCTTTGAATTTTCTCTACAACTGTACTCATTACATATCCAGGGTAACAAAAATCTATAAAAGTTACATAGATTTGAAAAACAGAATGTTTTCCCAAAGCATGACTACGTTACTGTCTCAGAATAATGTAGCACACAAGGGGTTTACGCAGTATCGCACATAAAGAGTTAACTATTTAAGTGTTTGCAGTAAAGTGACCAGAACTTGAGTGTAAGATGTGGAATGAGGGTGATCGCGTAGTACCTAATTTTATTACATACATTGTATTCTCTTAAAGTTTGTTTTTGGTGGGGGAATAGGAATAGAATGCTGCAAACCAGACACATTCGTGGCATAAAACTATCATGAATTGGAGCTAATGGCCTTTTTCACGGCGTGAAACCTTTGCAAATTGCCACTGGCATTTGTTGCATTGTGTAGACAAAACCTATTGCGTGCCTTTTACTTTCGTGAATCTTGGCTCATCATGAAATTCATGAAAGTTTCATACACGCGAAAATTTCTGGTTTTACAGTATTATCAATAGAGAAAGATAAATGCAGTCTTGTGTGTTATATTTCTGTTTTGGGAAGGGCAAGGGACACGAAGGGAACTCATAGAATGAATTCTTGTGATACATGTACGTTGAGGCAAAGAAAGATGAAACAGTGTTATATGGATACCAGGAAGTACACGATGTAGAATTGCACTTGAATTGTGTATGGGTGGACCCCTCCTTATCATCTTGCATGTGCTGTTTCCAAACGCACGCGGGAGATCGTATTGCAGTGCTCAAATGTCCCCTAGAAAGATCATTGTTGTGCTGGGGAATGAGTGGTGGAACGCTTGTTGGCTATTTGTCCGGATCGTATTGCACCAGAAAGTCTACGCACTTACCTGTGCTTCAATGCCATCCAGTCTGTGACTTTCCCCCAGCCGAAGTGCTGTCATGTATGAAAGTGAGAAAAATAACACTGCAATTTTAAAGCATAACAACATATTGTGAAGATACAATCACTTTATCTCCCTTTCTTCCTTTCCATGGTATTACAGACTGTCTCTTTCCTGATAATGAGCTCATATATTACCTTAAATGTTTTTGTAACAGCACATTAAACGATGCTAACCAGTATTTTTTTTTTAAAGTACATAATTGGAAATATAGATATGAAATGTGCATATTGAGACAATTGCGAATCAACTTGTGACTGAAATTAAATAGTCGAATTGAAGTGCTCAAATCCACATCTTTGGTAACAAGTGTTTGCATGTTGGTGTGTTATTGTTTTGTCTATACAGCAAGATTAATCTTTTGTTCTTGATATTAATCCAAAGAAACTGAAATGTTCTGCCTGCTACCATTCAGATTAAATTGTAGTCTACTTCTATGACTATGTTATCATACTTAGTACTACCAAACTGTACATGGTTTTGTATTTCTGCTGTGTGCCCTGACCACTAGTAATGGTATAAAACGTCGGGTGAGAATGAGAAGAGTGTTAAGTTGCCGATAAACCCATAGTGTTCGAGACAACTCGCCGCCCTTTTCATTCTCAACCGATTGAAAGTTGTAAAAATAGAAAGACTCTATAAATGATTTTCCAGCTTTCACATTTGATTGATTGATCTGATAAATTTGTGTTTGATTGATTGATTTGATTTGTGTTTCCTCCGATCTGCAGGTACTGCAACAGGACCTGAAGAAAGAGAGCCCTCTGCAGTTCAAATTTAGGGTCAAATTCTACCCGGAGGAGGTCACAGAAGAATTAATTCAAGAGGTCACACAGGTGAGCCCCTCGGGAAGAAAAACAGGGTGGCAGCACTGATGTGTTGTCTCCCCCGTTTCAGGTTGCAGCCACCATGACAACAGCCAGGCAACAGTGTATTGGTTATGAGAATTTTGGTTGTTATTGTAGGAGCTGTAAATGATTTAACTGCCTAATGCTGTTTAGTCATTATTGCTTTAACTTCTGTGTTAGCCTTTAGTTGTTGTTGTTTTTTTATAGGATTAGGTTTATATGCAATGTACTTGATCAGTTGATAGAACTCAATCGTTGAGTTCATGCCCTCTTTAATTTAGTGCCATGTTTCTGTCACTCAACTTATTAAAGATATCTTCTTTTTGTTTGCGCACATTAAAAAAAAAGGTAAAATATATAAGTAATTCTTTTGGATACACATTAGTGAAATTTTGAATTGCACAATATAATTATTCTGAGACATATTCATGAGCATCTTATTGCAGCAAAGACTGTCAATTGTACAGATAGACTGATGGTATTTTGTAAGTAAATTCGAATCTGAATACAGTTGAAAAGACGGGGTAGTGAAAATTTGCCTAGTTTCGCATAGTGTGACAGTGCTAATACCAAACAAACAAAGCAAAAGAAGGCCCTGTTTTCTCTCTTTCCAGCGGTTGTTTTTCCTGCAAGTCAAAGAAGCGATCCTGACGGATGAGGTGTACTGCCCACCAGAGACCTCCGTCTTGCTGGCGTCCTACGCCGCCCAGGCCAAGCATGGGGCCTTTGACAGCCCGAAGTGCAAATTTGCAGACGACAACGTCATTTTGCCAAAGAGGTGAGCAGGTTTCACAGAGTGAGTTATGAAGGGTTTACTGATCGATGGTACGAGCAAGCACATTCTGCAAAGGATTATTATTAGTTGTTGGTTTTTTTTTCTTATCATTTCCAGTGAAGATTTGTCATAATAATACTAGACAATGATGCTGTAAAATTCACACACAAATTACAGCTACTGTCTCTCACCCAAGACCCTGTGCAGATTCACTAGATTTCTTCCGTTGCGATGAACTTGAAAACGAAAATTTGTTCTTCACACTAAAGTACGCTTGTTAGAACAGTGTGCTGTCATACTTCTTTTAACCACTTGCCTTATCAGGCAAGCAGATTTTCAAATTGTTGCAGAACACTTGGCTAGAATGTGAATTTTACTTGCCCAAAAAGAAAGTCCTAAAACATGAAATAAATTGATATGGAAAATCACTTGTAAATCAAGGGCTCAATAAAACGCAATAATTTGAATAACACAGCACATATTGATATGTGTGCTTTAACACAGAAGAGTGACAATCTTCGTTTGATTCAGTGTTGGTGTTGCATTGCGTTAAATTTCATCATGTAAGTGTTTGAAAGTGGCCGAAATGAAATGAAAGTGCTTTGCGTGACCTTACAGTCATTATCTTGTAGGCTTCTGTATGGATGACTGAGGTTTTGTGGTGGGGGGGGGGGGAAGAAAAAAAAAGTGGCTTCAAAACTTTTTGCTTGCCCATTAAGACAATCGAACAAGCACTTATGTAGCACCTTGGGCAGGAGTTGTAATGATGCATCAGTGGCGACTTTTTAGAAGTTGAGCTGTGGTTTCAAAATCAATGATAGACATGTTAGTTTGATGTTTCATACTAATGGGAAAGTTGTAAAGCAGTGGCATTTGTTGTTTCATTAAAAAATTGAATTTTGTGTGTGTTCACTTTTGTACTTTGGAGTAATTTGATATGTTGGATAAAAGTTAATTTTGTCACAATCAGTTGAAAATTACCTGCTTCATGAGAATTTCGCTTACTATATCTGTAGTCTCATCAAACAGGTAATTTGCAACTGATTGTGACAAAATAAGCTTTAATCCAGTTGATATTCCAATCAGATGAATCTTTTCAGCAGTTTGATAAGTTGCCTCTGAGAAGAAAATGAAGTCTGACTTGACTCGATAAAATCGAATTCTGTATCAGCTGGCTTCGCTGTCAAGACAACCTGGCAACATCGCCTGTGTTTTGATGTTCGTGATGTTCCTTTCTTCACTCTGTTGCATTTTTTTACATGAAGATCTTGTGTTTTACCCTTCATTTCTTGAACTGCCTTGATGATGTCTTAATGTGGCGTTATTGATTTCTTACAGAGTGGTGGACCAACACAAAATGTCTAAGGAGCAGTGGCATGACCGTGTCTTAAACTGGTACAAGGAGCACAAAAAACTGCTAAAGTAAGTCCCGTAGAAAGAATCACCACATCATGTAATTCATACCATTATGACCCATTCACTTCTTGACAGAGGATTTTGTCATCAGACATACAGTGCACTCCCGAAATTCTGGTTAAAACGAAGCAACAATTCAGGCTGTAACATTATCCTCTCTACATGTTTTTATTGCTCATTTGTTCGGTTATAACAAAATTTCAATATAACGAAAGAACTGAGGAATAACGGAGGAAATAATGGAGGACTTCGTTATAATGGAAGTCCACTGTAATTAATGTTGGAAGAGTGTATCCATCCTATAAGAACTTGAGGAGTGGAATAAAACATTTTTTACTTATTTTTTTCAGGAAAAAAAAAAACCGAACACATTTTATGAACGTGAGTTTTGCAATCTTGAATACTGTAAAACATGATATATTCGTGGCATGAAATTTTCGCGAATTGGAGCTGACAGCCTTTTTCGTGGCATGAAATTTTTGCGAAGTGCCACTGGCGTTCAATGCATATAGTGTAAACAAGAGCTTTCGCTTGCATTTTACTTTTGCGAATCTTGGCGCTCGCGAAATTAAAGTGCACACGAAAATTCCTCGTTTTACAGTAATATGGTATTGATTCATGGATTAGACTGACCTTCATATGTGAGAGTAAGAAGCTTACTATTTTCTTCCAAGGAAGAAACGGTGCTACAAAATCTTCCTGATCGCAATAATAATTGATAAGTATGATGATTATCGTGTCTTTACAAAGGAGCTCATAATGATAGATGTCTCCATAGAGGGACCCATAGGAAAGGAATGTTACTTGTCTCTATTATTGAGCCCTTTTTTCTCTCTCTTTCAGGGAAGAGGCTATGATTGAGTACCTTAAGATTGCCCAGGACCTTGAGATGTATGGTGTCAACTACTTTGAAATCAAGAACAAGAAGGGCACAGACCTGTACCTGGGAGTCGACGCCCTCGGACTAAACGTCTATGAGAAGGACGACAAGTAGGTTGCCATGACGACTGTATTGGTTGTGACCCAGATTAGGTTTTCCTGATTCTGCCGAAGATTCCCTGAAAACTTAAATTTCTATTCATTTCCATACTAATGCAGTCCTGGTAAGGGGGGGGGGGGGGGGGGGGTGGGGGAGAGGGGGAGGAAGAATAGAAATTTGAATATTGATCAGATTCAAGTTTTCTTGTGCAGTATGTTGGTGTAGAGCTCAGTGTGTTGTATGCAAGAATTATTTGATGAAATGATAATTGCTCATTTGAGAACTTTTTGTGTTTTACTTTGATGTCTATTCCTATTCCAAAGTTCAGCAAATATTGTTTGTAACCATAATTGCCATGTTAGGTGCAGAATCTATGACTCATTGAGATGCATATAACACACAAGTATCTCCCCGCTTGCTCTTTGAAGGTCCCTTGATTTTGATATGAGCACATTGACTGCCTCGTTGAAGAGTGTTTATGACTTAAAAGGGTCACCCCCCCAAAAAAATCGTGATTGCTGGTGAATATATTGCTGTGGAATTCTTGTTGGGGAACAAACCTAGCACTTGCAGTACTTGCACAAACTTACATAAAAAACCCTATAAGAGAACTGTGCCTAATTCTGCAGGAGATATGTTGCTGTTATTCTTGGCTTTGTGTTCTTCTTGGAATGCTATTTGATTTTGGCTTTATGACTCATCCCATACAGGCTCACACCCAAGATTGGATTCCCCTGGAGCGAAATCCGAAACATCTCATTTAATGACAAGAAATTTGTCATCAAACCAATTGAAAAGAAGGCTCCAGTAAGTATTATGATAGCCACTTTCATTTGTAGTAGTGTTAGTAGTAGTAGTAGTAGAAGTGTAATTATTTTTAACTGAATTTGTGGAAATCAACTTGAATTGATTTGAATTATTGTTATTATTGTTATTATTATTATTATTATTATTATTATTATTATTATTATTATTATTATTATTATTATTATTATTGTTGTTGTTATTATTAACTGAATTTGTGGAAATAAACTTGAATTGATTTGAATTATTATTATTATTATTATTATTATTATTATTATTATTATTATTATTATTATTATTATTATTATTATTATTATTATTATTATTATTATCGTTATTGTTTCTGGTATTATGATTATTATTATTAGTAGTAGTAGTAATAGTAGTAGAAGTAGTAGGAGTAGTAGTAGCAGATTTAGCAGTAGTTTACGATTAGTGCCAACTTGCGTCACACATGATGCGGGCATCCCGTTCCGCACTGCAGAGTCGTTGACTGTCGAGCCAAACACTCCATGGCTTCCGACAGATTTCTTCTCTGCAGATATCAAAGAGTCTAGAACGATCGCTGCGTCACATGCTGTGTGATACCAGTTTTGCACATCTAGCACATCTTCATTTACAGAATTGAGCGAGAAAATTCCACGGATTCATTGGTCCAGAACTGTGTGTTATTTTTACTGGCCACATGTTACTTCACTTATGATAGCCACTGTAAACATGTTATCATTTGCACTTGTAGCAAGAGTATGCATAGTTAGAGATGGCCATTGGCTAGCTAACCGCACATCTAGTAAATTTACCAATCATCCAGTAGTTATCACTGGATTTTGAAATCAGAACACACCCTTTTATTGAGATATGATACCCCCCCCCCCCTAGTTAAAATGTTAGAATTTTGTTGGCATAACAACGTAAGCGGCCCCTTCTCAACACTCAGCTGTCATGAACTGCCAAAACAATGTATCTCCATGCAATACACTGTTTTGCCGTCCACATGTTTACACAATAATACGTTGCGTGGCTGATTGACATCCGTGCACCATTGATTAGTGTTAGATTGGTTAGGTTCATATGGTAAAACAATGTACATTTTGTTTTATACAAATTATTCGAAAGATTAAGTGTCTGGTGAAATCAATTTGCATTCAATATGTTATTGATACTGTTGGTCCTTTCAGGGTAAATTATGAAATATAAAAAAAAAAACACGAAAAGAAAAGAAAAGAAGTTGCATATAGATACGTTGTTTTGCCATCTCACGGCTGTTGCTGAGGGAGGCAGTGCACATGGCTAAACATGTTAGTACTGTAGTGTAGGATAGATGAAACATTTAGGTAGAACTTATGTTTTTCCCCTGAATATACTAGTAAAATAGTTTCTTAGTGACGGAAGACAATAATTGCCGCTTACGTTTGGAAAATCGAATTCACGCTCACATCAAAACATTGCTTTGTTGAGTTTCCGGGCGATGTCAATAGAGCATTCCTAATAAAAGGTGGGACCCGCCTTTTATTATGATCGCCTTGTTTTACTTTGGTTGTGGATGTCTCAGCGATTCCAAAGCCGATACTCATCAGACAAACTTTGAATTCCTCTTAGAATGATATGCTCTGTACTATTTAGTGGTTTCTTGGTATCTCACAAAAAGTTAAAAGCACAATTCTCATCTCCACCAATACTAGACAATCCCTTTTAAGTAGTTCGCTACTCAGTATAGACCAACCTGGATGTGGTTGCAAAAAAAAATCTGGCTTAATTACCTACTCATTTCTTATCAAGGCCCCTGATCACTTTTCTGTCTCGATCTCTGCACACACGCAGGACTTCATATTCTATGCACCTCGGCTACGCATCAACAAGCGCATCCTGGCCCTGTGCATGGGCAACCACGAACTGTACATGCGCCGACGCAAGCCCGACACCATCGAGGTACAGCAGATGAAGGCCCAGGCCAGAGACGAAAAGGCTGCCAAACAGCAGGAGAAGTGAGTGGCCCTGTGGTGGAGTGAAATGGAGGAGGGTAGGGGAAGGAGGGATGGATGGTGGAGGGGGGGTGTTGATTTAAGGCAGGGGAGGGATACGGGTATGGGGCAGGAGCAAGGAGGGAAAGGGGTACAAGTAGGGTTAAGAAGAAATCCACTCTAAAATTTATTGATTTCTAAAGAAAGCGAAAAAAAAATCCCTGCAGAACAGTGCAAAGATGATCAAAATCGGATAAGAAATGAGGAAGTTATGACATGCTGAAATTTCAAAATTTCTTAGTAAACACTTCTGGAACAGTCGTTATGAATATTCAAATCAGCACATTGATGACATCATGATTTCACAACTTCTTATTCATTTCATATACAGAAATGACAGAAATCTCATATTTCAGCTGTATAGATATAAAACTTGCCATTATTATTATTATTATTATTATTATCATCATTATCATTATTGTTAATAATAAAGGATGCTTAATATTATTATTGTTATTCTTATTATTATTGTCATCATCATTATCATCATCATCATCATCATCATCATCATCATCATCATCGTATTTGCCATTTCAGACGTCTCTACATAAACAAACACCAAACAAATTTGAATCAGCATGACTATGAATACAATGAATCATAACTTGGCAACAAAGCAGAAATGAAAAGATTGTTGTAACCGTTCAGTTCTGAACACATCTTCTGTCCTAACCAGGGAGCAGCTGGCGAGGGAGGCCGAGCGACGGCGAGAGGCGGAGAAGCAACGAGAGGATGCGGACAAGAGGCGGGAGGAAGCGGAAAAGAGGGCGCAGATGCTGGAGGAGAAGATTATGAACATGGAGGAGACGCAACGGAAAAATGATGAGGGTGAGTTTGCTTTTTCCACTGCAGTTTGTGAGCAAACATACTGGCATGAAGTGACAAACTTGCCAAGGCTGCCGTGTTTTAAAGGACAAGTCCACCTTCACAGACATGTGGATTGAGTGAATGCAGCAATATTAGTAGAACACATCAGTGAGAGTTTGAGGAAGATGGGACATTCCGTTCAAAAGTTATGAATCTTTGAAGTTTCTGCTTCGTCACAGCTGGATAAGAAGACTATTTCAGCTTGTGATGTCACATGTGTAGAATGATATTAAGAAAATATAAAGAATATTCAACATATTTTCACTTTTCTCGCATAATAAAAGAACACTTGACTTGCCTCTTTTAGAAGGCAAGGGGGAATAATACTACCCTTAACATACGTCAGTCACAAGTCAAGCAAATGTGCATTTTTTTATGAAGAATAAAATTTTCTTCGTATACTTTCCTTACTGTATAAGCTGTTATTTTCGCGATGGTCTAATTTTCGCAAATTTCGCGAATCACAATTGGATCGCGAATTTAACAACACACGAAAATGTCTCCTTACGCTAGGGTAATAGTGCATTTACGTTGACATCGGCGTTAATTCGCGAAAACACCATCTTGCGAAAATGTCTTTGACCTCTCCATTTGCGAAAATATCTGTACGCAAAAATAACAGCGTATACAGTATATTGTTCTACACATGTGACATCATACACTGTAGTAGTCTTCTCATTTAGCAGTGACTGCACAGATACTTTCAAAATGTATAACTCATGAATGGATTGTCCGATTTTCCTCAACCTTTTAATGATATGTTCTACCAATATTGCCGTATTCACTCAATCCCCATGTATATGGAGGTGGGCCTATCCTTTAATCTGTTTTAGACTGTCCCACTTGATGACGCTAAGTCTTCATTTTGTTTACGTGGTGACATTTCTAGACTGACTTCACTTTTTGAGGGGCCAATTACACTCTGCTAGAAGAAATGAATTCTGTGATGCTCTTGCTACCTTTAGCCTACATTTAGGTAGAACAAGAGCAGGGACCTGTTTCATAAAGAGTTGCGATTGATCTTATGCTTGATTTATTGAGCGTAGCTCATTGAAACGAGCATAAGTCCTATCTCATAAAGACAATTACACTTGATTTCAAGTAAAATCAAGCTTGACTTTCAGTAGATTGAGCGTTACTTGCGATCAATCGAAAAGTTGTTTATGAAACGCAATTTGTGATTGATTAACTAAGCCAAATCACCGATATGGACCTTACGGCATTTTTGATAGTGGAATGCCATTTATACTACAAGCCTCTATTTTGTGGTGGAAGATGTCATGCTCACGGACCATTTCTGTGATACTGTCAAGTTTCTGATATGATGTAGACCCTTTGTATATGAAAGTGGACGGATGTTCATATGTTGTTGGCCTTTCCATGGCTTTTCTGTGTCATACATGTAGTGGCGTATGATTAATTGATTGATTTTTAACTTGGCCTGGTATAATACGAGCCTTTGCTGCTTCAGAGTGGAAGGACTCCTCATCTCATGCACTCTTTCCATTTTGCCCTCTGTCTCACTAAAGAATTGAAGAAGAAGGAGGAGGAGGCTAATGCCCTCAACGACGCTTACCGCACCAGCATGATGGAGAGCCAGGAGACGGAGCGCAGGCTGGCCGCACTGCAGTTGGAGATCGACCAGACGAAGTCGGAGGCGGAGATGTCCGCCCACGATAAGATGGAGATGGAGCAGAAGTTGCGGCAGATGGAGGAGCAGGAGCAGCTCCTTGCTCGGCAACAGGAGGAGGCTCTGCGAAATCAGGAGGAATTGCAGGAGAAGGTGAGGAGAGCGCCCTCTATCATGAGTATTGTCAGCGTGATGTGTGTGTGTGTGTGTGTGTTTGTGATGGAGAGTAGAGCACCTTCTGTCATGAGTATTGTCAGCATGATGTGTGTGTGTGTGTGTGTGTGTGTGTGTGTGTGTGTGTATGTGTGTATGTGTATGTTGTGCCCAGTGAATGACAAGCGCCTATCACAATGTTTTGCAGCTTGGGGCTTTCGTGAATATCTTCCTAAATTTCTTTCCTAGGTGCATTCTAGAATACCAACTTCTTCCTAAGTCGGAAATTTGCATATCTCATCCTCATTTGCATATCTTCAAAAGTTTCTTCGTAAGTTTAGGAAAAAAGTTAGGAAGATACTTAGGAAGAGACTTAGGAAGATTTTCAGAATACCACTTAGGAAAAAATCCTGACTCAGGAAAACATTTCTTCCTAGGAAGGATTTTAGAATACCACCCTTGATGCATATGTGTAGGTCAGTTGTATCACAAAACATCCTACCATTAGAGGTGGGCTATAGAGGGTGACATTTTCAGAACATGCTCATCACACCTTAGTTTGATGACTTTTTGCCTACTGACACCATTTTTGAAAAAAAGAACGAAAAAAATGCAAAATCCAGGGTGCCCCGGCCGAAATCGTAAAAAATCCAAGATGGCCGCCGTTTCGGCTTTAAAAAGACATTTTTGGCCATAACTCGGCTATTTTTTGGTCTATTGTGATGATTTTGGTGTCTAACCCCATGTTTTAGGGGTCAAGGAAATGGATTATCATGATAATTTTAGTGTAAAACCTAAGCTTCTACATGAAACTAACCTTTTCCCCCATATTTAGGGTTAAATTTCCTTCTCCTTCACCCCTACCCCAACCGCCATTTTTCACACTTTTTTCAGTATTTTTTTCAAGTCATGTTAACTACCATAGTCTTGATAACAAGTTCTAGCAATCTGTTTTTTTTTTACTACTGACAATACAGCAAGAAATACACAATACACAAAATAACTTACGGTATACATGCATGTGTCATGCCAATACTGGTGATGTGGCTGGTGCATTCAGAATGCATGGTAACTGTGGAACCAGTATTGTACTGTATCTGCTTTATAGTGTCCATTAACATTTTGGTCCTAAGACCTTTAACAATATAAATAAATAGATATAATAATAAATATTCCTTCTCCTTTACCCCTACCCCAACCGCCATTTTTTGCACTTTTTTCCACATTTTTTTCAAGTCATGTTAACTACCATACTCTTAATAACCAGTTCCAGCTATCAATGTGGTGTTTTCTTGCAACAATACAGCAAGAAATATACAAATAACTTACATTATACATGGTTTACATATGTGTCATGCACTACAGGTCTGCATACCAAATGTTTATCAGCACTACAAAGCAGATACAGTAAGCACTGGCTTCTGTTACAATGTACCATGCATCCTGAATGCACAAGCCACACTATACCGATATGTGCATGACACATACATGTATGTGCAAACCATATGTAAGTTATTTGTTATTACTTATTATCATATTCATTTATCTACATGTATATTGTAAAAGGTCTTAGGACCAAAATGTTAATGGACACTATAAAGCAGATACAGTATTTAACACTGGTTCCACAGTTTCTGTGCATTCTGAATGCACCAGCCACATACCAGTATTGGCATGACACATGCATGTATACCGCAAGTTATTTGTGTATTTCTTGCTGTATTGTCGGTAGAAAAAACAAACAGATTGCTAGAACTTGTTATCAAAAGTATGGTAGTTAACATGACTTGCAAAAAATACTGAAAAAAGTGTGAAAAATGGCGGTTGGGGTAGGGGTAGAGGAGAAGGAAATTTAACCCTAAATATGGGAAAAAGGTTAGTTTCATGTAGAAGTTTAGGTTTTACACTAAAATTATAATGATAATCCATTTCCTTGACCCCTAAAACATGGGGTTAGACACCAAAACCATCACAATAGACCAAAAAATAGCCGAGTTATGGCCAAAAATGTCTTTTTAAAGCCGACAAACGGCGGCCATCTTGGATTTTTTACGATTTTGGCCGGGGCACCCCGGATTTTGCATTTTTTTCGTTCTTTTTTTCAAAAATGGTGTCAGTAGGCAAAATGTCATCAAACTAAGGTGTGATGAGCATGTTCTGAAAATATGACCTAAAATTGACCCTCTATAGCCCACCTCTACTACCATATAAAGATTTCGCAATAATGCGTAAAATATACGGCGATATCACTATTTTTCTCATTAAACCTTAACTGTAGACGGTTAAGTCTAGAAACAATTTTTTTATAACTAACATGGATTATAATGAATAAAATTGTTACATTAGATGTTTCTATCCCTAATTCACATTTTAGAACTATTTTGAAGCACTATAGCTGGGTTTTTGTTTCATGTGCAAATGGTAAATAATGCCTTTAATATCTCTTCCATATTTTTGAACAGTTGAAAGAGTCCCAAGAGGAGCATGAGAAATTAAGAGAAGAGATTCACGAGGCCCAGTTGGCAGCTGCCGCTGCTGTCATGCCAGCCACCAATGAAGCCGTGGAAGACGATGATGCACAAGATGCCGAGCAGGAGCTCTCCGAGGTGCCCGATGTACGGGACCGCGACGAGGAAGATAAGACCCAGTACCTAGTCCAGAAGAATCTCATGAAAGAAGTTGATGTAAGTGTTTTTGTTGTTATTGTTGTTGTTGTTGTTGTAGTTGTTTTTGCTGTGACTCTTGATTTGGCACAATTTGGTGTGCATTTGCTCTCTTTACCTCCTTTTCGGTAGCGAAAATTTGATGGACAGCGCGTTGAAATCTGTGGAACATGTTTGTACGCTCAAGGTAACGAGTCAAAACTTTATAGCAGTCCACACCAGCAGTACCCAGAAGTGTTTCATATCACTGTTGTGCAGCCATAAGGGGTTTTGATTTGTATGATAAGTCAAAAGGTGTAAGGTATAACTTCAGGAATATCTGTTAATATAGGTTACAAAATGTAGATTTGGCTATGGTCTGGGTATGTTTTTTGTTGTGTGACTTTTGCTTGCTTGTACAGTCTGACCTTGATTATCCGGCCATCTCTTATCTGGGTGTGTTAGTACTGTAAACACACACATAAAAAAAAAAGAAGTAATTTAACCCTATTCTAACTGGGCTATTTGAGACCAAGTTTTTACTGGGGGGGGTCAATTTGACCCCCCCTTCAGATCTCGGCCACCGATCGCGCGATAGCCGCGAAATTTTGCCTAAAGATAGAGCTGAATGTCAACTATAAGATTACATGGTCATACAATAGAAAAATATCTCCTTTCTATTTTCAATAAATTGATTATGCAAATTTGTGCATGAAATTATATTTTCACCTATAACTTCATTGAAAAGACTGAAGGATTGCTAAATTTTTGTGTCAGAATTCCTCAAGACATCAAACAATTTTCATGTAAAAAAATAGCGCAATCAATATCAATTTCTTTTGTTTTTTATTGTTTTGTTAATTTCTTATGTATTTCATTGTTTTTTCGACCTTTTGTTTTCTATTGTGTTTTTGCCAAAATTTGTTGCAGGCACTTTTTCAGGCTTATCTACACGTCTAGAATTGATTAATTTCAATGGTTAAAAGTTGAAATAATCCAATTTATATCAATTTAACCTAAAAACACAATTTGCATTGGATTTGCACACGATATCATGAATTTGAGCTGTTTTTGGGTTGACATTCATATATGCAAAACATTACGTAACTTCAGAACGGTGTACCCGGCCATTGCAAATTTGGTCTCAAAATTTCCGGGAGACTTCAATGAAAAAAGTCTTGAAACGACGCGGCAAAATCTTTGCGCGTTGCGGAATTGTGGCGCGAAACGTCGAGGGGGGGTCAATTTGACCCCCCCAGTTAGAATATGGTTAAGACTCTATTAAAACTCCTACAAAACTCACATAATGTACCTTCAATATTCCCATCAGAATTAACATACAATGTACACTCACACTGAATTATCATCGTAACAGTCCACCGACACGATCAGAAATTGAGATATTCACAAATAGAACAAAAAAAAAAAAATCATCCTATATGAGCATGGACGGAGCTAACAGAGAAATTAGGGATGCAGACTGATAGATCATGGTCCTTTCCAGTCAGCATTGCCATCACCTGATCTCCTCAGCCTTTGATGATGCGGATCTTATCGAGTTAAAGGGATTGTATAGTTTTGGTTGAGACCTAAATTCAGGTTTCTAACATTTTTTTTTTGAGATAATGAGACACCTTTTATGAAATATGAAAAAGCATGTAATTCCATGAGGAATTCAACGTTTATTTGATGAAAATTTGTTTTTCAAATGGCTGAGATATCCAAAACAGCGCGATTCCAGTAAGTGTGGGACCCACACTCTATGACGATCACTTTGTTTTACTTTGTTTTTGGATGTTTCAGTCATTCCAAACCCGATTTACATCAAATAAACTTTTAATTCCTCTTAAAATGGTATGCTCTGTACTATTTTCATAAGTGTTTTCTTGGTATCTCGCAAAAAGTTAAAAGCCCAATTCTCATCTCCACCAATACTGTACCATCCCTTTAATGCCCAAAGTAACCATCACATACCATGCACAGCATTAACTCGTTGAGGATGAGTCCCGAGTATGCTCGGGTAGGTGTGTATGGGAAATGCGTGTTGTAGCAAAATCAGTCCGTCCTCAACAGGTTAATGCAAACACATTCACAAATTGCACACACACAGTCAACATACACAACTTTTACCCAGTGCATGCTGTGCTCTCGTTGTTCGACCATTGCCAAGAGGTAGCATGTGATTGCGCAATTTCTGAGTCTGTCTTTACAATGGACTGAACATGGATAAAGCTTATAAGGGTACCGTCAGACTTTCAGCCCTGCAAAGAAAAGGCATTTGCAAGTTACATCAAACCATATGTGACAGTTCATTGCAAAAAAGGATGTGCTTTCTTAAGTCTGATCCCTATGAACAGTTAATTGGTCATTGTGTCACTTTCATATTGTTTGGTTTCAAACAAGACTACACCTTACTGGAGTGCTTTTGGTCACAATCAAAGTTAACCCATTGAGGACGAGTCTCAAGTATACTCAGGCAGGGGTCTATGGGAAATGCGTGTTGTAGCAAAATCAGTCCATCCTCAACAGGTTAAAAAGTTTGATTAGGAAGTCTCTCCATATCCTTGTCAACTGTAACAGCGCCCTCTATTTCGTAGCCAATGGTGTGTGTGTGTGTGTGTGTGTGTGTATGCTGAGTGTGGTATTTGCCAAATGGCTTGAGTAGAGTGAGATTAAAGGCTATTAGGCGGTGAAGGGTCACAGTTTGATGTCAAAACACCAAATCTGCATGTTTAGATACTGCAATTCCTGAATGGCTCAGTGTGATTGCATCAAATCTGTGAACATTGGGTTAAGTTTGACTAGAAAGTTTGCCTGTCAGGTGCTGTGTAAGAGTGTTTGCAAGGTAAGCATCAAGTTTGGACACATAATCGTGTGCGAGAATAACTGGAGACATACCAGGTATACACAGATTGGTTTTATCGACAAATTTGGTACCTGAATAGAGCATAACTGTGCTGTAGACCTGTATAAGTGTGAGCAGTGTGATGTGCTAAAGCCATATTGCATGAAAATAGCATGGTTTATCTACTGACATATTGATGCCACCAGGGTTCCATTTCATAAAACTTGTTATCAATAACAAGTTACTAAGTATATAGTTGTTATAAGCTACTGAAATCCTTGCATCTGATTGGCTGAGAGCAATTTTGTCATAGAAATGTGGCAGTTGTTAGTGATAACAAGTTTTATGAAACGGGACCCAAGATGCTGTGCAGTTTTTTTGTTTCTTTGTTTTGTTTTTTTGTCTTTTTTCTGCGTAAACCTTTTCCCTGGTCTCATGGTTGTTTGAATTGTTTGCTTCTACCCCCCATTCTGGATTGATTTCATATTAAAGGCGCTGAGGAAAGAGCTAGAAACTTTCAAAGATTCCTCTAAGAACACTCAGAACGACATCATCCACCAAGGTAACAAGGCCGCTGGACGCGACAAGTATCAGACCCTGAAGCAGATTCGGCAGGGCAACACCAAGCAGCGAATCGACGTGTTTGAGAACTACTAGAAGGAGCTGGGACAACTACTTATGTGTCAGACTCTCATATGAGCAGGTGAGTGAACTTTGATGTAAGTGACCTTTGATGTGAATGACGTCTGAGTGACCCTTGATGTGTGACCCATAATGTGGGTGACCTTTGATTTGAGTGACACTTGATACAAGTGACACTTGGTGCAAGTGACCTTTGATATGAGTGACACTTGATGTGAGCAGCCTTTGCTGTGAGACTCATACAATGTGAGTGACCTTTGATTTGAGTGACAATTGATGTGAGTGATCTTTAGTGTGAGGGACCTTTGATATGAGCACCTTTTTATGTTGCTGAAATTTGATGTGAGTGACCTTTGATTTGAGTGACCATTGATGTGAGTGACATTTGATGTGAACAAACTTTGATGTGAATTACCTTTGACTTGAGCAACCTTTGATGTGAGCAACCTTTGACATGAATGACCTTTGACTTGAGCGACTTTTGATATGAGTGACCTATGATGTGAGTTGACCTTTGATGTGAGTTGACCTTTGATGTGAGTGACCTTTGATGTGAGTTGAACCTTTGATGTGAGTTGACCTTTGATGTGAATGACCTTTTATGTGAGTGACCTTTTATGTGAGTGACCTTTGGTGTGAGTGGGCTTTGATGTGAGTGAACTTTGGTGTGAGTGACCTTTGATGTGAGTTCACCTTTGATGTGAGTGACCTTTGGTGTGAGTGACCTTTGATGTGCTAACCAAGATTCTCAGCCAGACATGTCATCTTGCATGAGCAGTGAGCGGTTGGATCTGTTTTAGACTTTAGCCCTTTTATGAGCGGGAAGGTCATATCTGTTGTATGGCTGGAAATTTGGACGACATTGCAGCTGCTCGTAAACTTTGATTTAAGTCGATGTGATGTGACCCTCACTTAATAATTCATTCGTAAGGAATTGCAGAAAAATTTGCAGAAAAAGAAATCAGCTGTTACATTCATAGCAGTTACAATATATAACCATGGGACTCTGTCTTAAATGAGTGATCACCTGTTCCGCTATATTGGAACTTGGCTACTAAAGTCAACATGAAGCAATCTTGTCATTTTTTTTCTGTATTTTTCAAATCTTTTCTCAAACTGTGCAGGTAATGACAGATACTGAATGCCTTCACCCATTGATCAGCCTCGCAGAATCAATCCTATTTGGGAGGTTAACAAGAGCATGAGCAACATTTGGGAGAGAATCCGACATCCCATGCAGCAGGACTAGAAGGACATATTTTAATAGATATTCACCAATGAGTGTCTGTATGTATGTATATATTTATATATGTCTACTTAAAATCCTACAGGGGCACTTCCATAGGAATTAGGAGTGTATGATTGATGAGTTGAAAATGAAACACTGAAATTACATAATGGATGACACAAAACACTACTGGCGAGAAAAAAAAAATTGTTGATAGTTCATAAATTAGCAATGGCTAATGTAACAGGAATGCAAATACGTGAGGGTATATATACAGTGCTAATCATTTGCGATTAACTCTTGTCATCAACATTGGCATCCTACTCGTGCGCAGTGTTAGGGTGTTGATGGGTAGGTAACCAGTAAGATAAGTCTTGAAATGAAAGAAATAAATGCATAATGCATATTTTAATTTGTGTATGCACAATTACGGAGGCCCCCCTATCGACATGAGGTTTTGTTGTTTCATACCCAGCATGTCATTTTTTTTTTGGTCAATAGGGGGCGCCAGCTTGTGCTGCTACTGACACGACTACGCTCTGCACAGCTCTAATCAAACTGTAGATTTCCCATCGTGTGACACATTATTGTAATTCTTTTTTTTTAAAGGCCCACATCAGGAAAATGTATTTTGATGAAGGCTAACAACTCTGTTGGGGTATTATAACCGCCTTCACACTACTTCTTGTTTTTATTCAAAATATGGTCAGCCAATCACATTGTCCTTTGCATGACATCCCCAGTGGCTTAAGCGGTGCATGCGATGTCCGGTTCGATATATATACATGTATATACATGTTGTCAAATTTCATGTAGACTGCAACATTTTTGAGAAGCAGTTTGTTCCTCGACAATCCTTGAATAGATTTTGCAAATTCTCTCTAAGCATGCTGACAAACCAGCTGTTGTCTAACCTAAAACGTCACATTCCGCTGCCCTCTACTGTGCCGCCTATATTTTGCGATCAT
>NW_027270904.1:652500-697500 GCF_040938485.1 Diadema antillarum
ACAGATACAACACGGGGCTTAATGTGTCGGTCTCGTGGGCCTTGTTAGCTTAGTGTCGAACTAATGGGCTGTATGACTCGTGAGCTGTCTCTTATCTCATGGGCTGTATGACTTGTGAGCTGTATGACCCGTGGGCTGTATGACTCGTGAGTGTCGGTCTCGTGACGTGCACCCGGGTAATTTTTACTAATGTTCTCATCACTGATGTGCATTATTTGTTTACTAAAATATAACACCCACACACACACACACTCACACGCACACACACACAAATGCAATAGTTAATAGACAACATAAGACGACAATTGTAAAGATTCGGTGGTTCAGAAATGAAACTCTTTTATTTAGAAAAGTAATGCCTGACTATACACGGACATACAAAAAACTTTTGATAATAGAGTACATTGTCCTTTAGTACAGGCTTCAGTGAAGACATCGAGATGTGTGTCTGTGCGCGTGTTTTTTTTCCTTTGTCGTTTCATAAACTTGTACAAGGTGTTCCAATTTAGAAAACCGCACGCTTCGACAGTGGAAGGTCAGAATGAAGAAGCACGGTATATGGATAGGGAAACATGACGAATAATAACGTTTCACAAAATTGAAATTCGATCAGAATGATAAAACGAAAGCACACTGCATCGACTTAACAGCAGACAGACTACACACTCTGCTATCACAATAGGTACACTATGTGTCTTTTCAATACTGCACCATATTGCATCCAGTGTGAAAACGTTGAAATCAAGCAAACGTTCAAAGCTTATGAAGAATGTATCGTATAAATTAAAGGAGGCAAATGATAACGATTCTACATCATCTGAATTCTCAATCGAGGGCATCCCTCGAGGCAGAAAATCTTCACAAATCTTTTTTAGCATACAGTGACATAAGACAAGATTTGTGAACTAATTCTTTTAGATCTCATGCGGATAAGGTACAAAATTGACTAGAATATATTCCTAGACGAACATCCGTACACAGTTTTTTTCGCAAAGTACGTTCACTGAAGAGAGGTTGCAAATCCAACTCTACTACAGGTTGCAGCTCTTCACCACATGCTAATAGGCCGTCTGCCATCTGCCAAACAACAAAACAGCAGGTGTGACAATTTATAAACATAACTGCACCGTGGTTGCGAGATTAGATATAAAAACTGCACCGTGGTTGCGAGATTAGATATAAAAACATATCATAAATAAACAAACAAATACCCACGAACAAACAAACAAGCAACCAAAACTTCGTCTTAACTCATCTTAAAGGGGAAAAAGCAGCTTTGTTTACTCGACAACACTCACAATCTGTGACTTAAAGCAATGTGACATCCGAAAAAAAGTTACGTTCTCGATCAGAAGCATCTTCCCCTGTGCTTGACAACTGCGTAGATTATACATCGTATGTAAAGCTACAATTTGTAATAACTGAATCAGATGTAACTATATATGATGGATACTGGAAAATATTACCTTATAGGAAATCCACCATGTGCTCCATTAAAGTACAACTGAAGCAAACAAAGAACAACAATTTCCCCCCAATTATCTGTATTGAGTGCCATCGTAATCCACGCTGTGTTTTGTATAATAAATTAACTTGTGCCGATAGCTGACTGAACGCGTGAATTACCGGTAAATATTATTTTTCATATAACAACGATCAATTTTCAAGGGCGCCACCATAAGTGACGTTCACGTGTCAGTCATTCAGAACTTTGTATGCACGTATTTCCCCATGAAGTATTCCGTCGTTAACCAACTCATGCCCAGACTTAGCAACAAAAGTTGCACGAAAGCAACTGCAACTCTTTCGCCATGAAAACACAAGGAACAGGAACGATCTCCAGCTGAGAAAAGTTTTTTTTTTTCGGGGGGGGGGGGGGGGGTGGGTTGTTGTAGTAGCAAGAATAATCCAAAAATGTCTTTATGAATCTTGGTACCTTTCTGTGACAATCGATATCCAATTTGATTTGACCCCAGCAGGAATATTTCCAGAAGATGAAAAAAAAAGTATGAAAAGTTGGTCTAGTGCTTCTGGGTTTACATAATATACGATGGACCAACAACTTATTAACAGACAATAATTAATTGTGTTAACATCATTATGTATTTCTCCCGTCTGATATACAATGTCCATGACAATCCCATAGGCTGTGCCAAGGGTATTATTTCCTCAGCCATGCCTGACACAGCATCAGTGTATCAGCGAAAGTAAATCAGTAGGAAAATAACTGAGAGACCAAGCAATGACGTTCGTACATTTGTCCTAGAAGTATCCCCTAAAATTCGAATTACTTCCACTAAATTAATCGTTCGATCGGTTTATATTGAGCCGATTAATCGATATTATTTTGTGCCACTGCTTACTGTATCATTATCATAGTGTGACAGTACATGAGTCCACGACAATACTTGATCGATTCATTGGCAAGACAGAGGATAAAGGCAAGATGCAGACTGCTGATCGATGAAAACTACGATGATTTACAAATGCGAAATATCTGTTGCTGAAAATCATACATCGCTAATACAGGTATATATATCTCATAATTATATATAAATATAAAAAAAAGAATCATGCAAATAATAAGGATAAGGCGCAGTACATGATGAAGCCTACTGAAATAAGAGCAAAAGAAATCAGATTGGGTACAAAATGAAAGATTCAAATAATAAAAAGGCATTTTAAACTCAGTTACACAGATATAATGAAAGGTTACATAGATTGTAGTCCAAGAAATATGTGAAATAAAGTAATTTGTACAGTTATGATATTGCAGCTAAGAGACTTTCAACACTTGCACATTGTCAACTGCTACAGTACGTGTATAAGATTATGAACATTTATGCGAGTGTGTGCCGATGTTATATGCTATAAAAGACAGAGGTGCACATTGAAAGAAATGAAAATAAATATAACTCATAGATTATAGAGTGCATGTATCAAGAATAGTACAAGCCTTTGATGTAAACCACAGTGGTCTGACAACATACGATGTATCGAATCCCAAATATGAACGCTCCAGCTTCATAGTCAAGTCGATGAGCACACAAAGAGTGATCCCCTTCAAACATCGACCCCATACTTCAGATCATGGGGGCGTGTCCTACATGACAAACAATGATGCAATAGAATCTTCACCAGTCCTCGTAGAAATATAAGGATTGAATGATTTCATTCAAAACAATCATGTCCGTTTGTCCAAACGCACGCGTTCTCACTTCTTTGGTATACACTTTGGTGGCGTGTATGCTGATGTTCGTGCGGGTGTGGTTGCCCATTATGTACCCCAACATTTCGGCGGGCGGATGAATTCGGCTACGACACCGGAAGCCCATCGTAGCATGATCTCGTCACCCCCAACATGTCCATGGTACTCAGTCAGGGAGATGATAAAACGGCAAAATGGTGTATGCCCTGTGTTGCAGAGCATAGTGCGTTCTAATGTCACCGCCTCGAGGGGAAAGTTGGACACATAACATTGTCAGGGGCCACACATTATCTCATAGAATACATGCACAAGACATTTGCAGTCTGACACCGATCTTACAAAAATGAAAAGGGTTTTTAAAAAAAGGTAATCAAACATCCCCTTAAACATATTACATGTGGAGTCACTACTACATGTATATACTAAACAGACGTTTCCGAAAACACAGGTGTTCTGTATGTGTGCGTGCGCACGCTTTCGTGCTTTTGGATTGGTATGATGTAACTTTTTTTTTTCTAAAGAAACATGGCACTTGCAAATCAAAATACATGTATTATATACTCGCACAAGATATCAGCTTTTGTGTGTCATGCTGAGCAACACGTGGTTGAACAAAACCATGTGTGCATTTTGACATTAAATGTCATCCACATCACATGACGGTAATCAGTAAGAGTAGGCCTACTCGGCACTCGAAATACCCGTATAATAATGTACACGGACTATTATAGCAAATAGCAAAAGGAACTTTCAGCTCTAGCACCATTACACAGCTCTGTTTCACAAAAAAAAAATGTAATATGAGTCTTTGACATAATTATGAAAAACGAAACATAAATCACATGTCCTCCCCACTGAAATTTCCACATCATTCTAAATTATTTCGGCACATTTTCTCCTCTAGACAAGACCGGGGGGGGGGGGGGGGGGGGGATAATGGATAATGAATAATGGATGCTATACGGACTTGTCTGAACGAAAATTGTTGTTGTTCATTTTCCATCCGTGAAGATGGCTGGATAGCCTATATTCAGCTACACTAAGCTGGTCTTCCATGGGGTCCAGTTGGATGTGGGGTGGGACCACTTCACCGGGTTAGACATCCTGCTCTTTGCGATGAATGAATGAAGCGGGATCTTTTACGTGCATGAGCTGTGACTCTCTCATACACGGGACCTCCATAAAATTGATATCTTATATTGCATCGAAACTTACAGAAAGCGTGACAGAGAGATAGATCCACAGAAACTGTGTGCAATCTCTTCGGGCAGATCACATTTCTTATTCATGCATACAGGCGTAACGTACGGGACAAAAGCGAGCTTTAGATCTGCGACACGAACGCCAAGACAACGCTAATTAGGCAAAAATCGTGTTCTGCACATGCGCGAGACAGCTGTTTCCATTACCAAATCGGGGAAACTGCGTCGTCCTAGCGTTCGCGTCGCAGATCTAATAGCTCGCTAATATTTTGCTCGCTAATATTTTGGCCGAAACGCAAATTCACACACAGCATGTAACTGTAATGTTAGACGAAAGTAACGTGTAAGATGCTCTGGTTATGAACACGACTGTTTGTTTATTTGTTTACTAAACTCTGCCTGGTACCTAACTGACGTCATCTTGATTGGAATGCACTTGAAGCTGACACTAAACCGCGCCATTTCTAGGAGATTGAGAAGGCCTGAATCGGATACTCGAGTTCTTTGTCACCCTTCATGTCGCGTTCGATGGATACCGGCTTCTCATTGGCTACACATTTCCCGTGATGTCTCCCAAATCAAATAACAACCAACAGACAAACAAAAAAAAAATAGACAGGAAGGAAAGAAGGGGAGAAGAAGGGGAGACAGAAAGAAGGGAAGACAGGAGAAAAAGAAAATTCAAAGTGAAAGATAAACAAAGAAATAAACAACGAACCAGTCAATAACTACTGTTTGGCCATCATAATCCACAGCAGCACGAAATCGTGTTAAACCTAGCGGCCTCGAAGACTATTACTACAACGGATACGAGCATGTGGGCCTAAGAGTAGGCCCTAGAGAAAGAGTTGTGTTTTCTTTGAATTATCTTCATTACTTGTGTCCTGTTGTTCCTTGGTTTGTTGAAATGCTGATACTGAAGCGATATCCTTCTTATGCAGTTGTTATGTATTCTCATCGGCGCATCTGTTTTATCTCGAGAGGGTGACATGAAACACATCATTTTTCACAGTGAAAAAAAGGGCAATGTCCAAATTTACTTAACGTTTAAAAACCTTTTAAATATAATAGGTTACAATTATATAACCTCATCTAGGTTACATTGATTTCTGCGACTGCATTCGGTGAAACGCCCGTAATAATCTTCAAAGGAAGCCAGCGCTATCAAGAACGGCACACGATTCCACATGTCCGTGTAATATGCCCCAGATCACAAAATTATCGGCAATGTGACGACATGCCACAATGACAGTTAATCTCATGACGTATCTTGTATCTTACTCTATACACATTGGGTAGCTTATCTGCACAGAGGTCAGAGTGCAAGCGAAACTGGTGCACTGTGGGAATGCGACGTGGACAAAGAAAAGCAATATGAAGACGTCATGTTACACTAAGCCAGTTGCACTGCTCGTATATCCTTCATAATGGCATTCTTACTTTCCATCCATACGGGAATATTAACCACATAATAATATACATGTCTATGAAAGCTTGAGGAAAATGCGCCACCATCAACGACGCGCTGTCAAATACAGCATGTCAATCAGGCAAGATGAGTACGTTTTTCACATTCGATGTCGTCTTCGCCTCTGAGCTTGACACTAGCTGAGCAACAAATATGTTGTTAGATACAAGAACATGCTTTTTGAATTGCCTCTTCTATGCAGTAGTGTTGTAAGCCCATGACTGAAAGTTTACTAGGGGTGCAATACTAGACTAGAAAGAGAAGGACCTTTGGAGGAGTGAAGCTACCGACCGTGGGGTAAGTGAGGACGCGTCCCCCCCCCCCCCCCCCCCGGCCGAAATTTTGACATAAATAATATTTCGATCTGAAAATCAAGCACTAATTGCATTTAGGTGCAATTTAATAAGGAGGTCACACCTACCCCATAGTAACAGGATGTGTCATATGTAGATGCAGACTTTGTTCAATAGTTCAACAGAATTCACATGTTTCTAGCTTCTGAAATTTTGCGTGTGTTTTTGTTTACCACACAGTTAACCCCATTCCATTGGTATTCGAGCGACTAAACGACTAGAATTTCAAGGAACAATCGTAAGTTCTTGTGCTAACACTCCCACTCGTCTTATTGGACTTAATTGGACCACGGCACACTTCATCAACTGCCTTTGGCAAAAATATTTGTAGGTGCACGAGGAGCGCATCTTTCCTAGTGCCACGATCATTCTAAATGTCAAGGCTTTGCTTAAAAATTCTGTGGGACGTGACTAGAAAATAATATGATGTGAAGTAAACGTGATAATAATATGGTACAGTAGCAATAGCATGAAAAGAACAAAACAGCGAAACACATGGATGGATTGTTCAAACCCGTGCACTTCTGATTAAATGCATCATTCCAAAATCGTAATACGACTGCGTTTTAGTACTAGTGCCACACGGCACGACATGCTTAAATAAATACCTAGCGGTACCTTATCACTTGTATTAACATACGAGAGAAGATTTAGAATAATTTGTTATCACTTAATCTGACAATAAAAAAATCTTGATGTACGTGACAATAATTTGGCGATACAAAAGTGACATTTTAAAACTACGATTCTATCTTATCTCCATCAGCCACCTCCCCGTTAGTCAGTACAGGTTCCTGGTCGTGTTCTTTGTCCCTCTCCACGTTCTTCATTTCTTTTTCCTGGTTTGTACTGATTTTGCTTTCTCCATCACCTTTCACCTGTTCGCTGTCGGCCTGCGTCTCCTCTGTGAGTTCTACAGTCGATGCACCTCCATCCTCCGTCTTCTTATCCTCCGCCTCCTCCTCACCTACTCCCGCGGAGCTGTCGGCTGATTGCACATCCCCGTCACCATTGGCAACCACCGACTCCTCTCGGTATTCATCATCCTCCTTCTCCGCCCCCTTCGCGGATTCGTCACCACTCACAGGTTCCTTTTCCTTCTCTCCACTCTCATCCGCCGGCTGAGGTGTGTCTGACGGGCACTGTTCTTTTGTTTCCTTGTTGGCACTATCGCCATCAGGCTGGTCTTTTTGGTCTGGGATACTGTCTGCATCACAGGCCGCCACTGCCTCATTGGCTTTGCTCTCAACCTCTGCAGAATCACTGGGCCTTGGTGTTTCCGAATCTTCCCTCCGAATATCATCCTTTGTTTGGTCTTTGATGTCACCCTCTACACCTTCTTTTGCTTCTTCTTTTGCATCACCCTTTATTCCTTCTTTTGATACATCTTTAGCATCGTCTATCACTCCTTCTTTTGCTTCTTCTTGTGCTTTATCCTTCACATCTTCTTTCGCTTTTTCTTTTGGATCATCCACCATTCCTTCTCTCGCTATGTCTTTTGAATCGTCTTTCGCTCCTTCCTTTGTTTCATCTTTTGTTTCACGTTTATCTTCGTCCTTTGCTTTGTCTGTGGCTTGTTCATTTGGTCGTTCCTTGGCAGCCTCCGATGCCGAAGGCGTACATTCCTCGGCCTTTTCGGTGCTCTTCGCCGAGTCTCGTCGGGATCGTGATTCTTCGGCATCCTTCGTTAAATCTTCGTCACTGGCTCCCTTCCTTTTTCGGATGGCTGCCTGCAGGGCGTCTGATTTCATGAGCTCTTTGATGACCATACCGTGGCCCTCTTTGGTTTTGGTTGACACCTCCACAACTGGCTCCTGAGGAGTGGAAGATTTAGCCTCGACGTCACTTCCGGCATCAGAGTCACCTGACTTCGCTCCGCCGTCTGATGTATCGGAGGGTACTTTCTCCACCTTCTTCCCCGCGTCAGGTTCGGTTGTCTGACCGGAAGTGGTGACGGGACTACTGGTAAAAGCACGTGAAATTCGCGCACCAAGACGAGACATCAGCGAGGAAGTTTTGTCTGCTTTGGGCGTCTTCCCTTCGCCTCCGTCTTTTTTCTTCCGCCTGAGTCTCTGTAGGGCGGACATCTTGTCGGGTTTCTGGACGGCGCCATCTTCGTCAATGTCCATCACATTGTCGCTGGGAGACGACACCTGGACAACGGGGGTCGTCTGGGGTTCCTGGCATGGCGATGTTGCGTCCTGGCATGGCGATGTTGCGTCCTGGCATGGCGATGTTGCGTCCTGGCATGGCGATGTTGCGTCAAGGTTTCCATCTTCTACCTCGATATCGTCCACCTTGTTGATCTAGAGAAACAAAACAGAGATCATGTTGATACTTTATAACTTTATTTTGGATATCACACATGATAAATAATAATTGCAGTCTTTCACAACAAATATTAGCAACTGAATGCGAGGACCTTTTACAGATAATGATGTTATGGTTATGAGGTGGTTTTGTTCAATAATGTTGGTGTCCTGACAGTTTGCCCAGCGTGGAAAATGAGAAAAATAAAGTTCGGCCCCACTTTTTTTTTTTTTTTTTTTTTGCACAAGACATAGGAATACATAGGGTGTAACCACTGTGCCTCCCCCCCCCCCCACTTTTATAACCCTGGAAGTGGCACTATTTTTTTTTTTGTGTGTGTGTGTGTTTTTCTTTTGCCAGCCGATGAAACACAATACCTTTTTAGTAACCCGGTTGCACCATAAAGTTGCGCTGAAGGCCTTTTTTTTGGCTTGCTAGTTGATCGGAAGTGGCAGCAGAAGTTGCGCTGAAGGCCTTTTCATTTTTCTTGTTAGCTTTTAAAAAAACGTGACGCCGGCCGTGCATCATATTGAAATATGCTTGTTTTGATGTTCCGTTCACTTAAGATGAATCAAGGTAGTTGAAGAGATGGGGTTCCAACTGGCTGTAACTATTCAAATAGTTGTTAGTTGCCTATTGGTGTACATAACAATTCCACAGGTGCATAATTAATGTGCTCTAATGATTGCGGTTCGATGCTGCCGTCTTTCTGAGCAATCTGAAGATTCATTTTGAATGCTAGCATAATGTCGGCTATATTTTGCTAGTTTATTTTTTTAGTGCAATGAAATTTATCCTGATGATAAAGCATATGAAAGAAAAGCAGATCCCATCCGGATATACTTGCAAAAACGTACATGTGAGCTGTTTGTGGTGAAAATGGTTGAAACTGTACCCTCACTGGAAAGCCGATATTATAATTTTTCCGATCACTTCCGACAAAACATGAAACTGATACGTTATCATATTCAGGTATAATCTTTCATTCATTTACATGTGTATTTGTCAGATTGGTGTAAAGACATATAAAGACGAGCAATATGGATTTTTATCTTATCAATCTTTTATGCGTGTGGCTTGTATGTACCAGCTACCGCTCATCTTTCAAAGTAACTCCATCATAAAGACATATCTTAGAGAGTGGCTGGTCATTATGCAATGACATATGAATCAATATCGTCTTCCTATCTGTGAGGCAGCTCCAGTTTGGCACATTCTTCAAATATTTTTGAGTGACGGCATCAAACATTGGATCAAAGAGACTGTTGTGACTCCATCTCCTGAACCTCCTTGGATGAACGTGACATCAATCGCAACATTTCATGCAGCATGACCAATAATGTTGACACTTGCTATACCGGAACCGTTTCATGACACGTGGAATGCACGCAGAATAGGAAGATTCACTCACCGTGGCTTGGGTTGCAAGGAGCTCTGACGACGCACCCACCCCAGAATCCGCATCCTCCCCATACGTTTGTATCTCCGTCGTGGGCGTGGTCACCTGTATGACGTCAGATGGAAGGAAAATGACAATCACTGTTGCGATAAACGCACGATCGGAGGGGAAAACAATTTAGTAGGAACAACACATAAATGTAGTTTCTTGTTGGTATACAGGGAGTTTTTGAGGAGTGTGCTTTGGTAAATATATAATAGTCGCAAAGACAGAAACCGTTGGTATAGCCACACAGCAAATAGGTGTAAACCTCATTCTCAAAAGTAGACATCAAAACTAATTGGGAGTCACTTCCATTGCAATAAGGGTACGATATCGCTTTACAAATACATTAATAACGCCAGAACCGTTGAATAACACGCACAGTGCTACAGATTGGGTGAGAAAATTTGACCCATGTTCAATTGCTTGCAAGGATCAGGGAAGCTAAAGGCAAACTTCGGGTTGTTATGAGTAATATTAGAGAAAGAAAAGTATGCGTTAAGTTAAGTTTTCATAACTGGTAAGCTAATCTGAGAAAGCAGCACCATAGGTTGTCGATATGAAATTCCTCTCGATTATTTTCGGTTATCTGGCCAAAGGCGAGATATTATTATGTGTAAAGCTTCCCCGACTACCGACGACACTATCTGGTTCAGACCTTCAGTCAGGCTCAAGCTGGATTTAGGCTAATCCTGCGTGGTTTGAAGTATACCTGAAAGTGTTCTCTTAAGTCCAGAAAAACAGCAAGTTCACGTCAAACTCGGACGTATCGCAATAATTTGCTAAAGGGAGTGACGAGACGTGCTTTCGTTTCAACTCGTTTTGAAAAGGTGAAGGACTGAGTAATAGTGATATGAACGGGATATCAACAACCACATCTTTTTGTCTTAAAATAAGTTCACTTATTTGAGATAGTGTGATGCTGATGTTAGTAGCCATGTTTTCTCTTGATATCTTAGTCATAACACCCATCTTCCGATACTATATGTAGCCAGGTCTTCAATCATGCTTTTGGGCATGATAAATGATATAAAAAATATGATAATATGAATTTAAGTATCCAGGCGAAGTATACTGACAACACTGATTTATGTTCAGTTCAGTTCAGTTCAGTTCAGTTTTATTCACCATCAATTTAGGATTATACAATAAAAAGATACACAAAGATACATAACTATATATAAAGTAAACAAAAACAAAGCAGAAAACAATTAAACTTGATGGTGGGAATCCCAGTAGAAGCAGTGCTTATAAATAGGGGCCCCAGTAATGCTTAAATATTAATATACATGTAAAACAAACAAACAAAAGAATTAATATACATTTCAAGGTTGTACATTTGGTTTGGTGGGAATGTTGACACTCAATAGCACAGAAAATACTTGCGACGAAGATTATGTAACCTCTGTGATGTAGGCAATATTTTCATTCTAACTTGGTGGTAAAGACAGCTGTCATTTACGTCAAATCATTGTTTATCAGAATGTGAGTGTAGATATAGCTATGGTATAAGTCAGATATGTTCGCCAGTGTGAAACTGACAATGAGATCCACGTGCTCACGCATATAGTTCTAACCATGTGCGCAAAACGCATATTATTAAATACCGACCACGAACCAAATTAATTATGCCCCCTCTCACTTGATACCCTTGATTTTTGCCTCGTAAAAGTGAGAGATCGGTGATCGTGCGGGCCAGAGTACCTCACGCGATTAATAGGGTGAGCACGCATGGCGTGTGATTTTGCGAAAATGAAGTTTATTCTGCCTGTCTGGGCAACGTAAGCAAAACGTAATTACTCAATATAGTGAAAACTAAATGCAGATCGGCAGCTACCATTCGAAAACGCTCACATAAGCCGAGTTGTTAATCGTACCAAATTATTAGCATGCAGGGTCTAGCCGCAGGTCACCAAACGCAGGACACTATGATATCACTATCATGCGATATTATTATTATATATTGCGATATTTAAGTATTTTCATCTCAGACAGAGGCGTGCATGCGCGGTCAAGACCGCTGCGAAATATTGACTCCTTCATTATGGTATAGTAACTATACGAATACCTATGACTAGGCGCCTTGTGTGGTGACTGCTATCAATAGAGAGGGAAAGTACACTTTAACTTTGAACATGTTGCATGACTAATAATGATCTCACAGTCGCCTTTCAACTTAAAGTGACGGTCAGTTGAGGGCGGGCTTCTATAAGTATCGAACATCCTTCTTTGTCCTTGTCGTAAAATGATCCTAGTACGCTGATTTTGACAATGTGCCTCAAGATAAGACAAAATGAAGTAATTGAGCGTTCCTGCATAATTTCAGTTTCTCTTCCCCTGTCTTCCTAGTAGTTTTACCTATAACATATATTTCAAGAATGGAAATATACCCATAAAACTTCGGTGCAAAAATAAACAGAACGTATGATCTTGGAGATATCATTTGGCATCGTCCATTCTACTGACACTCAAAGTGACAAACTTAGCCATAATAAAAATAATAAAGAAGTTTGTCAAAGAAGAAGAGTTCTCATGAAGTCACATGAGCAAGACGGTCACTAAGGGTACCATAGCAACACCAAGTGATTGAGTTGGTGCCCCAATATTAAATCATCGCGGTCACCATTTTTGTCGTGAATTTGTATTAAAAAAATCACTCAAATCAATATCTACTGAACATTTCCTCCGATTTTTCGTTGTTGTTGTTGTCGTTTGTTTGTTTGTTTGTTTGTTTGTTTGTTTGTTTGTTTGTTTGTTTTTCATGACGTATAACTATCTGATAAGGTTGGTATCTCCTTTGATACTTACCCGCGGCTTTGCCCTCTTCCCCGGGGGTCGTCTGCCTTGGTGCTTTGGCCTCGCCTTCCCGAGATGCGTCAGTGCTTCCGTGGACACGACCACGTCGTCAAACTAGAAGAAAAAGAAAAAAAATGTGTACCTCATTATAGACGCTTTTATGACACGTTACGACGATTGAGAAGGTAGAATACAATCACGTATTATTACAGCATGAGGGTGGTGACTGTAAAATAATGAAACGTTTATACCACGGGCGAAGAAGACGATGAATTGCATTAATTACAACCACACGACTGACACGTGGTGTGAATTGCAGGAGTGAAAATAAATTACAGTGTACATCTCATAAGAGTAATCTACAGGTTTGCACAGCCTCTCAATCTTACAATCTTATGAGAATACATGCTTTCTAGGACACGATATTAATGTCAATTTGAGACAAATCTACGTGCTATTTCAAGAATATCAGAACAAATTGCTGACTATTGGTGATTTTTTTCTCTTCTCCGAAAAATGTAAGACGTCTACCAACTGTTATATAAGAAATATCAGTATATTGTATCAGTACAATGTATCAATGATCATTAAAGCTTAAAACATAGCTATGACATGAATACTTTGATAATATTCCGAGTCGGATGGTCGCGAAAGAAACGTTTTTCTTTCGAAATCCCGACGAAAATTTCCAGGAATACAATAATTACATTAAGGAATGGAGCATGGCCAAGTGAATTTGACTTTCATAATATCTCAGTGGTGCGCTTACGGTAAACGCGGATGTAAAAATAATGTGCAGTCGCCACTGATGCACAGCACTCTGATGCCAAAATAAACCGCGCAAACTGATTTCAACTCGACTGTACTTTCAGTAGTCGGACATCCATCATCAATATTAATAGCCCTTATCCAACCTTTCATCGTTTTTTTTTTTAATTCTGTTCTTTAAAAATTTTGGTCTTTTTATAGCGACGCGCTAAAAATATAGTTTTGGTCTTCAATCGATAAACACTTTTCTTGTCTATTTTGTTTGTTTGTTTGTTTGTTTTTCAAATTTGCTGGCATCGCTTTTTCCTTTAATTTGGATTTTAAAAAAACACCCCAAGATGGGGCATTATGTTGACCTTGGAATCAATGATTAACTATAGAAATACTCTATGACACTTGAAGGTACCATAGAAGCAGAAAGATGACATTCTTGCCTGAAATATAGATGAAGTTGGGAATAATAATATTCCTTGGAAATAAACAGCAGCCAGACGAATGAACTACATGCTGTGGGATACTAGGGAGGTGGAACGCTTTCGCCTCACTGGGGATATCCCGATGAGGGCGCAATATACCAAGGAGGCCAATAAGAAGACCCCTCTGGACTCCGCCTCCTTCAGCTACATCAACGCATTGGAAATTACTAATGCTGGTTCCGAGTCTTGCTGACATGAAAAGTGATGGCAATCTTCTTTTGCCCGACAATTGCGATAAACATATTCTTTATCGCGAAATCCAACTTGGGCAGATTTTTTTTTTCCCCCGGGCGCCATTCCATAGCCTCTATTATAATCAAAGGCAATTTTATCCATCTCGGTTTTCTATAAACAAGACCGGTCATCCATTTAGCCAATAAAAGCGCGGGATAAAACAACCGCGTGAAAAAAGCCCCCGATTTGGTTAGGAATGAGTGCCCGCTTTCCCTCTCGATTTCTCCTTTCTTTCTCATAGGTCTCTCTCTTCTCCTGTCATCCAATTTCTCTTCCCATGCGCTTTCTTCCTCACAGTGTGGCACACACTCATACACACAGTATCTCGCAGTGACTCACTATGTTTGCAGATAACGCAGATGAAACAGAATGCCATGATAAAGCGTCGCGCACACAACACACGCACGCACACACACACGCACATAAGATCCCGTATAGGGCTCACACGGGTTAATATTTCCCCATAGAGACGTGTGTTAAAATTCAAAATGCAAAAAAAAAAAAAAAAAATCTGTAAAATAGCTTGGAGAAATGAGGTGTTTCATCTTCACTAACCTGAAGAAGTGAGATATACCCTTTATCATCCATCAAATTTCCAAGAGAGGTTCTTCAGCTCAAATTCTGTCCAAGGGTTCGCAAAGACAGACTACCAGTTCTTTTTACTCAAAACATCACATATTTTCTGTACAGCATGCACCGATAGATAGTCCCTTCAAATTCCATGAGAAAAGCTTTCATATTCCAACCAAAATGCAGTTTGTAGAGGAATTCATACTCAATATTTGCAGCTGTTCATTTTTTTTTGCCAAACTGCATTTCTGCTTTTTAATTAATTTTTTTCTTCATTTATTTTAGTAGGCCTTGCACGCACGCACGCACATAAGATCCCGTATATACTTCAGAGCAACCATGCCAGTTCATGACATCCGCTATCTCAATGATCCCTCGTTCCCACCTCCCCGGTTATCTCGACAAATGGGGAGGTATGTGTAGGCCCTATTTCTATGAGGTTTGGGAGAACACCATTCCAACGTGTCCCTTTGTTTTCGTACACCACCTTCTAAAGAAAAAAAAATCCCTTAAAATTTGTAAGATATGTTTGACTTCTGAATGCCAACCACATCCCCTTTCTTTTTCGTTATCTTCCCTTCCTCCTTTCTCTCGTTCCTTTCCCTATTTTTTACCTCGTCCTTCCTTCTTCCTCGTGTATATTCTTCTGCTACTTTTCCCTTGTGTCCTGCTCTTCCTCCCTCTGAAGATTTGTTCCGTTTCCTTGGGTCAATCTTCACATTTCTTTCTTCCACGATTCCTGCCCCTCTCTTCCAATTTCGGGATCTGTCCCTCATTAGACCTATCAGTTTTTTAAAATCATTATTTAATCATGCTTTCAATAAAAGCACATGCTCTTTTTATTAGTCTGTTCGCACATCCGTCTATACCTTTCTTTCTACCGAAGGATTTTTTTTTTTTCAAATGCAGGCGAAACACTTTCGGCCTTCATTAATTTTCCCAGTTACCTGTTGATAATCCTTTATTTCATTGAGGGATTTACGCGAAATATAACATTTGTGCATATCCATTCTTTTTTTTTATTTCACTCCCCATATGGGATTCAGGAATCTAGGTTTTCATTTTACAAAATTGATTATAGTGGTTACAATCATGCACTTTATAAAAACCAGTCATTCTAAATCGCCAATAAATCGAACAAAATTTTCGTTCCTTCAAAACATTACCATAGAACACAATCCGCTTTTGCAAGGTATACGCATTGAATGCTCATGATAATGTGTGTGGACACATTTCTCACCACGAAATACATGTGGCGAATTTCATTAAAAACTTACGTTTCTTGGTACAAACTAAATAAGACTATTGAAAAGACAAATTCGTTAAAGCTAATCACGTCGTTGCGTTTTAATCAATCTGTGAGATGCGTGTAGCTAGTGGAGTTATGGCCCAAAATGGGTGATGGTGATTTCTTACTTGGATGACCAGCAATCGGCGTTTGTCAAGTAATTAAAAACAAAATTGATGGGATGAGAGAAAAAAAGACGGAGTTTTTACGAGTCAGCCAAAATCTTGGAGGCGTACGATATTGACTGATGGGCCACGTATCTAGACTGTGCTCAATGAGGATGAATTAGTGAGTAAAATTAGTGAGTAAACTTCATCCTCGTGTCTGGACAGCGTGTGATGAATGAGATTTTTGAAGGAAATTCACTTGTGGCTGGAAGAAAAAGAGATGGAGGAGGAGCTAGAGAGCAACGAGAACCCCCCCCCCCCCCATGAAACCATATATAGATGGGTTGAATGAAATAATTAAGACAAATTCATACCAAGTCATTTTGATCTAAATATCAATTTTGCAACTGTCACTATCTCTCCATAAGATTTAATTCATTGAACTGACATAAAAAGTGAGATTTACTGTGCCGTACTCTGAAAACACAAATCGAATTCTTATCATACCCGACTTTGATATATTATTATGGAAAACAAAATAATGTTAATACTGCTTATTTCGCAGGGCAATGCGACGGAATATGCAATGTGATGCGAAGAAAGACCGATGTAATGTATAACGATTTACACATACACGATACACCGCCTATTTCAGTGACGATTATAATGACTCCAAGTCCAATCCCGATGCCAACACGCTACGTAAGTAAAATGAGTGTTAAACATAATAGCTATTAGTCTTGCCGCGCTAATAAATGATAAGGTGACCTTGATAATGATAATGACCAGTAGTGATAGTATGGACGGTGATATTAATGGAAGTGGTAATTATGTTGAAAAAATATCAACAATGCTATTATTAAGAAAAAAATAATGCTGTATATATAAGTCAATCATTAGTTATACAACCCGTTTCCAAGTATATCCACTGATACTTCCAAAACATTACCCATAGCTATGTGCAGTTGACTGTGTTTCATTAGAGTACGAAAAGGAATGCAGAAATCAATTCAAATCAATCAAATCAAATCAAATCAAATCAAATCAAATCAAATCAAATCAAATCAAATCAAATCAAACCAAACCAAACCAAACCAAACCAAACCAAACCAAACCAAACCAAACCAAACCAAACCATACCAAACCAAACCAAACCAAACCAAACCAAACCAAACCAAACCAAACCACACCAAACCACACTAAACCAAACCAAAATACTGATACTAATGATTGTGATGAGAATTAGATGGTAACAACAATAAAGATTATAGGATGGACACGGGAGAGGAGAAGAGGAGAAGAAGAAAAAAGAAGACCAACGAGGGAAGAAAAGATGATGCAAACGGAGGGCCGAAGGGGAAAGTAGGAGGAAGAGGAGGAGGAGGAGATGGAGAGGCAGAGAGATTGAGAGGATGATGGTAGGAGTAGGGATGAGGATGGGATGAGGAGAGGAGTAAATTATTTCATCGACCGTCGAAGCGGTGGCATTTTCTCGAGGCGCAGTGTTTACCCTTGACCGTTACCTTCCCCTCGCCTGACAGCTCCCAGCGCCTTCTCCACAACCTTCTCGCAATCAATTAATCGCGGCATCCCAGTCCCGTTTGACGGATGCGACCAATGATTAGTCTACGCCTTATCCGACAAGTGAAATGATAATCTAATACTATTTTGAGCGACAGAGAAAATCAACTCAGCTATACACATTACTAGTACAATTTTGTATTTAGTTTCTTTTGTACCTCAGAGTGAAAGGATGATAAATTGATGCGTAGTTCACCATAGAATATGCTGAAATCCATCCCTACTAATTCCAGAGTGCGTTTCTTTTCTCTCTAAAAAAAACAACAAACAGTTTTCATTTCTTGACACAAACTCGACACAATTTCCACGCACGCCCAACCCATACCTTCACCCGACACGAATTGTTTTCATGTGGAGCCTGCGAAAGAGACTATTACGCAAATTTCTTTTCCCACGGGGTCTTGAGCAAACATAGCGCTGGGCTCGCGCGAAGCGGCAGGCAATTTTGGAGCGCGTACACTTCAATGTAGGTGGATTATGAAAATGAGATAATGACAATTTTTCAATGAACGGGGGACGCGCCACGGCTGTCAAGGGATGTGTGAACGCCAGAGCAGACGACTTTAACCTTTTGTGTGCTTTGAGCGTCGATTAGCGCAGAAAATACCTTAGCATTGTACAAACTGTCATACGTCCCTGACACAGAAACGAAAAAAATCTAATACCTGTGTCAGCTGTGGTTTTAAATGTTGCACCACACCTCTTTACGTTCCATTTTTCGTTGACATTTTTGTGGAGCGGGATGACCCATTTATATTAATCAATTGTTGATCTATTGCTTACTTTGCATAATATTATGAAGTAAAACATATGACCACATACTATGAGCAGTGATATCAAGTCATTCACATTCTGTTACGAGTCAAAGTGATTACCCGTTTATTGGCCATAAGCCCAATCCACATGTTCTCGTCATTGCACTAGAAATAGTTCTACCACTCTGATATCTAAAATTGAGTCAATGATACAGGTGTTTATAAAATTGGTTTAAGAATGTATCCAAACAGAAACTCTGATATGAGTCATTGTTTCCTTTTTATTTTTTTTTCAATGCAAGTGTGCAAAAGAAGAAGAAGAAGAAGAAGAAGAAGAAGGAGAAGAAGAAAAAGAAAATATAATACCAAAACTGCACCGCGTGTCATCCCTTGGCAGATTGCTCTGTGGAGCTACCTGTGTGCGTGGCACGAACCCAAACAATCGCCTTGATTCACTGAGAGCGGCCCCATTGCATTGAAAAACAAAGATTTACCAGCTGACATCATATAGTCATATTTTATAAAACAAATGACGCACAAGTTTAAGTTCGTGACGTTACTACAAGATGCAGCACCCTCTCAGATATTGTATTCACAATGTCGTGCAATATGTACTCGGCTTCGCCTTGTGCATGTTGCACCAATATTGTAGATATACCCTCGAGTTCGCTGCATCTCCACAATGTAACACACTCTCACCTGTGCATTCACTCTTGTTTCAGTCGTTTGCTTGTTAGGTTTTGCATTGTAATGAATTAAGACGAGAAATCATTACATAAGAATAATGAAAAGGTAAAAGTCCTTGCAGTCCTATAGAACCTCCGAGGATGCCCCATAATTATAGTATAGAGAGAACAAATTATCCTCTGTCAGAGCGATTCTTAGTCTCATTACATAACAAGACGTAACTGAAGATGAAACCCTGGAGCCCACAGATTATGTGTATACGTCCTTTCACCGTGTTGAACGATGATTACTTTTCTCCACTCAACAGTGTTCTCCAACAAGATCATAATTATTGTAATCGTTGTGCAAAAGCGATGGTGGTGGAGGCGTTGCTCCTTCAAAACTGGTCCCGAGTTCTGAAAAGGTTTACGAACTCCATGTATTTCGTCTGATCGCTGAAAGTGCGATAAGTTCCGCTGTCTTTCTACGCATATCTGAAGCAGAACATGTGTGTCCTAAAATACCATTGTCTCTTACGCAATGCAGTTACCAATGGCAACTACGGAGACCAATTCATTGGTATGACAGAATAAATTCACGATTATAAAGAAGGCAACGCTGTCTGATTGTAGTGATGCGATAGTAGATTTTATGTATTTACATTGAAGTCCCTTTGGTATACACGTTAATCCCCACTTGGCACTGAATACAGTTTTTGTATCCTCTTTTACATTTTTCAGATTCGCAAAAACGGTAACATACACACGCTTTGATGCATAACTTTATGAATATGCGAAGTTGGCATTTAAGGCGTCTACTGAGTCCGGCATGCGAAACGAGACACGCAAAGAAAAGAAACATACCAAGTTCTACATCCTACATGCAAAAGCACACATTGATACATTCGTAGAATACATTTGATTATCATGTTGTATAATCTCGGTGAAAACTCTTACCTCCGCAACCCTGCAGCTGATCTTGCCGTTCATGACGTCATTGATGACGTCGATCCACTGATCACAGTCAGCCGGGTCGGCACAACGGAATATTATCTGGGAAAAAGCGAAGGAAAAGTATACACATTGAGACAAAAAGTGAACAGACTGGGCAGCTTTATAACACGATGACCAATAATGAACAGGTATTCGAGCCTGCAACACTCACTGATCATTCAACCAGGTAATAAGGCGCGATGTGTAAGCAGACATACGATCCATTCACACCACGGTCCCACCAAGTGCACTTCATGTCCGGCCTTGACGGCGGTGTTTTGCTTTACACAAGATAGGTTTACCGGCAAACGCGCAAATAAAATAACACGGAAGTTACACCGAGGGCATGAACTTGAGCACAAGGCAGTGAATGATAACAAGATGTCCATTCAGGTTCCAACCTGTAGTTACCGTATCGTCTTTCTGTTAGTATTATGATTGACATGTGTGATAATAAACTTGACGGGTCTTCTCTCGCTTTGTTCTAGTCCAGCGAGAAATATCGATGTCATATACTGTTCTAATACAAAGAAGGCCAGAGACCATTGTACAAACCGATGGAGACAGTCATATTAATATTGATGCTTCTTATATAGGCCTAAATGTTTTTCTGTCGGATCTCTGTCGGATTGAGTGATGCTCCGAATATCGCAGACAGATACTAGCAATTAAAGGGATGGTATAGTTTTTAGTTGAGGTGGGAATTCATCTCTTAACATTTTGTGAGATAATTAGAAACCACTTATGAAAATTAATGTCAAAGATCATGCAATTATAGAGGTATTCAAAGTTTATGTGATGAAAATCGCTTTTGAAACTGTTGAGATATCAAAACAAACAAACAAAGTAAACAAAGTGGTCCTAATAAAATGTGGGTCCCACCTTTTATTATTAAAGAAGTTGGACATCTGAAGCCCCATCTCAACCAACACTTTACCACCCCTTGGCTTTAGTGACCAAGAACAAATTAATCTAGAGGTTGTGACTGATCTCCCTCTCTCTCTCTCTGCTGTTGTTGTTGAAATGCACTGCTTATTAAAGTAAACGTTATGTCGAAGTAAATTCTCTTTTCATCGACAGAAATGCGCAAGGATCGTCCATGAGGCCAGAGAGGTGTCTCACCTCACTGGTGAGGCTATAGATTTGGGGACACAGACCACAGCAGGCCTTGCCTGCAGCCTACTCCTTTCCTGCCGACGAGATAATACAAGAAATGTTTTCATGTGTCTTTTAGAAGTCATAACCCTCGAGCTCAAGGAGAGCTAATTTCCGGACCACTCGGAAACCTTGTATTGATGTCTGACGGTAAAGTGTTATCTGAAGTAGTGAGGGTTTAACGCTGGCGTAGTTCCTCTTTTACTATGAGTAGATAATTATGATGATAATTGTGGCAGTTTTTTACGGCACGCGTGCAACGATCTCATTGGCCTGGGGACTAGGGGGCGACGTCTCGCGACGTCTCCACGACGCATCCTGGAGACTAGAATCAATTGTGTTCGAATCTTTCGAAACTTTTTCCAGTCTCCAGCTGGTCTCGGAGACGTCTCCGCGACGTTTCCATCAGCTGCGGCCGCGTGACGCGGAGGCTAATTTTGTCCGCGACGTCTCCAAGATGTCTCCGCAACCTTGTGGAGACCCATGGCGCACTAACGTCAAAGAGACGTCTCCGCAACTGAGAGGACGTCTCGGAGAAGTCCCCGCGCTTGCCGGAAACGTCGCTACGACATCCTTGTGAATAAGTTGTCACCTTGTGTGAAGACGTCTCGGACGTCGACCAGGAGCATGGAGCCTCGTTGATGAAAGCTTAAGCCAAATTATTTTGTCGCGGCCCTTTAAAAGGCACCTGTTCATTATCATATAGATTACAGGATCCAAAGCGAGAGCTCAACCACACCCACGTCTGTTTGGTATATCGGTCTATGACAGCAAGTTCAACAAGATTTATCTCTTTCATGTCAAAGTTTCGGATAGAGATCGACGAATACGCACACAAAAGCACAAACACACACACACTTCCACACTCCGACACATACACATACTCACACATAGAATATGCATATTTATTTCAGGGTCTCGACATGTACAGGCACACTGGTTTACTTCAATACACACAGACATACAAACAGGCACACCAATAATGATCAATCACACACGGTGTATATGATAATAAAGAGCATGTAAAGCTGGCAGTGAAAGCAAGCGAGAGAGCCGAGATTTGATCATGTTATGTCTGTATGAGAGAAATGTGACATTCATCTTCATTCTTCGAACGTATAGGTAATGACGCTATGTTTATGACGACTGTCGCGGTGTCTATCCGATGACTCTGTGTGAACCGTTTCATATTACTATACCTCGTGAGTATGTGAAATGAATAAACAAACAAAGTATCACGTGATAATGTTCTGGTGAATGAAAAAAAAAGAGAGTCATTTTCACGCCATGATGTAGGGATGAGCTTCATCCCCCATAGATCTCGCTCTCTTTGAAGTGATTTGAAACGAAGCGTTGGCGGTCGTAATAGAAGGCATTGTACATATCAATGACTAAAAACACCCCAAAGGACGTGTGACTTGCATACGACTCGCAAAATCTGCGAAGGTCGCCGATCCATGCGGCTTGGAAGTAGTAGATGAGATAAACGAAACGTTCTTCTATACTCATAGAATACTCGTCTGTTACAAGAAACTGAGCAGGGGCGAGAGTTAATGGATAACGACTAAACTTGGGACATCAATTCATCATAATGCAATAAATAGGTCTACAGAACGCATGGTTTCGCTAGTCGTTCAGACATTAATACATGTACACGCTAAAGGAGATACGTCACACTTCCTTAGTATTCCGATAGAGTCGCAGTTGTGCTGTATAGCAGTTTATTGGAGCTAACTTATTGGCTCGTTACCAAGAAGAGATTGTTATTAAGAAGCGAAAGCATAATCACACGCCTTCATTTATAAACAGCTGGACTTTTGACAATAACTTGCTGCCAAATTCAGGGACTTTTCTTGTTTGGGTCATGTTTGCCGCGTTTTTCCGACTTCCTTGTCAGGGGGAAGTTGGCGCTTCCTTTCGAATTCTGAATCGCGTGCATATCGTAAAATATATGAAACCCGTGACCGGAGTCAAGGGGCTCTCCCAGAATGCGTTGGATTTCAGACCACCAACCGAAATGAAATTGATATTCAGTTCCTTGGACCAAGCAGTGAGCATAGGGTATGATGTCCTGCAGCTATTAAACCATTCCATACTAAATTCTGAAATCCCCATAGACTTAGTAGACAGGCCACCAGGTTCCCGCATTGAACGGGTTAAGTGACAGTGTTACAAAAATCAGGCCTTGCCATAAGAAAGAACTCCGATCACTGCCGATAGGTGAACACTCAGCCAGGATGAATCATTATTATATACCGTGAGGTATCCAGGCGAACCTTTAGTACCTCCTTGATTACACTCAGCAGATATCAAGACCCGCGCTCTGCCCCCTCCCACCTTATTTGCACAATACATAGGAATACATAGGGCGTATTCACCTTGCCCCCCCCCCCCCCACTTTTTTACCCCGGAAGTGAAATCAGAAAGTTACGCTGAAGGCCTTTTCGCTCTCTCTCTTTTTTGTTTTGTTTGTTAGCTGATGAAACCCGGAAGTGGCAAACTGCCCCCCTTAAAAAAAGATCAAACCAAAAAACAAAAAATCAACCCCCCCCCCCCAAAAAAAATAATAAAATAAAATAAACAAGGAAAAGTAGAAATTACGCGGTGCGTAACATATGTCCCCGCCGGAAGTAGCATTTTGTAACAAAATGTGCAATATAGGTAAAAAATCAAGGTCAAAGGTCAAAGAAGTCAAAGGTCAAAGAAGTCAAAGGTCAAAATTCTGTGTAGAAGTTTTGAAGCCCTCACCTAGTGCCATCACATAAAGCAAATGGAATCGAAATTGGGTTAGAAATGGCGAAGGAGTAGCATTTTGTAGCCAATGTACAATATAGGTCAAAAATCAAGGTCAAAGGTCAAAGAAGACAAAGGTCAAAATTCTGTGCAGAAGTTTTGAAGCCCTCACCTAGTGCTATCACATAAAGCAAACGGAATCGAAATCGGGTTAGAAATGGCGAAGGAGTAGCATTCTGTAGCAAAATGCACAATATAGGTCGAAAATCAAGGTCAAAGGTCAAAGAGGTCAAAGGTCAAAATTCTGTGTACAAGTTTTGAAGCCCTCAACTAGTGCCATCATATAAAGCAAACGGAATCGAAATCGGGTTAAAAATGGCGAAGGAGTAGCATTTCGTAGCAAAATGTACAATATGGGTCAAAAATCAAGGTCAAAGGTCAAAGAAGTCAAAGGTCAAAATTCTGTGTAGAAGTTTTGAAGCCCTCACATAGTGCCATCACATAAAGCAAACGGAATCGAAATCGGGTTAGAAATGGCGAAGGAGTAGCATTTTGTAGCAAAATGTACAATATAGGTCAAAAAATCAAGGTCAAAGGTCAAAGAAGTCAAAGGTCAAAATTCTGTGTAGAAGTTTTGAAGCCCTCACCTAGTGCCATCACATAAAGCAAACGGAATCGAAATCGGGTTAGAAATGGCGAAGGAGTAGCATTTTGTAGCAAAATGTACAATATAGGTCAAAGGTCAAGGTCAAAGGTCACGACTGAAATTCTGTGTAGCAGTTTCAAAGCTCCCATGTAGTGCTATCATATAAAGCAAACAGAATCAAAATTGGCTCATAAATGACAGAGAAGTAGCAAATTGAAGATTTTGATCACACACGGACGCACACACGGACACACGGACGGACGGACGGACGGACGGACGGACGGACACACGGACGGACGGACGGACACACGGACACACACACGTACGGAGCCCGTTTCATAGTCCCCTGCTCGAACTCGTTCGGCGGGGACAAAAACGTGGCGCCGGCCGTTGATATATACGTGTGAGTGACAATGAGTAAAATGTAGAAAGGATAATGTATTCTAATGTGTGTTGGGGGGGGGGGGGTGGGGATTGGCATAGAAATCGAGACTAAAACCCACGGGAACACGAATATGCGTCGCTATACTTTTTGCCCTCTGTCTCAGAGGTGTATATACATTCAAGCAACACATTATGCGAACAATTTGCGGCAATGCATTTGTACCTTCGTTATGTTAGCCCGTTTGCGCTTAATCTGTCTGGCGTGGAAAGTGGTTAAGCTAATTAGTAAAATGAAATTATTGAGAAAATGGGCCAGTGACAGGTGACTATACCCAAACTGGCAACGTAGCACATTGGTCAACGACGTGGAAAAACAATGACGTTTGTTGCTGCTGCGGCACAACCACGGAATCTGATCTAAGACAAGAAAACAAGGAAATTCCTGCCAGAAAATGCCGGTCTTTTGAAGTTGTAGAGGTTAAACAAAACCACTTGACTGGGAATACGATAGCAGCCGCATTTACACTTACTAACATCGCGATTTTTAAAATCGCGATATTTTGGTTCCACCGTTTACACTTGCGCAAAAGCATGCGAAGTTTGAGCTTCACGAAACATCGCGATTTTTTGGTCGGTAGTGCGCATGCGTAATTTACCTCTTTTCAACACGGTAGCTGAGTGGAAGCGCGCGCTATTCTGTTCGTTTTCACTGCAGTGCAGTATATTTTGATCACAATAGCTGGTTGGAACGTTGAGCTAGGGCTTTTTATCAGTACAATGCACACATAAATTTGTGCTTCTCGAGACTGTTATACTTACGGTAAAACTATATAGCTTGCTATATTAGATCACATACGTAGTAGGTGTGTAAAACTTCATCTACAGCAGCATTCAGGAGGATCATGAAATTTTGCCGAGATGACGAAAGTGAGAAGTAGGACTTGGAAGTTAGGACTGGTATTTTATCAGGCGACAGCAAGAACTCACACTTGTTACGTACTCCTGTACTAGTATTCCACAAACGGCGTATATCGAGAGCAGTACGGGCTCTCTCACAATCTGAATCAACGCATTTCTGGGAGAACATTATTTTGTTAAGTCGTCTTTGGGTGATGATACGTGGTTGGAGAACTTCAGGTTTGCTAATAGTAGTAGTTTTCACGTACTAGTTTCATCAGGGAGATGGAGGTGAGAGACTATGAGCCGATCGAGGATCGGCCGTTTAGACCTGTACACAGCTGTCTACACCGTGTACTAGTACTCTGGCCAGTGACCGACGTACTCTCTACACGTTCCAAAGAGGGATCGGGAGCGCGCGTAAACTCCCGTTGCAATCCGAGACCGAAAGTCACGTGATGAAAAATCGCGATATTTCTGCAACTTGGGTTTACACTCGCTAACTTCGCCTCAAACTTCGCGATGTTTCAAAAAATCGCACTCCGGCTGGCGATTTTTCTGGCGATGTTTCGAGGGCGTTTGGGTGTAGTTGCTTAGCAACTTACACCCAAATGTCGCGATTTTTCCAAGCAAGTGTAAATGGGCCTCATCAGGCGTTTTGCAGTGTATCCCGCGGCATGGTCAGATTAATGTCTGGATTTCAAGGATCCTCACATAAGAGCGAAGCAGATGATATCAAAATGAAAACAAGCTTCCGGTTATCATGCCTGAAGTACTGTCACTCATGTGCGAGTCTTGTAACGATGGTGAAACAGAATAACAAGTTGCATGCTGGCCACAGCAACCTGGCATGAAAAGTGTCTTGTAAAGAAATCGCATAAATAATGATAACAATGATAAAAGGACAAGGGGTCGTTAAAGGGATGGTACAGTATTGGTGGAGATGAGAATTGGGCTTTTAACTTTTTGCGAGATACCAAGAAAACACTTATAATACAGAGCATACCATTTTAAGAGAAATTCAAAGTTTATTTGATGAAAATCGGGTTTGGAATGACTGAAACATCCAAAAAACAAAGTAAAACAAAGCGATCGTAACAAAGTGTGGGTCTCAACCAAAACTGCACGATATTAGAAATCATACGCTGTCGATCAACCTAATGCTACAGTCACACACGGCCGGGTCACAAAACGGATTTGATCCGGGTGAAAATGAGCCGGATTAGTCCCGGAATGGAAGGTAATTCCTAAATTATGCGAATAATATTATGAAGTATAATTAGAATTCTATTAATAACAATGAAGTACAAGCTTTCAGAGGGTTAGCATATTCCTGCGTGCTTTGGCAGAGAGATCACACCAAGGAAATTCAAAGTCTTTTGTTATGATAATGAGTTTGGCACCCCAGTCCCTATAAATAGCAGGTATTCCCACTATTCGACATCTTTTTAAAGTATACGAGGCAGTATCCAAACATTCACACGATCACTCAACGTCAGTCTCCACTAACATTGAACAGAATACGTATCAACAATCATTCATCCGGATCAGTCATATATATCTTACAGGCATGAAGCCAGACAGTAAAGTAATGAGCCTGGTCACGGAAGTTGCGACCGCAGGTAGTATGGCAAATGAGTTGACAGTTTCTGTGACGAGAAGAGAGAGGGAGGGTTAACAAACAATATGTTATGAACCCGCAACGCGTTGGGTGGGACCCTCTTCATCTTGTACTTCATTGTTATTAATAGAATTCTAATTATACTTCATAATATTATTCGCATAATTTAGGAATTCTATTACATAACACTTCGTACAAGCTTTCAGAGGGTTAGCATCTTCAAAGTAATACGCAGAAACTGTCAATTGAGATATATTTCAGGCAAATGAAACAAAAAACTGCTGCACATGGGCGTTCATGACAGGTCAAATTTTATTCATGAGCAATCTGAGTAGTACCATGACAAGGTGTATGTTCCGTATGAACACATGATCACAAGGAGGAAAGAACAGTATAGTTTTGACAACTTCTGTGAGTTACATACGTATCGTGTCCCCCATCTTCCTTATAACTTGTGAAGATGAGCTGAGAATGGTTGAAGCGAATTTTGCTTCTTGAACTGGCTTAAAATAAAAATCTCGAAAGGTTTTGGCATTGGCAACTCCTCAATGGTAACGCCTTGATTAAAAGCTGCAGTACTCGAGGCACTGCGGTAAATGTGAGCAGAAAACCGATGTATCTATGCCTGCTTATTCAATGTGCCCTTTTTACCACCTAGACAGGGTAGTAGTGATTACTTCTTTGTGAGGTTTTCTAGTAGAAATAAAAAGTTTAGTCACACCGTGAACCTGACGCAAGGGTTCTTTTCGACTTAAGTACTCCATGAGCACTCATAAAACACACAACTTCTCGTTTGTGAGGAAAGAAGACAATTTAATAGATTGGTTGGCAGTACCCTTCTTCTGTAGTTGTTTTCAATAACTCAACCACTTGAAAGACTGTACTGTCATTAGGAATTGACATTATGTAATGTCCAAAAAACTCAGAGTCTGCAATCTCTGTGTTGAAACAAGAGTCGCCAGGGAAATCAAATTCTCGCTTAGAAGTAACAGTCTTGCATAATTACCTAATGAACATAATTGAGAAACTTAAGAAATGTGGTGTTGTCCCGTGGTTTGGGAGGTTCTACCTTTCAACACAGGTACTACAAACGGGTGCTTTCCCACGGAAAACCCGTCAGAAGAGGGCAGCACAGATGACAAGGCTGATCGATACGAATCTACCTTACTGTATATTTCCTAACACATGCTGGTCAGACAAACATTACGATATTGGTGATAGATGAACTAAATGGCTCAAGCGATTGTCTGCGGCATCAACTAATCCGCTGCTTTCAAGCTGAGTTATAATGTTTTTTGGTGTTGTGCCATGAATTTGCGATGAGCTCGGAAGTGTGCTCTGAAATTCCTAATGCTCGCCAACGTTCGCTGAGATAGGTCAGGCAGGGAGGTGGGAAGAGATATCTCCCTGGGTCAGGCGAGTAACCTCAGCTCGGGCATTGGAATGGGAAGGGGAACCAGGCAGTCCCCTGGTAGGAGGGGTAGGGCTGCCAGGATCGCGGGTGAGCGGGAGCCACGATTGTGTCCTCCACAAAGGGGGTGATCGAGACTGCTCTCTGGCAGTTGATATTGTCCCAGTGGACTTGGGAAGGACCCTGGAAAGTAGGCAAAAACAAAGTGGAGGAAAAACATAGTAGGGATGTAAAAATTCCCATGATATTGAAAAGGCATCGACAGCCTTAGAGGTCTTGTTCCCAAGACAAGTACGTAACCAATTTCCTATTGGCACTGGATGCGAAAAGATCAATTTCGGGTCTGAAGGAAGGTATAGATAAGAGCAACGAAAATATATATCAGGACGAAGACTAATTTAATTCTTCATATCTCTCCGAGATAGATTAATTATCTGCTTCTATATGAGCAACACCAGCCAAGTGGGAAACAGATAGCCAAGAGCAGCGACCCAGCGACCACGCCCAAATGTCATATGACAACTTATTAAGTAATGGAATACTACCACTCATTTTCCTGACGTAACTGACAGCTGCACTGTTATCTGATTTAATATGAATGTGTTGCTTATGGGAGGTGTCGCACAGGGAGGCAAGGCCTCGATGAATAGCCAGTAATTCTAGCGCATTGATATGCAGATTAGCTTCCTCTCGAGACCAGACACCTTGAGCAAAGGAATTATCATTTACACAGAGTGTACCCCATCTTGAGGTGCTGGCATCTGTACGAATATTGTCAATGGATGACAGGAATGTCGATGCAGGACCCAAATTCCTTGCATGGCAAGGGAAGCCACCAACGAATTTCTTCAATGGCAATATTGTTTATTGAATTAAAGAGATGCATCAAAATTACCACCTGATTCTTGCACTGCTTTGGTTCTGCACGACTCTAGAACACGATAATGCCAACGACCCGCCGGTACGGGGTCAAATGGAGAAGAAAGAAACCAATGAACTTTGCTTAATCTCGAATTTTTGTCGAGGGAGACGACAAAATAGGATGCCCAAGATTCCTTATCTTGTCAATTTTTTTTTTCGTCTAGATGGCTCGCCACCAAATTAAAGCCTGAGTAGGTCGGAGATGTTGTGACTTCCCAAATTTAATGACAATCCCAATGATGCCAGTAAATCCAAAACACAGTTCGTGTTAGCAATACTCTCCTCTTTAGAGCGGGCAAACAATTAAAATATCGTCCAAATAAATCATTATTCTCATGCCTCTGCTTCTAAGAGAAGCAATAACGGGTTTCATTCCTTTAGTAAATACCCTTGGCGCTGAACTTAATCCAGAGGGTAAGCAAGTAAGACAATAAAAACGACCATTCCACGTAGAACAAATACTTTGATAATCTTCATGAATAGGAATGGAAAAATATGCATCCTTGAGATCCAGTGACGTTAAGTAGTCGGATTGCATTGATTAGGATTTCTTTAACATTTCGAAAAATTTCCATCTTGAAATGCTCATACTGAACGAACGAGTTCAGATTTTTTCAAATCAATGAAGGATCTCAGATCCTCGGTTTTCTTTGGAACTGTGAATATAGTGGACAGAAATGAAACTTCCCCTGGGGAAATTTCTGATGTTGCCCCTTTCTGGTTAACAACGAAAGAAATTCCAAATTAATTGCCGCATTTTCTTCCTCCGACAGTAGTAATTGAGGAGGAATAATTTTTGTTGGGATAACCGTCAAATAAGATCTTGTAACAACAAATAGTGTCTGAAATCCAGGGATCAGAAATAATGAGAGACCACGTCTCTTTGAAAAATCTGAGTCGTCCCGCATGTAAACGGGGACTTACTAGTTTTTCTACATTAGATGGTGCGTTGCTGGAAAATACGACGGTATGTTCTATCCGCGTGCTACCGAACGACCGACGACGCGGTCGGTCGGAGAAGGTGACTTTTTGGCCCACGCACGAGGGGCGACTCGCCAGCATTTTTCATGTTGTTTGCAAGTCTTTCTCAAATAGCGTTTTCCCTATGGAGATCGATCTACTGCATAAATTATTATGCCCCTGTACTTCTGATTGAAAGCAAGTTTGAGCTCCTCTCGGGTCTCATGTTCATCTCATACGAGGATGTTACCGCACAGAGTAACTCCGTTGACCGCCAGTCAAGCAACGGGGGCTGAATGGACTGACCGTTGCTCCCTAGCTGCTGTCTGCAGCTCCCGGGTGATTTTAGCATTTACTAAAGGGAACATTCACTGAATCACCGTCTTTTGCACTTCTGTCAGCTGGACGGTTTTCCCGGGGATCGAGGTGCACATTTGCTCCTCGACTCTCGGTGCACACACCGAAAGGGGGCGTCGAGGGCGTCATGTACTGTCATAAAGAGTGTATGGATTCTTTTTTCCACGCTCTCCTTTCACGGGGGCAATGTGACCGCCTTGTCAGCTGAGCGGTCAATCCATCAGAAACTGCGAGGCCGAATTCCTCAGGGCCTTCATACAAATTGTCTGCTTCCAGCTCTATGAGCTGGTCGCCGAAGCGGCGTTTGCACTGCCTCCCACGGGCTGTGCTTCCTGCACTAAGCTCTCGAACTCCGCCTTCGGGTCGGAGCTGAGCAGGTGAGTGGTTGCAGAATTCTGGCTGATTGACTCCACAAAGTGCTCAGTAAATCAACTTCGCGGTCACACCGCGAAGGAGCCAGTCTGAAGTGCTCCCGCATGCAGCGCATGGCGGGCTGGCTCAGAGGTTGTGCATCCATAAAGCGAGATAATTGGGCCGATAAACGTTGAATCTCACTCTTCTGCGCCGAAAGATTAGACCGCAGCTCTACCTGATATACAGCCCCGTTACCGGCGGCTGTGAACCGTTGTCTTCTGTATCACTCAGGTTTGTCACACGTCGAAAAAGATCAGTAAGCGAAGCTTATAACGCACAGTTGCACTGTGCAAGCTAACTCTCTGCCGAACACACGAAGAAAAGATGTCGAATAGTGGGAATACCTGCTATTTATAGGGACTGGGGTGCCAAACTCATTATCATAACAAAAGACTTTGAATTTCCTTGGTGTGATCTCTCTGCCAAAGCACGCAGGAATATGCTAACCCTCTGAAAGCTTGTACGAAGTGTTATGTAATAGAATTTATGCTGCAGTCACACACGGCCGGATTTCGAACCGGGTCCATAAGGAATTAAAACCGTATCTACCCGGTTCGAGCCGTAGAGTAATATGATATAAACTTTCGAATCGGTAGCTAATAATTGGCAGTATGCAGGTCGAAAAAACTTCACAATTAAGTTTCACCCATTTTCTTGTTGGAGGTGACAATCACGTGATAATCACAAAGTAAATCATGTGACATTCACAAAGTAAATCATGTGACAATCACAGGGATTCGTTTCTTTGCATTTATGCTGAATCGATCAAGCAAACAGCCGACTTTCGATCGTCTGCTGTATGGATTACGGTCGCGAATTTTTAATTATGATTCTCGATATAATTATCGTCACTGCGGTCACTCACTTGGTCTCTTCACGATAAGTACGTTTAGGCCTACTTAAAGGTCCAGTTTACATTCGGGAGTAATGATTTAAAAAATGCAAAAAAATCACACTTGATGGATATGTGTTAGTAGGTCTGTTGTATCACAAAACATCCTACCATATGAAATTTTTGCAATAAAGCCTAAAATATAAGGAGATATCAATATTTTTCTCAATAAACCATAACTGTAGACGGTTTGGTCTGGAAGCATTCTTATCATAACTATTGTTCACATTTTGTGTATTTAACAATACTTAATTATACGGATTCGAATTCTTACATTGGTTGTTTCAATCCCTAACTCACATTTTAGAACTATTTTGAAGCACTAACGCTGGGTTTTTGTTTCATCTGCAAATTGTAAATCATGCGTTTAAGTCGTCTATTTCTGCAGTGTTTTGACTTTAAAAAATAACTGCTCGGGATTACAAACAGACGATATACGATACAATAATTATGTTAACGAGTGTCATCTTTCGTTTTTCGTCTGCTCCTTGTCTGTTTGTTTGATGTCATTTCGGTTGTTGTTTTGTTGGGGGGAGGGGGGTCAAGCCGATGTGTGGCTTGATTGACAAGCCATTTTGGGCTCAGTACATGCATTATAAGTGAGAAGTGATTATTGTGTATATACATAACGCAAAACTGCTTGGTCGTTATATCAACATTCAAAATAGGAAGAGGATATCTCTCATGTCGAGACAAAAAAACGCTGCGCCTTGTGTGTTTGCTTTTAGTTTCGATTCTTATCGCGTTAATGACACATGTCATGTATCTATCATGCCTCTTCATTGGTCCATGACTTGTATAGAAGAATGTACAGCTTCAATTACACTTGCCCTATCTTGCACTATTGACACACACACACACACTCTCACACACGCATTTATTAAACATTAACTAAGAAATTTATGTACACGCAATGACAAACCACTGACACACACAATCACACACTAACCTCCCTAAGCTCGCCTATACATGTACGTAAGAAATATCCTGGCACATAGTGTTCCGGTAACCTTTCAATGTGTTCAATATGCTTATGCCAAAGTTTTGTAGCTGTATATCTATGCGAATACTCATTTCATGTTTATCTTTGTTCGGGCCGCCATCCAAGTCCAGCTCTGTTTGTTATGATGGCGATCACGCACATATTTTTCTTTCTTCTCATACTCTCGAATAACCATGGTGATACGCATTTTTCTACCAGGGAGGGGAATTTCCATATCCCTGTTGCTACCACGTCATGTCTTTTTTTCTTTTTAAATCAATAATAACACCCAGAACTATCCTTTTAAATGGATTGTTCTTACAGTATTCAGTCTCTCTTATTACTTGAAAATTTTGTCTCTCATTCGTCACTGTGCTCGTTCCTCAAGAAGTAAAAAAAAAAAAAAAAGCCAAAACTGAAGCGATCAACACGTGACGTTGATATTGAGAAATAGTGAGGAATACTCGGGATAATTACATTCTAATTTCTTCATCCCCGTCAGTGGTCATAGGAATAAGGAACAAAGGTGACGCAGGAAATCTGTCTATTCTCAATATACAATTAGTAATTACAGGAAGTTTGTACTATAAAATTCATAATGAAATTAGCTGCTGAACATGGATGAGTAGGTATATATATTTCCTTTTCACCTCGTCAATATATAGCCTTCATCGAGAAAGCTGGATAATCATACCCCGTGTCCTCATGCGACGTGCGGATATGAAACATTGGGTAAAGTGAATATACTCTTTTCGTTTTGCCTGAAGGATACAAATTCGCCTTATGATTTATATGCATTAGAACAAAGAATAATTGCGTTAAATATTTGCCACAAAATGAAAAAGCTACCTAATTTCGATCGATAATGTTAAGTCACTGGAATATCTACCGGGGTCTTTCTAACTATAGTCGAACTTCAAAGTACGATCACTTGCTGTTGCTTATTAGCAGCTGTCATTTTCATTCGACGAAATGAATCTTTTCACTAACAAAAAGGCGAGTTGAAATAATATTTCTCGTTCTCCCATTTGCTACTATCAGTATGGCGAAAGCGGCACTGAACAATATCGAGTTCAATGGCTTGCTGTGGTTTTATAGTAATTTTTCCTTTTTTTTTCTTTTTTGTATGGGGTTGTGCTGCCGAATTGTATTCTAAGTAGCTCTTACCACTTCACCCTCTGCACCTATGTGTAAATATCTGTAATTTCTCCAGAATTTAGCCAAGGAAGTTCCTGGTTGGCAAGAAAACACTCAGTAATGTGGCAAGGAGTGAACAACATGGATAAAAAAAGAAGAAAACCACAATATACTGGCGTCACAAAAACAATTACAAACTCACGTCATTTTTATACAGATTTAAAAACTCATCGTCAACATCAGGCGCTACAAATTGTATCGATTTTGACTTCCTTGAACAGGTCACCACAGCAGGTGTGGTTAAACACTTCAAACGTGCGATGTCACTCTATATCGTTACTGTATACGTTCGTGATCTGATCTTCCCTATATTGTACTGTGGTGTAGGTTTAGCAGTCAGAGACATCGCCACTACACACGGAAGATAAACATGTAGTAAGTGTGTACTAATAGAAGATGGATAGAACGAGGAATACCCCCGTTACTAACTCCATGCCTTTCAAAACCAACTATCTACCTGATACCGAAAGGTATCTTCCTGAAAAAATAAGTCCAGGACAATTATCCACAAATCTTGTAAGGATATTTGTCAGAGAATTGATTGTCAGTGACATGCTGAGTATTAATTTTAGACTTGGCATTATTGTCGTTGTATCTGTTTACAATGAGTGAGATATCAGGGATCACTGTCCTGGTGAATAACTGTCCATAATGAGTCAGGTACAGGGGTTGTCATGGTAAGTGGGTAGCTGTCCACAATGAGACAAATACATACCGACGATCACTGTGCTATAAGTACTTCCGATTGTTGTTAAATGGACAGCACAAGATTCCCTAGAATGGGCATTAACTTCCTCAGGTGCACATGTCCGGGGGAGTGGATGTATTCGGAGGGCAAGCATTTTTTTTTTTTTTGGTGATAACTGTCCTCATGGGGAGGGGGGGGGGGTACTTTTCCTGTAAATACGAGTCGACAGTCCAGCAGGGGTCTGTTGGGGAGCAATCTATCCCATAATAATTGTCCCGATGAGCAGCTGCCCTCAATGGGTCGGTCAGAATCGCAGACGTGTATTATTCCTTAATAATAGTAGGCCTATTGCTCCTGAGGCCAATAGTCCAAGACAAAGCTGTTTCTTTACGGGTCAACCGCCTTGCAGTAGGCCTAATATTGTCTGGGAGTCTATAGTAGCCCTTGCCACTCGGGTCAGATGTCCTGGAACTGTCTCTCATGGTGAGCAGATATCCCTTACGGGCGGACTACTTTGTCCTGGTAAATAATTGTCCTTCTCCAGCCACCTTCAGGTAACTATGTCCTGACAGGCTAGTACTGTCCATGTCGCGGGTCAGATATCGTAGTGTATGTCTTATCATGATTCAAATTAAAGTTGTTTGATTTAAATCATAATTATTATTATCATCATAATATAAATTATAATTGTAATATTACAATCATAATATAATTTAGGATAATTATACTTTTATACCTGGTCACTCTTAAGAGCAGCTTTCCATACTGGATGAACTGACATGTGTTTGCGATAATCATCCGACGGGCAACTTTCAACAATGAAATCAAGGACTTACTGTCTAGTTGGTCTTTTATGCACATGATATTATATTTAGTGCTTGACGCATCTCCCGCCATTTTTACATTATACACCAATCGAACACGGAAAAATCCATGCAAGACACAGTTTTTCTTTGAGTGATAGTGATAAGAATTGGCTGTCTGATATATTGTATGAAATCAAAACATAAATTTCCCGGCTCCAGTATTATTGCAAAGTGTCATATATAGGCATTATATGGAATGGTGTATAATTACAATTTACAACGCTGATATCACATTCAGTTGCCAATGCATGTGTATACATTATTAACTGATCTTCTGCCATAATTGAGCATTGAAGGTGAAAACATAATTAATTCGTGGAAATAATACCGTATCTAGGATCTTGGAAAGATGAGAGAAAACCAACGACTTCATTATGAAAATATGCAACTACTTAAAAAGGGGCTGAGGTTAACAGCATTAGCTTCAGGACATTGAGTAAAATGATACAAGCAATTCGATCTCTCCATAGAGAAAGTGCAATGTACATAAAACCAGTCAGGGTCTCGTTTGAGTATAGGGGGACTTGCGAGCATAGAATCAGTTTCTATTGTTGTTGCATGTTTTCTGAGCCGTGCCGAAGGGGATAATAATCATGTCTGGAAGAATGTGTTATAGACCGAAATAAGCATTGAATAGCTAGAATTCAATTTTGTTTTGTTTTAAACTGCCGCCATAGAAGCAATGGATACTGACTTATGGCTGCTAACTAGAAATCATCCACAGGACCCATGGCTTCAAGTCCCCATAAGGACTTGACAATGAGGATGAAGGGGCGGGGCACACACGGCTGCTCTCTGAAGACTCGAATCTCTCCTTCAGGAAAAAAGAAGCCCTTCGAAATTGCCCTCAATCTTCTTCTTCCTCTTCTTTTTTCTTTCTTCTTCTTCTTTTTCTTCCTCTTCTTGTTCTTCTTCTTCTTCTTTGCTCAGACTGTATGATCCTTCGTTATGTCAATTCATTCATGACATTCACTTGCTATAACAAACGATATATTCATGTATAAACACGTCCATAATTTGCTCCCCTTTTTCAAATGGTCTTGATTACTAATAAACATTATTTATCCATACCCAAGCTATCGTTCTCAAGATTTTCATCCAAGCAAGCCAAAGCTCCCATTAGCTCAGAAATCAATTCGACTTCGTAACGGTCGGGATATCTGGAATACCCTAATTCCTGAGAATGTAAAATCTTGTATTATATTCTGTATTGTCATTTGAATCAGTCTCTTTTTATAAGAAGCTTATTTTGTCGCAATGTAATTTGATTGATTAATTTTATTATGACTAATGCTGGTCATACAATGTAGTAATGCTCGAGTGCATCCTCATTGCACTAACACGTGCACGCACAAGCACCACTTGCACTTTATCATATTTTCTGCACGGGACCTCAAGCAGGATTTATGATTCATACATCCCTCTTTTAGTCATTATCAAGGTTGGGAATTTCTTCAAGTAATGTTATTATGGCGGTCATTTGCACCTTCTGGCTATCATAAATACCGATATCTGTTCTTCCATAGTGAACGATCAACTCAGGTTTATTTATGTATTTGAATTTGTTTCCAGTTATCGTTTGTTATTTCTGTACTTCGTTACATTTGTCTCTGCCTGCTGTTAATGAAGTTTATGTCAATATTTTGCCGAAACATATCAAATATCATTTACAGAAAGCGCAGAAATAAAGTCCTTTCTTTAATAAGGAAGTAAAAAAAAAAAAATCTAATTCAAAGGCAAAGCGATGACATTGATATATATATGCTTTCATACGTATGTTATAGGGCCTGTACACACTCACCCATAAAACATACATACTCACACACATACGTACACACACATGCACGCCACATATAATCACACTCATAGTCATACACGAACGCACATAGGATAAGAACGAGCGCACACAGGATAAGACAAAACGTTTCGAGTAACATGCTTACAGAGGACAGAATTCGGACATTCATAATTCTATTTTGTGCATGACATATGTGCTAGCATACGGGCACGCAATCAGAGCTTTGTGTTGTGCGCCGACCTAAAGAACGGCTAACAAACGGATACTAATAATACACCGCACGCACGCGCGAACGATACACACATCCCACGAGCTGTCTTCTGTGGATAACGATGTCTTCAGTAATTAAAATGCAAACACTGAGAGTTTAATCATTCCTTAAAAAGGAGACGGGCGTCAAATATCTGGTTACTCTCTCGTTTCGTTTTACCAAACCTATACACTCGCATACAAAGGTGCCACTGGAGGAACCCATCTGTCTACGTTTGCAGCAATTCACACGATTTGTAAAATCACTGGAAATGCAAAGATTGAGATAAACACACCCCAAATCAGAGCCGTGATATTGAGCACTTACCTTTCGGCCTGCCCCAGCATTGGCGCTCTTTTGGAGATAGAACGAGCGCCGTTTCTTGCTCGTCTCGACAGCTTTGCATTCGACGACCTGTCGTAGCTGAATGATCAGACACTCCCCTCGTTTTCTCGCCGTGCTCGCAGACGACTGCTTTTATCCCGGGTCGGGGGTAGTTGTTGTTTTTGTCGCATTCGCGTGAAAATGGGACGTGTTCGTCAGCCAGCCAGCCAGCACACGTAAACGAATGGGCAGCGGTACACGGGCAGACGATGAGGCAGGCATCCACGCGATGAAGTGACAGCGAGCCCGCCCGCCCGAGGTGGGATGGGGACGAGGAGGAGGAAGCAGGAAAACAAAAAGACACGAGGAAGAAAGATCAGTTCATTAACATACTCATGAATATGCATGCATGCACAAATCAGACTGAAAGCAGCGCCCCCCTGTGCTGTGTTTGTTTGCTTCTTTTTTTCCCCCATCCTTGTGGACAGTGTCAGTGGCAAAGCAGAATGTATTGTATATGCATCCATTCTGCATAGCTGTATTTTTTTTTTCGTAGGATGTATAACAATTAGAAATGAAAGCAATCTCAGCCCAGGGGCACAGAACGTTTTGTCGAGTGGGAGGGGGAGAGGGGGAGAGGGGGAGAAGGGGAGGGGGGCAAGGATCACTGGTAACCCTCACCCACCCTTAGTTTTCACGGGCATTGTAGTCTTCATTTGTAATTTAATAGGTTAGCAAGATTCAAATGGTTCCATAGCATTTGCTCCTACGACTATTACTCCCATGAACTATCTACATAGATTGTACCCACAGACTTAACCCTAATCCTAATCCTAATCCTCACATCAAACCAAATCTAAAACCCTATCACCACCCGAACCCTAACCCTAAGTCCTTGGAGAAAATAAGACCGGAGCAATTGTCGCAGGACATCCCCCCCCCCTAAAAAAAAAAAAAAAAAGTCGTGTCACCGATTCAAATACATCTCTTTGAGGGATCAGTTATAGTTTGTTGACCCCGTTCCAGTGTATATTGACCAATTGAGTATACGGTAACCCGGTGAATTCTGTATAGAGTTTCTGGGGATTTTAGAATCTCTAGGAAACGAGTTCATCACCACGTTATGTCCGCTACAGTACTATATTGAATGATCATCTTTTCAAAATTCCTTTGTTTCAGTTTGAAGTTTCAGTTTCAGTTTTAGTTTGTTTGACTAAAACGTACACCACAAAAATACCCTCCAAAAAAAGAAGCAAAAAAAAAAAATCACCCCAAAATACAACAGTATACTCTGACAAAGAATAAATGGTTTTAGTTGAGTTGACTCCAGTTAAATAATGCAACATAAAAATAAAAGAAAAATCGGCAATGAATGCAGGTTTTTAAGGTATCCTATCTCTTAATGCTATTAACAAGTTTGATTAAACCACTTAATACTTAGTGAGACTGAATATATACTTAAAGGGAAGATAAACCCCAAGAACAATGTGGATTGAGTGAAAGCAGCAACATTAGTAGAACACATCAGTGAAAGTTTGAAGAAAATCGGACAATCGATGCAAAAGTTATGAATTTTTAAAGTTTTGGTGTTGGAACCGCTGGATGAGGAGACTACTAGAGGTTATGACGTATGAGTGGACAACAATACCAAGAAAATATAAAGAAAATACTACAAAAATCCATTTTTCATGAAAATTACAAATTCCATCAACTTGATATTGACATATGTTAAGGGTAGCAATTATTCCCCCTGCTTTCTGAAAGCGGTTGGTCCACTGCTCTTTCATAATTCTAGAAAAGTGAATTTTTGTTGAATTTCCTTTATATTTTCTTTGTATTGTTGTCCACTCATACGTCATATCCTCTAGTAGTCTCCTCATCCAGCGGTTCCAACACCAAAACTTTAAAAATTCATAACTTTTGCATCGATTGTCCGATTTTCCTCAAACTTTCACTGATGTGTTCTACTAATGTTGCTGCTTTCACTCAATCCACATTGCTCTTTGGGTTTACCTTCCCTTTAAAAAGACAGAAGGAAGTATCATACACTCTGAAATGAATATCTTGTTAAAGGGGAAATCCAGTCCAAATGTGAGATAAAAAAAGTAAAATCTTACGAGTTCAACGGTAAAAATTTGACTGAAATCGGATGAAAAATAAGGAAGTTATGACATTTTGAAATTTTCCTAATTTCTGCAAAACAGTTCTTGTACAGTGGATATGAATATGCAAATGAGTAAGCTAACCATGTCATAACCTCACAATTTTCCATTGACCCTGTACAAAAAACAAAAAACAAAAACGAAAATTCAATGTTTCTGTCATTGAAGTCTGAAACATGATGTTACTCCTGAATGAATAACTTCAGAATAGTGATCAGTTGGATATACCAGGATTTGAGCCTGCTTGGTGGGGCATAATTGCGTTTGAATGAAAAATTGGAAAATTAAAAAATTGTATGTACAAACTACATGTCAAGTTTTGAGGGTATGACATGCTCACTTTGCTATTTGCATAATCATATTGACCGTCCAAAAATTAGCGAAACTTCAAAATGTTATAACTTCCTTATTTTTGACCCGATTTTGATCAAAAGTTTACCGTTGAACTCGTAATATTTTACTCTTTCTTATCATGCTAACTTATATTTGGACTGGATTTTTCCTTTAATGAAAAAGAAGAAGAAATACACACTGAGGAAAAGGATGTTTTGCGCTTTAAAAACTGATGTCTCCAACGAAATCTTATTTTATCCAATAAACCCAATGTCTGTTTTCAATATATATATATATATATATATTTTTTTTTTTTTTTTTTTTCATTCCAGTAAGGTACAGTAGTGGCGTAGTGAACAACATCCGTTCAGGTCCGTACTTGAAAACGCTTCCGTGATATTCGTATTGATTTGGTATTTTTTGCTTTCTGTGCCTATTAACAAACTTACTGAGAGAAAGTCGCAGAAAGCAGAGATATCGTTGAAATAGCGCAAAATGTCAAATACACTATTTACCATGACTACAAATCATGGGTTTACATGCATGCAGTATAAGCAATGGAAAAGGCGTTACATTCATATATTAATATTTTGACATAATCTTTCCTATGTGGAGACGCTGTTGCTCGTATATTGATATGGTGTAATAGATATGGGCATGCGTAAACTGACCTGTATAGCTTACAATGTAATTTCGCCTGACAAAATGACACATAACATATACATGTGCTTTGACTTTCACCTACATACAAACACACACACACACGCATGTATATCTTAATATATTTAAAATACACGTACAAATATATAATTATAAAGATAGGCCTGTATTTTAACTTTTCTTGTGAAGAAGTCACATTTTCAAGTACTATTGAGTTGTTAACTAATCGTTTTGGAAGTAAGATTTTGCATCAACTTGAAAATCCAACAACTGATATCCAACCATGTACCGAATTGAGATTTAATATCGGTTGTGTACGAAAGCTTCAGATTTCTACATGTCTCATTCAATGTCAGTTATAATTGTTGACGGATAGGGTAGCTATGTATTGATGAGTTTATTTTGGGTATATGTTTCCGAAGAGGACTTGTGGGTAAATTTCACTTGTGAGGTTGTGAGTATAAAATACTTTAAAACATAGCGACATTTGTTTCTAATTTATATTCATAGTGGCCACTTGACCAAAAAAAAAAAAAAAAAAAAAATCCATCCATAATTGTCGGCCTGTCTCAAAGAAGCAGGGAGATGGCGCTATAACGATGGTTGACGGGCTGTAACTAGAGTTCTTGCTTTATTATTTATGCTGTCTTTCCCTTCATGATGTATATTTGGGGTTTTGCCCTTCTTGTGATCTTGAACTACACCTACAACAAGACTCGACGTTAATAGCGAGGCCACATGTCGGGCAACAACTTTTTAAGAAAATGTACTTGGTGGCCCTTATACGAGCAATATCATTAAATTCACTCCGACTCTGCTGATAATGTTAAAAGATACAAGATAGATCCCCGATGTCATTTTCCAATTCCCTTCTTAAAGTCTGAAAATCAACCCAATGGTCTTTTATTGGGAAGTGGGCAAGTCCCAACTGACCACACTTCACAGATCCTTCGTTGTTTTAGATGGCCGAAAACACCTGACCACCACATTCCATTCTGGTGATGGCTGCCTCAAGACATGGTCATTCACAAAATTTGATGACCATAGAATGATTTGTTTGTTTCATTTCCATCATCTTGACCTACCTTGACCTATGCCTTTCACTCCCGACCAACAAAGGGTTGAGTGGTGGCATCCGCTTCTTGGCGGTTGCTGGCGAGAATTCTGATGGCTGGCTTCTACTGGTAAGCATAAATGTTTGTTTGTTTGTGTTTTTTTTTTGCTCCTACCATGCCTACAGTCTGTTTTTACACAGTGTGTCCATCTCTTGGGTGGTCTTCCTTGTGGTCTCTTACCAGAGATTCTTCCCTCCATAGCTAATTTAGGAAGGCGTGCTACCGGCATAGGTTTTAGATGTCCAAAATATCGTAATCGTCTTTGGGAGATTGTATTTAATACCGTTCTTGTTATATATGATTGATTCCTTATTGTGGTGTTCCTTGTTCTATCCATTCGTGTTAAACCACTTATTTTCCGCAGACATGTCATTTCAAAAGCTATTAGGCGGTTTTCGTTTTCTTTCCTGAGTGTCCATGTCTCTGCTCCATATAGTAGTATGGAGAGAATTAGTACCCTGTCTTATTTGGTCTTTGTTGATGGCTTCGATTTCCATCTATTCAGCTGCAATGGCTGGTCTTTCATGGGGTATGCTAGGCGGGACCACTTCGCCGGGTTAAACACCCTGCTCTTTGTAATGAATGAATAAAGCGGGATCTTAATTTACGTTAATGAATTGTGACTCTCTCATATACGGGACACCCTGCTCTTTGTAATGAATGAATAAAGCGGGATCTTAATTTACGTTAATGAATAATTGTGACTCTCTCATATACGGGACCTCCATTTTATGTCTTATCCGAGGGGCAGAGTGTTTTGCCTCTTACTAGAGGGGACTGTATGATTACACACATCATTGCTCAGTGGGACTCGGGAATCGAACTCGGGTCCTTTGGATCATGAGGCAGACGCGCTATCGACTGAGCTAACTCACCGCCCTTGATAAGGTATGTAAACTTCCCATTCCCAAATAGTTAACAGTAGTATGACTACGCATGCCACCAAAATATGCTATCGGTTCTCGTTTGTTTTTACTGTTTCATATTCCACAGTTTACAAGTAAATTGAAAACTTGAATGAAGAAATGAATGTACAAATTGTCAAATACGAGAAAGGAGGTGATTATACACGTGTCCGGCCAGTCCACTCGCCATCCGGAAGGGACATGATCCGTCTGCACTCACCTGACCAGCAACGATAAACAGCGCCCTCAGGAGTGCCGAGTGCTGTAGTTCGTATCATTTCCTACTATACTGATTATTACCCTGCTTGTCTTTTCGATTGACTAAAATGTGCCAATTTCTGGCTAAACTGGACTTTACGTGTGTGAATTCGCGTCACATGTCTTTTGGAACTCCTCTGGGCCACGTCGCCTAAAACGTTGGTAACTTTACAATAACTCGGGAACTCTGCAATCAGTGAATAACTATCAGTGATTTTGCCTTTAGGTGGCTAAGGAATAGTGTTGCCATAGTTACCACTGATTTCAGATTTATCATCATAAAGGTACCACACTTTACAGGGAGGTGGCAGAGATCCACTTTCCCGCTTCTATGCAATAGGGCCCTGGTTAATGTCCTTCTGTAACACTCGCGATCTTCGCTACCGGTGTTCACAATCAGCCTCTTTAGAGAAAGGAAATTTATCTAGTAACTACTAAAGATAGAATGTTGAGATGGCAGAAAATATCTTGCACCAGCTCTGTCTTTCATTTATGTGCAAGCATATGAATTTGTTTATGGAAGTACATACGTACACACCGGGGCCGACGGAGCATTTTCAAAAGTGTGTGTGTGTGTGGGGGGGGGGGGCACTTTCGGGTTTCTTCAGCTGACAGAAAAAAAAGTCTTCAGCGCAAAAATACTTCAATGTCTCTATCCATTTCTTTCTAGTGCCACTTACGCACTTCCGGGGTGGAAAAAGGTGGGGGGGGGGGGGCAAAGTGGTGACACCTTATGTATTCCTTTCTATGGTGCAAAAAAAAAGTGGGGAGGGGAGCGAGCAATCCCCCCCCCCCAGGTTCCGCCGGCCATGCACACAACTAGAATATTCATACGATAAGTTCAGATTGCTTTTGT
>NW_027270904.1:702500-1060000 GCF_040938485.1 Diadema antillarum
TGATAGTGATGGCAAGGCGAAGGCCTCGAACTATACTTTCACTTTCGCATACCAGACAATCGAAGACATCCAAGATTTCTAATTACACAGCACATTAGGCTGGGCAATAACGAGTTATGACAGTACATCGTCGGTATAGTTGTCTCGATGTCGTAAGTACCAATTTGTTTAGATGCCCTCATATGGAAATTATAACTCACCACTGCTATATCACGTGTGTGTCTACGTGTGTGCGCGCGTGTGTGGAGATCTGATATTGTTTGATCAAATTGACACATTGTCATCTGCAGGACTTGAAACATAAATCGTAATCTACTGTATCTCACTAAGTATTATAGCTATTATTATGATGATGACATTCATTTTCTGAATCTACCATACTCATACGTATGTATATAATTATATCTTTTTTTCCCTGCTAAGTGCTATACTATCGCTTCTAGCAATAGATTGCTATTAAACGTAAGTCTGGTCCTCTTCATAATCAAAATTGAATTATTTAATCAAACCAAGTTTTGTATCGAAAATAACAATTTTTATTTCATTTGTTTATCATCTCATCACTTGGTAATCATTATCATAATGTTGTTAAAATTCAATTTGAAATGAATGCAGAAAAGCATTTGCGAACGATATCTGCGAACAAAAATAATGATTTATTATGTTCAATATAAATGAATATTCGGTATCTAATGATCATAAATAATCATATTAAATATTCACCGTTTCTTGGTGATTATCTAGGCCTACACTTCAGTACTTGAATCTATAGTTCACACATCATTCTGTCGTACAAACATTTTGGAAGTGAGGAGAAACTATTATAAAGGTATGCATGAATTACATGAATACGATTATCATAAAACTGAATGCATATATTTCATGTGAACTTTATCTGCTACTATAGAGTTGGAACACTGGTAGGCAAGTGACAGGGGTCGAACTGAGGGGAAGATAATACTAATTACTACATGATACACTGTACAATATATAGCTCTGCTTGTCCTGCCCACGCCAGGAATGATATAGGGCCTACAGTGTAGAATATGCAACACACGAGCTTGCCAACACAGACGACAGATGCTGTTTTCACGCCAATATAATCCTGATGCGCATTCCATGGACACTTTAGCACTGATTAATACGTGGCCACCTCGTCTGTTTGTCTCATCAGAGGGGAAATACCGTCCTCAGCTGCGACTAACGATTTGCTCACGCGCTGCTTCGGCGAGCCACGGGCCTAGAGATGTGGAGGGAGCCGTGCCCACAGACAGGTCTGCATGGGGATGCTTAAAGGACAAGCTCACCTTTATAGACATGTGGATTGAGTGGATGCAGCAATATTAGTAGAACGCATCAGTGAGAGTTTAAGGAAAATTTGACAATCCGTTCAAAAGTTATGAATTTTTGAAGTTTCTGCTCAGTCAGTGCTGGATGAGATTAGAGAAGACTACTATACAGCTTGTGGTCATGATGTCATATATGTACAACGATATAAAGAAAACATAAAGAAGATGAAATGAAATGAAATGAAATTTATTTACCAAACAAACAAACACTGTCAACAATGTCACAACAATCAATAGCTGAAATATAGTTTGGCAAAAAAGAACTGGCAATAGCGTGCAGGCTATTCAACATATTTTCACTTTTCTCGCATGATAAAAACGCTTGACTTGCCTCTTTCAGAAGGCAGGCGGAATAATATTACCCTTAACTTACGTCAGTGACAAGTCGAGGAAATGGGTACTTTTTTCAAAAAATGACATTTTGTGAAATTCTCTATATATTTTCCTTGTATCGTTGTACGCATGTGACATCATACACTGCAGTAGTCTTCTCATCCAGCAGTGACTGCGCAGATACTTAAAAAATTCATAACTTGTGAACGGATTGTCCGATTTTCCCCAAACTTTCACTGATGCATTCTAATGATATTGCTGCATTCACTCACTCCACATTATATATGGAGGTGAACTCTACTATGTCTACGCCAGTTTACGTTGAGCTCAAAAGAACAGCACCTAAGTCCCATCATCGTAAGCCAAAAAAACAAAACAAACAACAACAACAACCACATGTGTGTTATATTTGTTTCTTTGAAACATTAAACTATGTAGGCTTCACAGTTTGAAGACAGTGTTCTGGTTTTATATCGGATGATATGAATACTGCTATCATGCTTAGTATCTAATAGTACTGATATTATTATTATAATTATTATTATTATTATTATTGTTATTATTATTATTATTATTATTATTATTATTATTATTATTATTATTATTATTATTATTATTATTATCATTATCATTATTATTATTTCGTTTTATTTATACAGGGTGGCCCCGTCAGTAATCAAGTAGGCCTACTGTTTTCCAGGGGCCCTGATACTCCGAAAACTGATCATAGAATGTAATAACAATGATGATGATGATGATGATGGTGATGATGATGATAATAATACTAATAATAACAATAATCATCATCATCATAATCATAGTAATAATGATAATAAAATAATGATACTGGCATTACTGATAATAATAACAATATCAACAATAATAACAGTGTAACAATGATGATGACGATATCCTCTATAAGAAATCGATAACTCATACACATTCATAATGTTCCTGATACAGCACTTCTAATCGCTGGCGTGAGGAAATAGCAAACTTCACTAGGCCCTAATTGTTAGATATCATAGAAACCACGCAATTAACGACAAAATTAGCTATAAGAACTAATAATACTTTCCCTTAACCTTGCCCAATCAGAATGGTTGAGCTCATCAGTTCGAAACATCAAATTTACATATTCTATGGGTCTCGAATTAAGTCGCAAACCATAATGATCTGTCATGTGCGTACTCCATGGAAGATGAAAGCGTTTGGTTTCGAACAAAGACTATTCATTGAAGTTGTCTAGTGTCTAAGTTATGGAAACGAGGGCCTACCAGTGACATATTCGAAATAATTATCTATTTCTATTATAGACTGAATCTGACCACACGAAATTCAGTTTGTTTTGATATTATAAACTCACATTTCTGACCAAGAATCGAATGTGCGAAACCATAATGATATTAATATCATCTCGTAGACAAATACAGCGTAATGCATACAACAATGATATGTGAGAAGACGGACTAAGAATTCACGTAATACGTGTTGTATGTGACGAAACATGTAATACAGAAGTAATGCCAAGGGGAAAAAAAAAACATGGTCTCGCTGTTAACATACTGTGTTTGAAACCTTTAAAGCTGTTCTAAGAATTTGAATGCATTGGCATACTACTCCACGGGCGATTGTGTGCTTTGTGACGTACCGGGGAGACAAGTGACGACGCGTTTCGTATCCTCTCCATAACAGACAATCATAATTTGCATATATCTATATTGCAACGCCATTATGATCATCAATAGTATAGGTTCATAAATTACAACAAGCACATCAAGGGATTGTCTATGGGGATATTAATGCCCGCCAAAGGTCAAATTTATACGTTACTATCTATTGTGCTTTATTCTTATCCTTTATCTCTAGTGTATGTGACAATTAAAGCCCTCTAACCATCACAATATTGTGAAAATAGTGGGCAATACCCATTATTTCGCTGCGAAGAATTCTGCAGCAGAAAACGCACAACATAACGCCACTGAAATCGACTTCAGTCCACTGACAAAAGCGTTGATGGGATGGCTTCCGTTTTTGACGTCGAACTGAGCAATGATAAATTGAAACATATTTGCTATAGCTGATGGCATTACTACTACTAATATCATTCCTTCATTTCGTCTTATGTGGATCGATAATAACGTGGATGATAAGTGTTGCGTTGCAGCTATTTACGACCTTAAGGTACATTAAAATAATGCGTCTGATGATAATGACTTTAAAAATCTATTCAGATATCAACTCGAAGAATAATGATGATAACTGGAGTTTGTAACATGAATCACCATGATACATTACCACTTTATCACCTTATCGCAATACAGATGAAATATACGTGTATATGTATCTATATATATAAAAAAGTGAAAGAAATTATAAGATATACATCATCCGTTACATAATACTTCGCGTTACTTAATGAATCCATATTCATGAAAGAAACATATGAAACATTCAATGTGTATAACATCCGAACCTGTTTTGAAGCACCCTACACTCCAAACCAAAAGGGAATTGATAAAGAGAGAGTTGTCCTTCGATAAAACATCCATCATGTTGGTTGCATTTTCATGTCGGCGGATATATAGAGTTTTACCACAACCAACACCCGTCTTCCATCAAGCAAGAATTGTTCGATTTTAGGTTCAGACCAGTCCGTATCTACACCAGCGAACTCAGACAACCAATTGACGCCAACAATTCCAATCATTTCCTCTCAGATTAATATACTTACATTCCTAGGTTGGAAACCTCGGGCCACGGGACAGGAGTGCTGCACCGATGGTATATCCCGTCTATCAGTGTCTTATTATTATGCCAGACTTGCCACTAGGTCTGTTCCCTGACATATATCAGGTGATCATACTGCTATATTACTACGAGATATGAGAGCGAGGAATCACAAGACGAGCTACAACTGCTATGTATGTCGAGACCTCTGCGTGTATTGGTCTGCTATAGTTTCATAGCACACGCCCACTTCAAATGCCACGAGGAAGAAAGCATTAAAAGATCTGTGAATCGACGATGTCTGAAACAGAAACTAGTCGCTTCCGTTGATACATGGGGGGGGGGGGGAGGGGGAGGGGGGGCTAGGGGGGAGCTAGGGCTGCAGCTGCCCACACGCTTTTAGCTCTAAAAAAAGAAATAGAAAAAGAAAAGAAAATGGGAAAATATCGAAAAGAAACCGCACAAAAAATGGCATTCAAATGCTCCACCCCGAGATTTTTCCAGTCAGATGATAAAATCTCCATTTTCAAAATGATTTGAGAGATACAGCGAGCCCTTAAAGGGATCGTATAATTTTGGTTGAGACCTAATTTCAGGTTTCTAACACTTTTGGTGAGATAATGAGAAACCTCTTATAAAATATGAAAGAGCATGCATGTAATTCCATACCTTTTTACGATTGCTTTGTTTTACTTTGTTTTTGAATGTTTCAGTCATGCCAAACCCGATTTTCATCAAATAAACTTTGAATTCCTCTTATTAAACTGGTATGCTCTGTACTATTTCATAAGCGTTTTCTTGGTATCTCGCAAAAAGTTAAAAGCCCAATCTCATCACTACCAATACTGTACCATCCCTTTAACCTGGTGTACCAAGAAGAGGCAACAAAATGAAGTGAGAGTCAACCAACAAATGCAGATTGCCAAACATAATCATCAAAGTATATACAGACCAACCCTTCCCTTTAGTTTTCTTTGTTCTTTGTTCCTAGCCCTTCCATGACTGTTCTTGTTGTGTGTAGTCCTGATTATGCGATTACTTTCCCTGCCTGTTTGTCATTTTGCATCTGATGAAGATTCTGCTGGGATCAAAAGCTCAGGCCATTTTGATTACATTTTACTCCATTGGCTCGCCAATAGTGGAGTTTTTTCCAGCAGCTTTTTTGCTACAAGTTTGAAAAAGTTATTACCCAAGGATCACTATCATCATTCATGTAATTATGGCCAAAGCTTAATAACAGGGTATTGGGATCATTATCGACAATTGGTGAATTTTGACCACCGTGACGGCATTGTGTATATAAAAATGCTACGAACACGAGATTTATTTATTCAATTATTTATTTTTCTATTCAGTCTTATTTCAACAAGGTGGCCCTATCAGTAAGCAGGTAATCTTCTTCGTGGGGGTCCTGCACATGCAACGACATAACAAATGACAAAACAATGACATTAACACTAAGTACAACATACTGTACGTGGACAGATGGCGCCATACATCGCGGTACCCCGGTGTATATAGGACGGTACCCTGGGGTTCATGGTGCATCTTTATCAACTTCCTGATTACAATCAATGTATGACAAAATAGGTTCTTGATACCTTGCATTTCTTCATTCAAATTCCTAAAATTAATGATTAGAGCCTTTTCAAGTCACATCGAAACTTTTATATTCAAACAAATTAATCTTGAGAAGGATTCCGCCATCTCTATATTTAAACTTCCTGTGACGTCATTAAGTAGTCCGACATTGAAGCGTAGACTCCTTCCCAGGATCTTGATACAGTCTTTATAACATTTTTTTTGTTAGCTATCGGAATATGCTCTGGTGAATAGGCATTGGAGAAATGCATCTGTTGTTGTTTGATGACTTTGTAGAATGGATGAACTCTGCTACTTAGTATGTTGCAAGTTTAGATTATGGTATCTGAAAATATTTTGTGCATGCTTGTTCTAGACTAAATCCCTCTCGGAAAAGGAGGAAAGAAGAGATAGAAAATAATTACTGAAGGTACAGTTCTTGCTGTTGTTGTTATTTCCTGATTTTTAAAGTACATCATTCAGAAGCATCAAGGAAAGATACAGATTCGCCGGCAAACAACGGGGTCAACGCACTATTCAACCATCCTTCAGGTCTACGAGGATGGGTCTCATACTCATCATTCGAACGTTTTTTGATGTATTCCAACATCATTTTCATAATGGACTCGCAGGCACAACCTCGCTATACTATACCCCAGTGCTTTATAATGTTTCTCGTTGCTATGGTTGTACAATAAATGTTGTTGTCGTGTCTAATGCACCAGCTACGAGCAAGGAACGCTGGGTAACTATAGCAGAGATTAGATGTCAATGACGGACGTACGCTACATTGAAAAAAGAGGACAGATATGATATGATGACAGTGAAAATGATTATGATGTTTATATTGGCAGAAGTAATACACCTGTAATAGTAGTACCTAGTAGTAGTAGTAATAGTAGTACAGTAGTAGTATGTAGTAGTAGTAGTAGAAATGAAAATGACGATGATGATAATGATGATCAATCATAATGATCACAAAAAATAATAACAATAAACTACTCTGAGAATAATGGGTAAGATAAATACACAAACACTGATAAAGAAAACAATATGGAACAAAAGAAGACATTACACCACTGACAATGATAATAGAATCATCATCATCATCACCATCATCATCATCATCACCATCATCATCATCATCATCATCATCATCATCATCATCATCATCATCATCATCATCATCATCACAGCCCGCCTGCTATGTGAAGGTCAGGTAAGATGATTTGGCACATGGTATCAACTGCTCACCAGCGTATCTCGCGGACTAACAAATTGAACTGCACTCATGGATACTTTGGCTCGAGCACTTTAATTTATTGTAAGTCTTCTATTAATGGATAGATGTTCAACCTACAAATCTAGTCTACGCTGTTACCTAAACCTCCCCTTACCCGATCTCACTCTTTTGTCTGCCTAGTGCGACATGGACCGACACACCTCACGATGTTATTGCGGGATAGGGTACGTAGGCCTATCCATTAATTAACTCGTGGAGCTACAACACGATAAACCCATTCTGTTCATGTAGGCATGGAAGAGCGTCTCGTATTGACATGATGATATGAACGCGGTTAGGAAAGGTTAACTGGCCACTTCGCATGATCAAAACACAGCACTAATTGGTTGCATCTTTCATACGTCCTAAATGTTCGTAACATCCTTGCCACGTCATCACTGGTTGACCTCAGGAAGCATGTAGCTCACCACCGAGTTACAAATAATAATGTATGAGTGACCGTTGTTTTTCCTTCCAAGTTGGTTCAAGGTAGGCAGCACGCACAAAAAGGTGTTTTCCCGGCATCACCATGATCTATATCGTTTGGGCAATAAACCTGATAAGGCCGGCATGTTTACATAATTACTCATTCAAAGGAGCTGTAATAAACAATCATGCACACGTAATAAGTGGATGGACACAAATATCGTGTAATGTATGTATGTATGTATGTATATGACACGTATGTATGTATGTATAGATAGATAGATAGAGATAGATAGGCAGATAGATAGATAGATAGATAGATAGATATATAGATAGATAGATAGATAGATAGATAGATAGATAGATAGATTAAAACACATAGATACAAAGATACATACATACATACATACATACATACATACATACATAGGCCTATACATACATACACAAAGTCAAACCTGCCTATAGCGGCCACCCAGATGAAAAAGGTGACCGTAATAATCAGGTGGCCGTAATAAACAGGGTATTTAACATGACTTTTCTCTCAGGTTTTTTTTTTTCTTTTTTAGTGGCCGCATATGGCAGGTGGCCGTTAAAACAGGTTTGGCTGTATATTATACAACACATGTATTTACCCGTGTAAATATTGTAGTGACATATTATTATATCATATATTCATTGCATCTTAAAATGAAGATAGAGAGAAAGACAACAACAACAACACCACCACCACCACCACCACCAACAACAACAACAACAACAAAACCAACCCAAAACAACAACTTATGTTAAAGGTGCCGTTTACCTTTGGGAGCAGTGATTCAAAAAATGTTCAAGATTAAACATCACATTTGATGCATATAGTGTAGATCAGCTGTATCACAAAACATCCTACCACGTAAAAATTTTGCAATAAAGCCTAAAATATGAGATGATATCACTATTTTTCTCGATAAATCATAACTGTAGACGGTTTAATCCAGAAACGTTTATATCATAATTATTGTTCGCATTTTGTATATTTCAATTCAACAATACTTAACATTAATCATACTGATTCAAATTTTTACATTGGTTATTTCTGCCCCTAACTCGCATTCTAGAACTATTTTGAAGCACTAAAGTTGGATTTTTCTTTCATCTTCAAATGGTAAATTATGCCTTTAAATGACTTTGTAATCATGTGACAAACACGAAGGCGACGAAAGAGTCATTGAGTGCCATCGGGGTGGAGGACAGAAGAGTCTACAATCCCACAAGTAAGAAAAGAGGAGAAAAAATAGAAAAAGAAAGAGTACACAGTGCATTATAGCCGACTGATAATCGTACGTTCTTCAGAAGTATAATCTCTCTCTCTCTGTCACCGACAAATAACATACACCAACAAGATTCACCGTCGTCGTGTCGCGAACGTGTAATCATTGGAGCTAGGATCCTGAGTGGATTCTGATGAATTCGGGAGAACGAAATGATATCACCCCGGCTACAAGAACTGATGAGGAAATATAATCGAAACTCACTCAAGCTCGATATTGCCTGGAGTTGATGGACAACATGCGTTGTGAATAGAGAGGTGGGAAATGCTTGAAGGTGCGCACAAAACACGAATGTACAAAACGTTACACACTCATTACATAGCCTTCATTATACAACACACACACGCACGCCCACACAAACAACGTATGCAAAAAAAAAAAAGAACCCACACACACCACATCGCACACACACATAAAACATACACACACTAGCATTGGGTACTTGTGATCTTACACTACCAAATGACTATGTTATATCGTTATGATTACGATTTATCGCAAGTTTGCAATTACTATTATAGCGTTATTTTGATCAGAAATCTAATAATGCATCTAATACTGATGATTATGCAAATGCTATAAATATTTCACGATAACATTAATACTTCAGAAAAGCCTGCCAATGTGCATATTATCAGTATTAGATGCATCAGACTCATTGTAATTGTAAAGAAAATTAATCAGGCTTTCTTATGATGTCACATTTGAATGAAATGATGCAGTTTTCAAAGATATGTGATACATTAAACTGGAATTGTAGGACTTTTTGAGGGGTTCATTTTGGTTTGATCTTTGATGTAACGTGACAGGTGCGTGTGGGTGCCAGAATACCACATGGAACATTCTAGCAGCAACAATGCACGGACGATGAAACCGAATTTTACATACGACGTGAAAAGAGATTGCACGATGAAAATCCCATCGAAATGTCGAGGGAGTGGGAAAGATAAGAGGGACAGATAGAGATAACATATATATATATATATATATATATATATATATATATATATATACAGGTAATATATATTTACATATATATATATATATATATATATATATATATATATATATGTTGCGAATTCACGTATTGGTTCCAATATAACAAAGAATCAAGAAATAAACCAGTAATGCATTATTTCGCCAATTTGTATAAGAAAGAGCTTCTTATGCAAATGTATATTGTTTCTTATATCTCTTTCTTATATATTGGCGAAATAATGCATTACTATAGTTTATTTCTTGATTTTTCGTTATACGTGTACAATATATATATATATATATATATATATATATATATACATATATATATATATATACATATGTTTATCTATATATACTGTATATATATATATAGAGAGAGAGAGAGAGAGAGAGAGACAGAAAGAAGACAAAGAGAGAGGGGGTGGGGCGAGGGAGAGAAATAGAGGGAGAAAAAGAAAAGGGAAAGAAAGGGTTTGATAGGTCAATCTCATGATTTACACCGACACACGTCGTCCATCAAAACGATTATGAACTAGAGTGCCGGAGCCAGAGAGAGGTTATAATGATGAAAGCGATATAGCCCTCATTACTCGTAATCAATGTGCTATATTTATCATTCAAAGTCACTCCTCTTCGACGACTTCGCTCGTCGCTTTGCTATAATTGTCTGCTCTTGAATTGAGTAGCACCCAGGTGCGACGAGTTATTTATAGACCCTTCATGCGCAGAAGATGGACGAATCTATAACACACCTTCGAGATGTCCGCAAGGTTGTATACAGCAAAGAGGTACTATAGGCGAGCTCGCCTGGTACCTACTTCTTTTTTTTTTTTATAAAGGATGGTTATAAAACACTCCTCCCCCTACCCATCCCTGTTAGGAAGTGAAGTGCGCATTTCACACAAATTCATTTTTTTGTGTGTGTGTGTTTGTGTATCCATGTCATCATGCGACAACATTATTTAGATAATCTAATGAAAACTGAAAATTCTATACTCTAATCTCTATAAAATACGAGTAGATGGCACGCGTTACGTATTACCCCAGCTGCGGTTTATAGAAGAAGAGGAACTATATTATAGTCCTCTTACTGTGGAATTACTTACACGGTGAACGCAACATCATGGCGTTGTATCAAGCTGGCCAATTCATAAAAAAATACACGGAATTTTCAGTCGCTGTAAATCAGACAATCAACAATGGTGCACGAAGGAAAATGTAGATGTGTTTCGTTGTTTATGACAATCATTTCCCCATCAATTTTGTGCGGCAATAGATCACTACGGATTTGGGAGGAATGGCGGCAGAGCAAAAATGTCATCTTCTCACAAACATTCGCACTCATTCATTGCAGAACGCGGAAAGGCAGCACAATGGGCAATTCAGTGTTATACCAAGGCAAAAACAACGATGCCGCAGCACGCACGAAGAATGATGTTGACGATAATTTTGTGAATTATGTAAAGTAACACCAAAGAAATAGACCTGTTTGTAGGAGCTTCATGCACATTTATCATAAGTTTAAATTGGATGAGTCTTCATCGCCCTGATTTTGTTTCAAGGCGACTGAAAAAGGCTAAACTAGCACTACTTTATCAAGCACTTTCAAGTTTTGTTAAGTGCAGGACAAGGCAAAAGTGAAAATGCTTGAATTCATTGAAGTACTCATCCAAAAAATAGACATTATAAACTGAGGAAACCGCAGACAACTCCCTCTGCTGTTTGTAGGCGACTTATTCTCGGGAAAACCCACACTCATTTCAACTTGACGTTAAATAAGCAGAAAGAAATCAAAATTAATCAAACAGCCGGTGGTATATAGTCTTATTCATATCTCACATGAAATATTCTCAGAGACTAAAATCATAGAATTTCATAGTCTAAGCTATTCTGATGAATTATTGGTCACAAGCACAGGATATGCAAAATACAATGTAATACATGAAGTCTACGCCTCACAATTCTCTAATCGGCTTGCACTCAGAGACATCTCAACTAATTTCAGGTTTCTAACATTTTTTTTTTGGGGGGGGGTGAAATAATGAGAAACCTCTTATGACATATGAAAGAGCATGTAATTCTATGAGGAATTCAACGTTTATTTGATGAAAATTGGTTATGAAATGGCTGAGATATCCAAAAAAGAGCGATTCTAATAAAGTGTGGGACCCACACTTTATTACGATCGCTTTGTTTTACCATGTTTTTGAATGTTTCAGTCATTCCAAACCCGATTTTCATAAAATAAACTTTGAATTCCTCTTAAAATGGTATGCTCTGTACTATATCATAAGTGTTTTCTTGGTATCTCGCAAGAAGTTAAAAGCCCAATTCTCATCTCCACCAATACTGTACCATCCCTTTAACATGAACATACATGCAGAGTAGAAATGTCTTCACATCAAATTGTTCTACAGAGTTGCAGCAATGTAGCAATGGTGACTCTGGAAAGGGAAAAAGGGATACAGTCGCTTATTTATCGGCAAAAATTGATTTTCATAGCAATATTGATGAGTATACATTGTATTGTCCAGACCAGTATAATAGGAGAGTTGTTTGACGAATATCATCTGCACTTTGTCCAACTTGTATAAAATGTGATGGCGAGCATTCACTGCTTCACGGAAACGAGCCAAACTTCTATAACTTTTTTAAATTCGTGGTTGATTTCAGTGAAACTCTTCACACTTCACGCTTCTTCATAAAAACACAAAAGAAGAATCAATTCCCGCACGAAGTGGACTTATCCTTTCAGAGCGCCGTGTGCTGAAATTATGGGCTCAAGCAGTTGTCAGGGAATAGATAGTGTGTAAAGTTTTGTTACTTTACGATTTGTTGCGAACGTTTGTAAACATTTACTCCTGCGTTTGTCGGCATTATCCGTGGATTTACGCGCGGACTGTAACATAATTCATATTCTCTGATTGCCATTTGGGGGCGAAATTTAAAAAAACAATGAATATGAAGACGAAAAGATTCGAGTTTGTTGCCGCTTCCTGCTAGCCATAAAGTGTCAGAAGTAATTTACGATCATGAAAAACGAAGTACCCCATGTTTGCTAAGAGAAGTACTAGGAAACTATTAAAATTTATTTATAGAATGCTTGTGGCCCAAGATACGTGAGTGACTGTAAAATCCCACGTTCGAGAAGTCAAGACATTTATTTTGTTTTAATGACTTGTATGAACATCACGAATACCTTTAATATCTAGATTTCAATCTTATACGGCTTTCTTCCATTTCTATTGACATATAGCACTGCTTTTATTTTTCTGTTTCCTATATCAGTTTCTCACATAGCTATACACAATGACATGAGCACCGATACACGTTACCACACCAGGTTTTTCATATTAATATGAAGACACTATTTTCTCTGAAGACATAGAAGAAGGTGGAGTTTATTGATTTTCATAAAGTATATGTATTGGATTAATATACTTTTATACCCCTTCTCTATCATCAATGGAGTTCTTCCTCATTATTATGGTGGCTGACGTATGTTTCATATTCTTGATTGCCAATCAATATATTTGGCTGATTTCGAAATGTACAAATACATCCAATGGATGAATTTAAACACATCATTCGCATATAAAACGTGCTGACATGTTGCTCTGGCGAAAACAAATGACGGCTCTGTAATGTACAGAGTGTGCCTGAACTTGGTCTCCTCGCGAAGTGCAAACGCTCCGGCATTCATTCGTGCGATAGGTCTCAACGGACTGCACAATCGCCGCCATTATTGACGTGAAAATCTAATTTACGACGCGTCCGTCCCTCGACGCTGAAAATATGCTATGCATGCGCGCGATCCGGCATACCGTGCGCTCATCGCAGACAACACACGCTGCCTTATCGTAAGTCAGCCGAACAGGGGTCTGTAAAATTATATCCTCCTGCGCGTCTGTGTATTGAAAAGGATATCACCAGCCCGCGCTACAAAGGAAATTGAATCTCTGTTGAGCAACAGTCCTTAAAACCTAATGAGAAACGTTGATTCAATACACAGCGGCCACATTATATGCTGTCAGATATTGCCAGACGCCGCGTGACTAAGGGGGATTGTGATTGACAAATTGCGCCAGACAACTTATACAACAGCTTGAATTTATTAATGTTCTTGCGATCTATCGACGGGTGGAAATGTCGTTCAATGAAAGGAGAGATCCTCTGAGCCCAGCGGTGATTACTGCATTGCACATAGCATACTGTCATCCGTCTTCACAGTAGGACCATGCAGCTTGCAGAAGGGGCATTGAGGGGTGAAACGTTTAAGAGCCCATTCAACAACAGTCTAACCTAGATATGAAAACATTCTAAAGTTGTTGGGTAAAGAAACCGTAAAGCCATGTAGCTGATCAGGTACTGGAGAACTGAAAAACTGTGAAACATTGGGTGACTCTATGAGCTCAAAAAAAAAAAAAAAAAAAAAAAATCCTGGGTTCAACTCCTGCCCGTTGCTTACACATCTACATTCTAAAAAATGCGGAATTAAAAGTGACCCAAAACGGGGTAAAATTGACCCCGCCAGCTTGGTTAACTAAGCACTAACCCCGTGCGGGGTCAACCAAAACAACCTCGCAGCGGGGTTAAAATTTGACTCCGGCAGGGTCAAATTTCGACCCGTTGCGGGGTCATTTCTATAAATGACCCCGAATAATTGATGTATGATGTCTGTATAGCTAGGGTCATCTCAAATATAACCCCGTATGACGTGCGGGTTTAATTTATCATAACCCCGTCGAGCTTCCAAAAAAAAAAAAAAAAATGGTCATTTAATCCGACCACGCAACGGGATCTTCTTTTATGGGCGGTCAACTTTGAAGAATTAAACAAAAAGGCTAAGTTTTCACATTAAATTTGATGTACATAGTAACCGGAATCTTACCGATTTTTCTACCAAGGGCAAAAGGCAAAGAAGCATCGGTTGGTCAGCTTCGCGCCACTCACTTGCTCGTTCTCCTAACAATATTAGTCGCGCCAAAGTGTCAAAAATAATATATCTCAATCATAAAGCCTTGATAAAAGGCTACATCCGGGATTCATAAAGTGCTATGGCCTTTTCGTGCATATCTCATGACATCATACATGTCACGATCACCTTGGTCGCCAACTAATACGAAGGCGAAGCAATATGCACCTGTGACATTTTCTTCTTGTTTATAGTATGGCAGCATATCAGTGATCAGTTGAATGTTGTATTGCTCTACTCACCATATTATTGTGGTCTAGCAAGATATTGGTAGACGAACCATACGCAAGTGATTTGTTTTCCTTTTTTCTCTGTCTTTTCTTTTTTTAAAGGAAGCATGCCTCACTAGTAATAACTGCAAGCAACATGCACAGTTAACCCCCTGCGGTGTTTGTTCTGGTTTTTTTTTTTCCAATCTCGAACCGATTACAAAACATAAACAACAGCAACGCAAATCAACATTATATGGTGGAACCGCAGAGAGCTGAAACGGCATAATAACATCACAGTTATTTCCAAGTGCACACGACCAGGGATCAAAAGAGTGGTTGCCATGGTGACAGAAACTCTACCGCTAGCGAGACCCCTCAGCCATTGTCGTGGACTGCGTGACTCTTCTATCATGTCTCTCTGCTGTCAGACCACGAAAGATGCCACACAGGAATATGAAATCATTTAATAATATGAACGTTTCGTCAAACCAAAAGGCAAACGTCAATTTCCCCTGAATTCCATGTCCGCTATCAGGACTGTGAAAGTGTTAAAGAGATGCTGTATAGTTTTGGTTCAGATGAGGATCGAGCTTTTAATTATGTGCGAGATATTATGAAACTACTTATGAAATAATACAGTTCTAAGCGATCCTAAAAAAAGAAAAAGAAAAAGGGTGGGCCCCATCGTTTATTAGAATTCCTATGTTCTGGATATCTCAGCCATTTGAAAACCAATTTTCATCAAATAAACTTTAAATCCCTTTTAGAATTATATGCTCTTTTATATTTCACAAGAGGTTTCCCATTACCTACTAAAGAAAAGTTGGAAACCTGAAGCCCCATTCAACCGAATCTATCCCTTAATATGTTTCGTCAAACTTCAAACACCACGCTCCCTGCACAAGTCCTTACAAAAAGGCTTTTAGAGTTCCTCACATGAAAACGCTCACAGAATGCGTTGGCAAAAACAATGGAATTATATTTTCGTGGTTGCTATGTAGCCACAGTCGGTATCAGCTTACAGTTAATTGATAAAATGATGCTTTGCGGCGAAACGGACAAAAGACTTGTGGATTCCATTTCACTTTTTATTGGTAATCACTTGCACACAGAATGCAGTCATCATGCGCGACTCTGAATTACTGACCAATCATATCACAGGATAAGGGAGTGGGGGTCGATCGCTACGATCATAATGTTTCGCGATTCGTTGACGAAATTCACGCCATACTACAAGGGAGGGAGACATTATATTGGCCTTCTTCTACTTATGATAATAATAATAATGATAATAATAATAATAATAATAATAATAATAATAATAATAATAATAATAATAATAATAATAATAATAACAATGTCTTATTTATCCAGCGTAGCCTCTTCAGTGTTGCCACTGCTCTACCCGGGGGCCCTGCCATTATTATTACCCTAGCGTTGCCAGGTACCCATTTATACACCTGGGTAGAGAGGGGCATTGTGGGTAAAAACATGTTGTCCAAGGACGTAAGCACTGGGCGGGATTCGAACTCGAGTCCTGCGATCGGGAGTCGGGAATCTTATTCACTAGGTTACAGCGCCCCCATCACATACTGTATCTTTCGCGCATTGGGTAAAACTCAAGATAAATTGTGAAGGTCCCTACACTCCTTCTCTATCTCATAGTCCTCTATACAAGAAACAGTAGAACATGCGATATCTATTCGTGATAAGTGCTTTCTTTCGTTTCCGGTGTATGATCACACAATCAAGCTCTGTTTTGTAGGACAGTGACCTCTACAGTATAATTATGCAACATCTCATCTTGCTAACTGAACTAAAACGCACAGATGATTATGACGAGTTAGTATTTTCCCTCACATTTTCCATATATTTCCCATCAATATACCTTTTTTTTTTGTCTTGAGAATGAAATTTTACACTACTTGATTATGTCCATTTGTCAAAGAAATTGTGCAATTTGTTTTGTTTTGTGACATTTTGTTAAATATCAAAAAGCAAAAAAGTCACAAAATAAATCGAAATCCAAATCGGAAGCTAACAACACGTGAAATAAACTTTTTCTTCGCTCCCCCCCCCCCCATCTCTTTCCCCCTCCAATCCTCCCTTCCGCTCTCCTTCTCTTCCACTGAAGTTCCCGCAACAGCAGCAAGACAAACAAGGAAAAGTAGAAATTACGCGGTGCGTAACATATGTCCCCGCCGGAAGTAGCATTTTGTAACAAAATGTGCAATATAGGTAAAAAATCAAGGTCAAAGGTCAAAGAAGTCAAAGGTCAAAATTCTGTGTAGAAGTTTTGAAGCCCTCACCTAGTGCCATCACATAAAGCAAATGGAATCGAAATTGGGTTAGAAATGGCGAAGGAGTAGCATTTTGTAGCCAATGTACAATATAGGTCAAAAATCAAGGTCAAAGGTCAACGAAGACAAAGGTCAAAATTCTGTGTAGAAGTTTTGAAGCCCTCACCTAGTGCTATCACATAAAGCAAACGGAATCGAAATCGGGTTAGAAATGGCGCAGGAGTAGCATTTTGTAGCAAAATGCACAATATAGGTCAAAAATCAAGGTCAAAGGTCAAAGAAGTCAAAGGTCAAAATTCTGTGTAGAAGTTTTGAAGCCCTCACCTAGTGCCATCATATAAAGCAAACGGAATCGAAATCGGGTTAAAAATGGCGAAGGAGTAGCATTTCGAAGCAAAATGTACAATATAGGTCAAAAATCAAGGTCAAAGGTCAAAGAAGTCAAAGGTCAAAATTCTGTGTAGAAGTTTTGAAGCCCTCACCTAGTGCCATCACATAAAGCAAACGGAATCGAAATCGGGTTAGAAATGGCGAAGGAGTAGCATTTTGTAGCAAAATGTACAATATAGGTCAAAAAATCAAGGTCAAAGGTCAAAGAAGTCAAAGGTCAAAATTCTGTGTACAAGTTTTGAAGCCCTCACCTAGTGCCATCACATAAAGCAAACGGAATCGAAATCGGGTTAGAAATGGCCAAGGAGTAGCATTTTGTAGCAAAATGTACAATATAGGTCAAAGGTCAAGGTCAAAGGTCACGACTGAAATTCTGTGTAGAAGTTTCAAAACTCCCATGTAGTGCTATCATATAAAGCAAACAGAATCAAAATTGGCTCATAAATGACAGAGAAGTAGCAAATTGAAGATTTTGATCACACACGGACGCACACACGGACACACGGACGGACACACGGACGGACGGACACACGGACGGACGGACACACGGACACACACACGTACGGAGCCCGTTTCATAGTCCCCTGCTCGAACTCGTTCGGCGGGGACAACAAACAAACAAAGGTAATTGAGAAAGATGATTGATTATAAACTGCAAGACATGGCGATAAAACGTCTCGGCTGCCAGTAGAAACAAACACTGCTGAAAAGACAATTCCGGGACATAATGAAATATTATCATGCCCAAGGCCGCAATACACTCTTTAATATGGCGTCATATTTCTGTAAGGACATCAACTATCTATCTCCTGTATAAGCTGTATGATTGAATTTCTTTAGGAAAATAAATAAAAGGTACTTCTTTGTCTATTTGAACACGGTATTGCATTCTAACCTGAGAGAAGCCTATCTTGATACGATATAGTTTGTATAGATTACGCGAGCTGTGGGTTGTAACCTTTAAAGGGATGGTACAGTATTGGTTGAGGTGAGATTCAGCTTTTAACTTTTTGCAAGACACCCAGAAACCACTTTATGACATGTTAAAGAGCATACAATTTTAAGAGGAACTTAACAAGTTTTATTTGATAAAAATCGGTTTTAAAATGGATAAGTAAAACAAAGTGACCCTAATAAAAGGTGGGTCTCAACTTTTATTAGGAACCCTTTGTTTTGGATACCTCAGTCATTTCAAAATCAAGTTTCATCAAATGAAATTTCAATTCCTCTGAGAATGGTATGCGCTTTCATATTTCATAAGAGATTTCTCATTATCTCCGAGAAAAAAAAATCATCATTAAAAACATTGGAAACCACAAACCCCATCTCAACCGAAACGGTACCATCTCTTTAACCGTGTTCGAGTAAACATTGCAAAGAGGGTAGCCTCTCGGCCAATGGCTATCATATCTCGTTCGCTCGTTTGTGTTACGATACACCAGCGTCGAACTCGAAAGGTCACTAGGCAGATATAAGATGCATAAATAATGGTCATCGAATGACCAGTGCGACGTATAGAGTTCCGTATTGTTGGCAATGACAGACCACGGAGCTCCATGGACAGACGAAGGAAGTACTAGGCGAGCTCGCTTAGGATACCCCCTTGGTCAGACACACTCGATCAGACTATAATGCGTGCCTGAGACGCACCCTTAATGACCATTGTTAAAACAACACCACCTTATAATGCGAGCGACGGAATATTGTCTGACTGGTAAATTACGCGCCGATTCACTGGAACACGTTGCAAACAACTTCACGAAAAGGTACACGAAAAGGGAAACGACACATTATAGCAGCAAGCAGGTCACTTCGAAGAAAATGTTAGAGCGGAAATCAAACAGAATTGTAGCACCTAGCGGTGCCCGGTCGACATCCGGGATGTGCCATAGGCTTATTCATGGATATTAATACTGGAGAATTCATCCAGAGTGACGTGCAAATAGCGGGTGTGATGACGGTGAAAACATTCCCAGTAACTTGAGCCTGACAACTTTGGTTTTCTTGCGGGTATTTGAAAACGAAAAGCGGCATTAGTTTTCCGATTGAAGGAAATCAATTTTCTCCAGAACTGACCTACTTCATGTAGCTGCAACCTTCATCTACGCACGATCACACACTAGACTAGGTGTCAAGATATTAGAAAAGCGAGAGTCAATATAGCTTAACTATAGCCTGAATGATGTCTAGATTTTTTTATTTTTTTATTTTTTTTTTGGAGGGGCAGTATTAATCAAAGCACACTCCATCGACTACATAAGGCTATAAAACAACACTCCATCGACTAAAGGCTATAAAACAAAAGACAGAGAGATAGAGAAAAAAGAAAGAAAAAAGAACACATTAAATGGCATGTAATGGTGGAAAACAAACCTACACAATTAGGCCTATCGACTGTATGATGAAATAAATTGGTTTGTGCTGATGATCTTGGGCTAACAAGGCATTGACAAAATGACTGCTTAGATAATATTGTCTTCTGCAAAACCAAAATAGGTATAGGCCTATACAGAGGAAGCTAAGACCCGTTACATGATTGTTGAATCCTTGATGCTACTCAGAGAGACATTAAAACACTGAACGATTTTGACGCATTTATTGAAGTGTAGCAAAATTTGATGATTAGAGACATCAACCTGTATATGTTATGCCCATAATGACGTTGTTTGATGTCGGCAGACCTCACTCTTCTCTTTAAATGTGACGTTATCAATTTAATTCAGTTCAATTAAACTCATTTTAATGCAACACATTTCTTTTTTTGGTCCCATAACACATAATACAAAAGAAATTGAAGTGAATTTGAGTACACACTGGTTGACTGCAACGTGAGAATTATAGAAATAAGGAAAACACGTATGCAGTTTAAAACCAAACTTGTTGCATTCTGAATGCATGGCGCTCCATTTTTCTTTTTTTTTTCTTTTTCTTTTTTTTTTTGGGGGGGGGGGGAGGGAGGCTCGAGTGTCACTAATTTACCAATTTGTTATCATTTTGTAATTGCTTTTTGGCCAAACTTTCTTTCTCACTCGGAAAAAAAATGTAAAGGATATTATGATGCTATTGTAGCGCGTTCTCTAAAACTAAGGAGGTAAAAGGCGGGTATACCTTCTGACTTGGACCAAAAGATCGGTCTGTATCTTGTCGTCGGGGATATAATATGTTCCGCGTAGACTATAATACGTCTGGCTTCAAGGAATCCCCTCCTACCTATCTAACGGAGGAGAGCCGTAAAAGTAAAAAAAAAAAGATGATAAAAAAAAAACTCCTTCGGACAGTCGGATTTTTCTGTCTACTTCTGGCTCAGACCACGAAGGTAAATAAAACAAAGTCTGCACGTTAGGAAATCAAGAAGATGAAGAAGAAGAAGAAGAAGAAGAAAAAGAAGAAGAGGGAGAAGAAGAAGAAAAAGAAGAAGAAGAAGAAGAAAGAGAAGGAGAAGGAGAAGGAGGAGGAGGAGGAAAAGGAGGAGGGAGAAAAAGAAGTGACATTGTTGATCGTTATATGTGCGCCAATTAGTATGAACCTCTCCGCTGGAGAGTTGCTCGTGGAGCAACCGCCAGGCCTTTGGGGAAGGTGGGGCAGTAGTCTGGGTGGAATCCTCGAATATCATGAACTTTAGTGGATTTGCAGAGGTATCTTTTGACCATTTTACAAATACAAACGGTGTAACTTTTAAAAAAATAAATTGTAGCAAAATGTTCTCCTTTTTTTGACAATTAAAAAAAAATAAAAAAAGATGTGCTTTCGTGGATGTGTGCAAGGAGGGACGAGGGGACGGGAGGCAGCACTTAAAATATTGCAGTGACAATGGTATATCGAAGTATTTATAACTTAAATTCGACAGCTTGTCTTCCCATTTCGTTTCCTATGCAGATTTCTTCTTTACCCCCTTAAAAACAATAAATGTCCTTGACTTTTCACGTACTTTCATATTCCCTTTTTTGGCGCTTGCCCCATCGTCGCCTACTTATAACGAAACCATATTGAAAGTGAGACTGATTATATTCTATTTTAGAACAACTTATCAGTGTTGTACAGGAAATGCTCACACACAGACGTCTAATCTTGCAGATTAATGATATACTGTAGACGCATTTCTCTTCTTTTTTTGCGAAATCAATGCACAACTTCCGAGATGATAGCTCCCAAATTTTCCCAAAAGAATGACACAATAACTGAGTCAGAGCATATGGATTACGCGACCTTTGTACAATATACAGATATATAGTCGCATCGTTGTCCCATTCTGGCCCTGTGCATGCCCTTACACAGACGGTAAGCCTAGCCATTACTCTAAAAGATTTGCCTGGCTACATCAGTTCACTCAACAGCGATTTATATGATAGATTGTTGTAACTCTAAATGCATGGTGTTCTACCCCGTTGACATGAAATGAAAATCATTTCTTTCTACCCCCCCCCCCCCTTGCTTGCTTGCTTGCTGTCGATTGGATTTGATAGAGTCAAGGCAGCGTGCATGCCATATAAACGTCGAATAAATTAAACAGATATAGACGAGTTCATTATGAAAATTTGTTAAGCAAGGTCGAATTGATTTTATCGGGACATTGTATATACGGCCGCCTATACTTATTTTGGGCAAAAATACTAGGTAGGTCTATATACACCAAACGTTGGTTGTATAAATGAGCCGATAAAAAGTTAATTGCTGAGAGGAGGGGGTTCAAAGTAAAAATCCACCTAAAAGGTAAAGTATCCCTTTGATTCATCTTAACTTTGATATAAACGTAGTGCGCTATACTCATCACTATATTAATTTAGAGTATTGTATCACCGTGCTTTCACTGCAGATTATGCAGCAATCGATACAGAACAAAACTCGTAAGTTACTATTCTTCATCGGTGTTTGTTTTTCATCTCCCCTCCTCCTCATCCTCCTCATCCTCCTTCTACTATCTCTTCTTCTTCCTTCTTCTCAATAAGAAATCGTTGAATTTTCAAATCACACCTGCGTCCTATTGCCAGAAAACCATCCAGTTGAGGAAATTTACAATACAGCGACCGTAACAACGCTCTATAGAGGGAGCTTTCTTTACAATAAAACACGATTATAATGAAATTTCAGTACAACCAAGTAAACATTCAGATCACACTCTGGTGTAATTTAATTCCCTTCGGTTATTAAAAACATTTCGATATAACGAAAGAACACTGCCGGTCCCGAGGACTTCGTTCTACTGTTCTAACGTAATATTAGTAATTCTAATGTAATCAAGTTTCCGGTTTCCCGTTTGTTGCTACATGGTAATTGGTATTTTATGAAAAAAAAAACACATACATTCACTTTTCCTGTGGAAACCTTTCTCCTCCAACTATCTACATGCTGGTATAGTCTTCAGAAGAAAAAAATGTAGAAAATGGGGAAAGGATGACACTAAACGTGGCTCGAACTACCTCTTGATTAGAGTGCGATACAATGTAATGCATCCTTCTCATGCTGTTTTAGCTCGAGACTTCCTCGCTACTTTTTACGACGTGACATCCTTGATTTTTGTTTGATTGTTTGTTTTGTTTTGTTTTGTTTTGTAAAGTTTAATACAGAGACGCAAGACACTCGAGAGATGCTAAACGCTCGAGAGATACAAAACTACTACTCAGTAGCTGCATGAAAGCGCATGAATAACTAGATCTGTCGTCTTTGGGACACGATACATACATGGTATAAGTTTGAACTTGATAGGCATAGCACTTTCTGAGCTAACCTCTGCACAAGTTTTGGGGAGAAATAAAGAAAGAAGAATAATGAATCAGTACAGATACAGAAGGTGATCCGAGAGGATACTCGGATCACCTAACTATGCGTTCTTCTATTTTGGAATTACTGCACAACACTTCTTTCAGAAAGGTCTTATACTGTTATACATCATTTTATACATCATGAATAATGACTGAAATAACAGGAAGTCAATATTGCGTTTCTATGGTAAGCCTTGGACCAAATCTGAGTGACAGCGATGACTGCCAGGCAGTGTGGTCGACGGTTTCATAATCACTTATATCACAACTGTGACAGCGGCTCTTCAAACCAAGTTTCTTCCACTTAATGTCATGTCATGATATCGCATGATAGGTCACATGATCACTTGTGGAGATTATTCCTGATGATTACTCAAAAGTTTACACGCATGCGTGATAAGCCGGTTCGCAGTTAGCTCATGTGAACATGGGTACAAAATATTAATGACCTTTCTTTTCTCTCAGTTGGTTAGGCACTTTACTCACTTTCAAAGCGACGCATGTGTAATAAGCTTGCCCGACGTAACAATCTATGGAATTCATCGATCATAAATCATTCAAACAAAGGATAAACTTGCGTAGATCAAGTGTCCAGATTGGTCCGTCAGTTAACAGCTTTGAAAGAATCCATTTCATTATTTTGCATTGAATGCCATAATGATTACTATCTTTCCAGGGATCGATATTGCCAAATATCCCTTTTGCTGTCAGGTGGTTGTGCTGGCAAGTTCCATTCATATTTATAAGGCTTACATAAATAATTGCATCTCAGATGCTTATTTCAGTGAATCTAAAAACCACAATGCCCTGTTGGTACGAATGACCTTTTTCTCCTCATGCGCAAAGTGGAACCCCGAAACGGTTTTTACGAGGCGACAATATACATGTACAAATTAATGAATCAGGTCTCCGAAGAACACCCAAAGGCACCTCCACTCCTGACATCTCACAAGCTGTATGGGAAGAATTCATCGTATACCCACCAGTCATCGTATCTTTATTTCAGAAGGCGGTCTTTGAGAATGAACCATGTAGATAGATGTGTGATAAACCAACTTTGCTCGACTTCATCCAATGATTTCACTGGGCTCTGCTTCGCAAGAATTTACCACAACTCAAACTCACACGCGTAAGTACATAATGTTGGATTTGATAGGAAGTAGTCTAGGCCTACTTTTACGCTTTCTTCAATACATTAGATAACTGCGCGTGTTCTACTCGACAGGGGTCGTGATGTGTTTTTGTTTGTTATTTGTTGTTGGGTTTTTTTTTTGTTTTATAGCCAAATAATGAAAGGTGTACCCGGTCTCAACAAGAAGTTAACATTTTGTGATGACCCTTTGGTCTCGAAACGATAATCAGAAGATGTGCGTTCTGTGGTTACCGTGCAATATATACGGTCTCGTGTATTAATTCCGGAGCTAAATGGTGTAATCCACATCGTGCGATGTCTAGACACTTCATATTCCTTGCGGTTTCTAGGAAGGGGAAGAGAAGGAGCCAGTGGTGGTTGTGAGCAATGACGACAAAAACTGGCGTCCCCCCCCCCCCCCAAAAAAAAAAAAAAAAATGATGAGGGAAGGTTTTACTCTTAATCTGTGCAATCGAGGTTGTCGAAGTACAGATGACATGTGGCATATTATTGTCTTCTGGCGATTAAAAAATACAAGTAAGCGTAGGTTGGTTAGGCTGGGAAATCGAGGATTGGAACAACTTATAGTATGTGAGATAGATAGATAGATAGATAGATAGATAGATAGATAGGTAGATAGATAGATAGACAGACAGACAGATATAGATAGATAGATGATAGACAGATAGATAGATATATAAAAAATAAATAAATAAATAAATAAATAAATAAATAGATAAATAAATAGACGGGATAGATAGGATAGATTGATGGGATGGATGGATAAATAGCATAAAATTATACAATACATGAATATAGCTAGCTAGTGTGTATGTGTGTGTGAGAGAGCAGGGAGGTGAGACAACCTCCCTGGAGAGAGAGAGGGAGAGAGAATTACGTAATGAAACATCAGCATTTTGCCACGCGCCTTCTTTGCATATCGTCACCATGGATTTCATTTTCACGGCACAGTCATTTCCATCTGTAATTGTCACGCTGCTTCGTATATCACGAGATAATTCTGAGCAACAAAAATGCGATCTGGCAGGGCATCAAGGTGAAACACTATTTCATAGTCACGATGACGTTAATACAGGGTAAGAGTGTTTCATTTTGACATTTTGTACCAGAGATTATAGTATTAGTACAATTCAAATGATTATGAGAAAATGTCGCGTGAAATCCTTTGAGACATCACTTATAGATCAAACAATCAAATTCACGAAATTTCTCTACATTCTTCGTTTGATTTTACTCTATATATGTATAGGCCTATCTATCACAATCAACTTCTAAATAGGAAGGCATAATTATGCGGCAAATATTTTCGGCATTGTTTTGATTTTTCTTTCTAAATAGTTTGCACATATCGTCACGTCGCCTTGCATAAGTTGCATGTTTTTGGGCCCTCGTCAAAAAACAAAACAAAACAAAGCAAAACAAAAACGACGCAATCATTAGGGTATCTATTATCCACACCTACGTGCGATTGCTTGTTTATTGGCTGCTGTTATATCGCCATATAGCATTTATATCAATCTACTATGTCACTGAATCTTACAGTAATTGTAACGCTCGGTCTAAAACGGTAAAGATGATATAAACATATATCTAGCTCCGCTATTTTCGTACACCAGCTGGTCCTCACACGCTAAAGGGTTTTGAAAATGAAACACAGAGTAGTCTTATCCGCATTGTCCAAGTAACCTTTCTAGTTCGACACCACAGGGGCGCACGGGCAAATGACGTTGTCGTTAATTACAGATAATCAAGCGTTTGCCCTTGCTATATAATGGAGCTCCGATGCTTTAGCCACCACTAAACCAAGCTCACACCAAAATAGTGGTCATGAGTTATGATGTTAGGACTTAACAGACGGCCGCTTCGGTTACCATCTGTTGAAAGGATTAGATTGATCATAGCCGCCATCAACACAGACAGCATTTTGTTATTACATGACACGAATGGAGTGTGAACAAATTACAAGAAAAAAAAAACCCACGAATAACGTAGGGAGAGCTAATGTATCGTCATCTAACTTCCCATATTAATTGCATAGATGGGAAGCAAACACACTTGACATTAAAAAAAAAAACTAAACAAACACAGCAGCAAACCGTATAAAATTATTATTTTTTTTTTGTCATCGTTAATAAGAAAATGATGTAATTTCACTTGTATACGTGGTCCACGCAAGACCCACCCACTCCGGAGTCAAAATTTGGCGGGGGAATCCCCCGGTTTCCCCTCGACCTTCGAATACCGGAGTGTGAAAATTGTTTTCTAGCCTGTCGCCACCACCCATGAATAATTACCCCTGTGTGAGTACAAGTCAAAAGATCGGTCTGTATCTTGTCGTCGGGGATATGTTCCGCGGCGGAGACTACGTCTGGCTTCCCGGAATCCCCTACGAAGATGAGCCATAAAAGTAAAGATAAAAAAACTCCACCGGACAGACGGATTTTTCTGTCTACAATCATTCCTGCCATGACAATAGGGAGGTGAAAAGCTCCCTGGTACAATTATGTTTGTCAAGAATACAAGGATGACGGCACATAGGCCATACTCACAGTCTCCAAAATTCCCTCTACCCTATGACATTGTAAGTGCATCGACACTCAATAAACTGTAAATACACGAGTGCCAATCAATCTCCTGTTAATAGAGTGTTATCATGGTGATCTGATCCGCTTTGAATGGCAGATGTGAAACGTATACCATACCGTATATCATTTCCTCTAACTATAATCTACACTAGTCACTATGCATGGAGAGCCGCTAACATGATTAATTTCTACGGGTAGTGATACGCACGTACGAGCGTTCCCTATTAATACCAAGACTCGTGTATGGCTGTCAATATGCCGTATACAAAGCTTATAAACAAGTTTGATAAGACAGTGAGCAACATTGTCTGTTACATCCGCAATATATTAATGTACGCAACATGGTCTGAAAACGTAGAACGTAATATACGACTTAATTATACCATAACAGTTTCCAGGGCCCCAGGGCCAGGGACGGCTTGTTTTAAAAAAGCATCATAGACGGTCCGTAGTTAATTTTACTAACCTTCACTCTGCTTTAAGTGCTTCGTTTCAGAGTCGATGGTCCTGTGTATCCCTTTTCCCCCTTCTCACTGTGAGCCAAAATAAATTCCAAATTGCGAGCCTATATGCTTCTAATAGTTTCAGAACGTGGCATATACGCAGAGTGGCGATAGGCACAGGATGTCCATTGTGTGATATGCTGGCTGCAGGCAGGCAACTCGGGTAACTAACGAAGAGATAGCTCTAGGCGTGCAGAGAGGAGGAGCATGACAGACAACAAAAGGCACTGCGGAGGGAACTCCTGCATGAATGATCTCCCGCTCTTTACGAATGATCTCACAAATGCGTTTTATCACGAGAGATGCAGAGCTAGCAGACGATGAAGGAAGAGTCGCCCAGGCGATCGGTGCGCATGTGCAATAATGGTCATTACCAGTCTTGTCGCTCTCAGTTGGTACATTAGAAGGCCCTGCGCGTTTGATGGGCTCATCTTACACCCATTTTGTGAGGATACAAAACACAGGAGATAGTTCCGATGCACAGTTATTCCCCGTTGATAGCTATAGTTGCCTGCAGAATACTGGGGGATCGCGGCCGCGCGCAGCGTTCGATTAACCTAAGTAGTTCCCCGAGGAAACTCCTTTTGTATGGTGTGAACTTGAATTTGATGAGGCGGATCGAATGTAATAGAGGACGCAATCGCTTTCAAAGCGGGAGAATATTCACGTCCCGGTCTTGATGGAAGAACCAGCGGCATTAAATTGAGGGAAAAGAGGCAGCCCGCATACTGACTGGCAGTGCAGTTTGACCCGTATCGGCAGCAGGACTTTTAGTATGTGATCGGAATGCGAGGAAAGTTGGGAGACTGGAGGAGTGTTTATATTCCATCTGGCGACGGTATATTCGCGATAGCAAAAAGTGATAGCTGTATGGTACATTACCATCGTTTCGTTTCATGTGGCCCGGATGTTAAAGAGAAAGAGAAGAAAAAGAAAGGGCACGGGATGGCAAGCCTTTACAACCACGTCCCCACCTGGGGAGGTTTAGGATTAAAAAAAAAATGTGTTGAAAAGTAAAGAGAAGACAAGAAGAAAAAATAAGAAAATTAAAGAAGAAAAGAATTGTTATGCAAGTTTCTATTTCAGCACATTCTAATTCTGATAATTCTAATAACGGAAATTTGTATTGGAAAACTGACTTCTTTTTCAACGTGATGATGGCAGAGAAAAAAAAGCATTATTATCTCTGTACAACGACTTGGGCAAGCGAAAATAAAGCGAACATGCATATATTCTTTTCACTACGCAACTTGTTCTCTAAGAACGTAATCATGTCTTGATATAAGCTTAAAAACTCTGCGATGTTCTATCAACATTTTTATCGTGATTAATGATGACTTTCACACATTCATTATTGTGTGCATGCCGTTTTCTTTCGAAAGATACTCGCAATGCCCCCCCCCCCTACTCAAAACTATCATTCGAGCGATTGTTATGGATATTCGGTGAAAACAAAATCAATAGTGGCATCGAAGTTAGTGATTGAAGGAAATCAAAGCCCAAAGAGAAATATGGATTTTAGTGAAAGCAGCAACATTAGTAGAACATATTATGAGTGAAAGTGAGGAAAATCGGATAATCGATGCAAAGGTTATGAATTTTTGTGCGAAAGTTTTGGTGTTGGAAACGCTGGATGAAGAGACTACTAGAGGTTATGACGTCATGTGTGGACAACAATATAAAGAAAATATCAAGAGATTTCCACAAAAATTCATATTTCATGAAAATTACACATTCCATCAACTTGATGCATTTGTATCCACTGCTTTCTGAAAGCGGTCAGTCAAGTGCTCTTTCATTATGCTAGAAAAGTGAAAGCATGCTGAATTTTCTTTACATTTTCTTTATATTGTTGTCCACACATGACATCATAACCTCTAGCAGTCTGCTCATCCAGCGGTTCCAGCACCAAAACTTTAAAAGTTCATAACTTTTGCATTGACTGTCGGATTTTTCTCAAACTTTCACTGATGTGTTCTACTAATGTTGCTGCTTTCACTCAATCTTTCTCTTTGGGTTTGGGTTCCCTTCGAAGAAATAGGAGATCAGATTTATTTCAAATCTCTTTCAAGGCCAAAATCCTATGCCAGTCTATGTGCAGTACGTAGACTGAAATAAATTAAAATATGGAATACAATTCCAGGACAACTTTGAATAATATGGTGTGTCGTCACCTTGTAAACTCATATTGACCATCACACCAATCTTTTCATTTTTTTTTCAGAAAAAAATAATTCTTCACGTCATATTACTTTAAAGTTGTATGTCACGATTTTTATGACGTATAGAAACTTAGTTGCTATAGATTATCGACCGAACACTTAATATCTTTGTGCGTATAGCAGGCCCGTAACTTGGGGGGGGGGGGGGTCAGGGTGTTCCGTAACCCTAACCCCCCCCCCCATTTGTCAGCAGCTGAAAAAATAAAAGAAATAAAAAGAAAAAATGAGTCGCGGAACCCTCCCCCCCCCCCCCCGTCTGAAAAAAAAAATGAAATGGGGCTTGTTATGGCCGCCAGGAAGTTGCGCTGAAGCATTTTTCTTTTGTTCTGTCGGGAAGTGGTCCACTTTTTAAAATTCTGAACCCCCCCCCCCCATGAAAATGCTAGCAATGGGCCTGCATAGTTGTCTATTTGAACAGTATTAAATTTGATTTATTCTCTGTATGTGGTGGTAAACTTTTGTTACACGGCAAATCCCTAAAATCTATGTTACCATTCCGACTGATTGATATTACGTAAGTTGAACGAGTGTGCTTTGTTTTGTTTTATTTCGCTTTTTGCTTATTTTTGTTGTTGTGATTTGTTTGTTTCTTTGTATTTCTTTAATTGTCTTTTAACTCTATAGTGGTCTTTGCACTGCCATGCACTTTTCATCCACAAAACACTTGGAAGGGAAGGAAGAATGCTTTACGTATTGTGATTGGTATGTATATAAACCATAACTACCTGGTCCAGGACATGATAATGCGACTTTACATGTACTGATTTCCACAAATTATACAGTCTTTCTCTATTAAGACTATAAACATTCTGTTGGAAGCAATAATAAATTATATTATGTTATACACAGTCAACTTCGCCAATGTCAACCTCGCACAAGACGAAATACCGGCCAAGTCAAAGAAAAAAAAAATACCCCAGATGAATATAAACATGATTGTATATAAATTGTGTCAATTCTATTGCATAAGTCGAAATTCGCGTAAGTCGAAGGATTCTCTCCGGCCAGTCCCTTTAGAATCGACTTAGGCGAAGTTGAGTTGCATTTCCATTCTACAACTTACACAATACAATCAACACATTAGTCATGTTCATATCCATCACGTAGGGTAACATTTTTTTTTTTAATTTTTTTTTTTTTTTTACTTGTATATGACTCATTTTTTTTCGGGCATGCATGTGCGCGGTCGAAGTTGCCTGTACGTATATATTGAGGCCTATAGTGCATAATGGTATGTCTTTGTACTCATTATTAAAACATGACAAAGCTTTGACTTGTTGGCTACAGTTGTTTGATTTTTCATATCAACTATATGATCATGATGACGATAATGATGATAATGATAACGACAATGATGATGATGATGATGAAAATAACACTCTAAGAAAATATAGATTCAACTCTGCACCTTTCAGATCAGTGAGCACCTTTAAAGGTGCAAAGTTGCAACCGTAAAAGTGCAAAGTTGAACCTGTTTTTCTTAGAGTAAATTATTACGAGAATAATAAATATTATAATAACAATATAAACACAGATTATAAGTATAGGTCTAATGGTCAAGAAGGGGGGAAAAGACTACAACTGTCATTGAGGCATATAGCCTACTCTTACTACATCGCGTTTTTGAAAAGATGTGTACTGGCTCTAAGTGTGAACAAAGAATAGAGGAAATTTACACAGGAGAACAAAGACTAGTAATAGTGTGGGGATAGTACATATTTTGATTGACCTACTTACAACGCAAACAGGTTCACATTTCTCAGTTTATAGTAATACTTTCTTCAGAAAACAATTGTAGGCCTATAATAGGTACATGTATTGTTAAGTACGAATCGATAGGAATAAATATGTCAGAGGCTTTCGCGTCACAATTATCCATGATCAAACAGGAGACTCTCAAGTGCTAGATATCTCAATAATGATGATAAAACTGTGAACTGCACTGCCATCACCCGCTCTCCGAAGGATGACGGGATGGAACATCCCTCAGTAGATGGAATACAACGTAAGTGTTCCGACTCGCACACGGGCGCGGTCGCAGCGGTCAGACGACAAAACTCCTGCTGTACAGCTATGCTATGCGAGTTGATATGAATGAGCATGCTTGAAAGCAGCTGGTGCCTTGGGATCCTAGCTCGCGGCCGCTGAAGGAAAGGGGATGTGCGCTGGGACAGTCATGATAGAATGTAAAACCTCGTGATTGGTGATGATAACATATGTTCAGTGGGAACTGCTCTCCAGTGATAGCATGTAGAGCGGCAGTCTTACGGCCGGAGCTCGAGTAGCTTCGTGATCGGAGCGTCACGGCGCCCAGCCGAGTTTGATTTCCAAGGTTCGGGGTTGCCGCTGCTGGGATGGGTACCGGAAAATAAGGAGGAAATGACAAGGTGTAGACGGGGAAACATGACGACTCCTTTAACTTAAAAAAACAAAAACAAAAACAAAAACAAAACAAAACACGCACACACACACACATACAAACAAACAAAAAACAAAACAAAAAATAAATAAAATAAAATAAAATAAAATAAAATAAAATAAAATAAAATAAAATAAAATGAAATAAAATATAATAAAATATAATAAGAATAATAACACAGAAATCGTGGTTATCAACCGGGGCAAAATAAACTCCGTGGAGACTTGTAAGGACCGTTATATCATCGCCTCATTATAGTTTGTACAATAATATGCAGCCTACCTGCAGTAGGCGCTACAACAATCTTGCAGAAAATATGTAAAACGGTAAATTTTATACCTTTTTTGGTCCGATTTAACCAAAACTCATTGTTTTTGTGTGTGATTACAGTCTACACTTTTCAGTTTACTACAGTACGTACTTGAGCTGAGAGTGAACCACCTGGAAAGTTCAAGCAAACGAGAACTTTTATTCTGGAGCGAAGCCTGCCCTCTCCAGTTCTGTCTAGCGCCTCTCTTTAGGACACGACTATAAACGCCTGAGAAGTAATCTACTGTTCCATAGGAGGATTCTTTCATGAAAATTGTGATCTGCTATGGGCCTACCTCGTCTAGGTCACCTACCTCATCACCTTAAAGGACAAGTCCACCTTTATATACAGGTGGATTGAGTCAATGCAACAATATTAGAAGAACACATCAGTGAAAATTTGAGGAAAATCCGACAATCCGTTCAAATGATATGAATTTTTAAAGTATCAGCGCACTCACTGCTGGATGAGAAGAGTACTAAGTACTACAGTTATGATGTCACAAGCGTAGAATGAAAAAAGGGAAAATAAAAAGAGAATTTCACAAAACTTAACTTTTTGAATAAAATGCACATTTCCTCGACTTGTCACTGACGTATGTTAAGGTAATATTATTTTCCTTGCCTTCTGAAAGAGAGAAGTCAAGTGTTCTTTTATTATGCGAGAATAGTGAAAATACAACTGCATGTTAAATTTTCTTTATGCTTTCTTTGTATCGTTGTACACGTGACATCACAAGCTATAGTAGTCTTCTCATCCAGCCGTGACTGAGCAGAAACTCCAAAAATTCATAACTTTTGAACGGATGGTCCGATTTTCCTCAAACTCCCACTGATGTGTCCTACTAATATTGCTGCATTCACTCAATCTACATGTCCATGAAGGTGGACTTGTCCTCTAATTCTTCCTTCCTTGCGCCATATAAATTCTACGTAGTCTACATGGCTTATATCAGGGTCCGCAGAATGGGAGGTGAGAGGGGAGGGGGACTTGTCCCTTGCTCCAACCACCAGCACTACCCTTGACCTCCTCCCCGCCCCTGCAACACTACATGTATTTTTTTTTCTCTCCCTGGTGGCCCGTTCGGGCTATCAAAATTTTTACATTTGAAAATTTGCTTTGTCCTACATAATTCTGCTTCCTCTTTTCTCTTTCTCTTCAAAGAAAATACATGTATGACATGAATAAATAACCTTTGTTGCACAATACTGTATACACTTGCTGTGTGTGACAACATACATACTTAAAGTGAGGTGAATTCATGTAATCTTTGTATTCGTCACATGATGTAAACTACACGTACATGTATATCGAGATTCCTGAAAAGATTCTTGCTACGGGGTACCAAACTGGATAACTCACTGCTCATTACAAAGCCAAAACCCAAAGAGAAATGCGGATTGAGTGAAAGCAGCAACATTGTTATTAGAGCACATCTGTGAAAGTTTGAGGAAAATCGGACAATCAATGCAAAAGTTATGAATTTTTAAAATTTTGGTGTTGGAACCACTGGATAAGGAGACTTCTTGAGTTCATGACATATCATGTGTGGACAACGATATAAAGAAAATACTAAGAAAATTCAACATGCTTTCACTTTTCTAGCGTAATGAAAGAGCACTTGACTAACCGCTTTCAGAAAGCAGGGGGAATTACTACCCTTCACCTACCCTTCACACATGTTAGTATCAAGTTGATGGAATGTGTAATTTTCATGAAAAATGAATTTTTGTGGAATTCTCTTTATACAGTGTACTGTATTGTTGTTCACACATGACATCATGAACTCTAGTAGTCTCCTTATCCAGAGATTACAACACCAAAACTTAAAAAATCAATAACTTTTGCATCGATTGTCCCATTTCCCTCAAACTTTCACTGATATGTTATACATACTAATGTTGCTGCTTTCACTCAATCCACATTGCTCTTTGGGTTTTGGTTTCCTTTAACTACCAATGCATGAGTGTGCAAGTGCCGTCCAGTTCAATGCCTGAGTCTCAACAAGCAATGTTGTGTGTAATCATACCATCTCTAGTAAGAGGCAAAACATTGTGTCCCTCGGATAGGACATTATATGGAGGTCCAGTGTGTGAGAGTCACAACTCATGCAGGTAAAATTCCCACTTCAATTAGTTCATTCATTAAAAGCAAAGAGCAGGGTGTATAACCTGGTGATGTGGTCCCACCCCACATCCAACTGGACCCCATGGAAGACCAGCTAGTGCAGCTGAATGGGCTATCCAGCCATCTTCTCAGATGGAAAAATTAAACAAACAAACAAACAAACAAACAAGCACATCATCACTCCAGAACATTGTATGTTTTCTTGATATGTCTTTATTCATCACTTTCTCACAGTAATACATGATAAAAGTGAAGTCATCAATAAGCCATTTCCAATAGATGTACATGTACTCACACTTGCATAATCAATGGATGAAGAAAAAACACACACATCAGCACAGCTCTTGTAAGTGCCTTGTATGATGCATCTTACATTAGTTATCAGTCAGTTATCAAAGGCAAATACACACGTGGTATACAGGTACACTGTACAATTCAATCACACTTGGTTGCTGCCCTTATCTTTCTTGTATGCCAAGAGGACAGTTGAATGAGTCTAACTCTATGCTTCATAAGCTGTATATCCTTGCATACTGCCCCTTTCTTGGCTGAATTTAATTTGTTATGCACACTGTACCATATCTTATTCATGACATCATCACAAATAGTGTAATTACATGGACATATAACACTGTTTTTAAGTTCTTGGATCATACCATAGAACGGAAGAACTAATCATGCTTCAGATGTACATGTACCACATTCATTCCCGGTGAAGAAGTATTATCTGTTCAAAATCTTAAAATCTGAAGAAGAGGAAAACAATGGACAGATACAGAAGATGGTAAAGAGTTAAAAAGAGAGTGTTTGATGGTGTGGAACCTCTTGAGAAATTATACAGATAGACTAGCACTTCAATCTTCTTCCTCCAGTACTTTGGTTGGATATACACATCCCTTGACATGAACTTTAGAGAAAAAAGTTTTTATTGTTATCAACTCTGCAAGGCAGAACACACCCATGTGACATTAACCACTTCTAAATCATAGCCCTTATCCCCAATATCTGTGTGGGTAACTCTTCATAAGCAACATCAAAAACCATCAATTTGATCAACTGAAATCATGGTATCTGTACGTACCCATTTCCTCCACAGAAAAATAAATATATGGAAATATTATACCTTCCTCTATATGGCAGTAGGCTTGGTCACACAATTTCCTCATTCAGACACATTCAGAATGAAGATCGGTCAGAGCTTGCGCGCAGACAGCCAACGATCACTTGTAGCTTTAACTGAAGGGAATCCAAATTCCCTCTGTAAGATGGCAAGATCAAGCGGTTTTACCTGCTTGCTACTTGCTGGGACACCGCGACAACACTTTTGAACCATTTTGGAACGACTTCACAATCCCAACAGACATGGCGTTTACCAACAGCAGGCTGCTGCACAGGTTCAATGATTGAATGATGCTTGCGCTTTTCTCAGAGAAATCGAATAAAACCTCTTCACAAACATCACACTGACCGTAAGAAAATACACTGTATGACAATCATAAAATATATTTTACAACTGAAAATCAGAAAGAAAGAAACAAACACAGCGAATTTGTCGAGTCAAATAGAGGAAGCCCTTGCCCACACTTTAACTGGACATAGCCTCGCCGAGTCTTGCTGCCACGTCATCCCAGTTAGCAATGTTGAAAATTGCCTTCACGTAGTCCGGACGGACGTTCTTGTATTGCAAGTAGTACGCATGCTCCCACACATCAATGCCAAACAGTGGAATCAGACCTGAGAAATATTATGGGGGAAAAATAAAAACAGAACAAAATAGGGACAAAAAGACTCAACAAAAAGAGTCAACACATCATTTCTTTGTACACCATCCTCATTATCACAAGGTTCTACTGTACTACTGAACAGCCAGATATGTCTTCTTATAGTTCACCCTGTTCAGATACAAATTGCACTTTCTAGTCAATCAGATTTTTCCCATGTCTGCTGTTTCTTTTTAAACTCGATAAATTTTCTTTTTCAACGATGATTACAAGTAATCTCCATATGTTCTTCATCAAATGGGCTAAGAAATATTGTACCCCCCCCAAAAAAAAAACACACCCAAAAACCAAAATCCAGAACAGTTGCTGCAGACCATGTTTACTACAATTTTGTCATTTTTTGACGGTTTCTTTTTTGCCTGCTGTCACATGTCTACTTCTTGCATTCACTTGTATCCCTATTTCCTGCGATCTAAAGTTTAACAAAGTTTCTAATGCTACTGTAATGAACTCTCAGGCACATATTCCATCTTTACAGGTGTTAGAGAACATAAGATGAAAAGAAAACGTCTTCAGTTTGCTCACTTGTCGTTGGTTGGAGAGGATCCTGGTTGGCACACGTGGCAATCTGGAGGGACCCTGTACCCTTGTTGAAGCCCAGCCAACCCCAGCCGGAACCCTGGATGGCGATGGTAGCTGCAGACAGCTTGGTCACCATGCTGTCAAATGAACCGAAGTCCCTCTTGATGGCATTCGCTAGTTCACCTGGAGGAAAAGATCAACCAATCACACCACCATTACACAGTCTTAGGGTGTGTTTGAGCTCTCTCCTAAAGCTTACCATACCGTACTGTACCGTACCTGCACCAGAGGAGTGCTCGAATGCTCCTAAAAGTGTAATGTACCAAACAGTGCTGAGCCAATAGTGGAGGAACTAAATGTGGACCACTTCCCAATGTGATCCAAAAGTACCAGTCTACCATAATGTACCAGAAGTTCGCGTGAGAAGAATGCATGTAACATGCACTACATCACAGAGACTCCAACTCTCCCGTTTTCGAAGGGAGATCTCCCACTGAAAGCCCATTTTTGCAAAATCTCCCGTTCTCCCGTTTGAGATTTGATTTCTCCCGCCCTGGCTCTGTGTCTCCCGGTGGAAAGGATTTCTTACTTATTGCTATCGTATGTTGAAAAAATAAGCCTTTATAGATAGCACCAGAGAACATCTAGAACCCTAGGAACTTCGCGCTTCTCACACATCAACTTGGAGTCTCCCGTTTGCTAGGGGTTTCGGGCGGGAGAATCTCCAGATCAGAAGGTGCTTGGGGTTGGAGTCTCTGACATCATAATGCGAACAGATGACTCTTTTTGTTTGGGACACCTGTATGTTGCGTGAGCATGCCAGGTGCACGACCCTGTTGTTACAATACATGTGAATCCTCTGACTTGAGTCCAAAAACAACTCATAAGGTACACTTTCTCACAGAATACTTGAAAGCTCCCAATCTGGCATGGTACGGTGTGGTATGGTATGATGCAGTACATCATCCGTTTGGTTCGCTCTGGTTTGCTTTTGAGTGCTCACACGCAGCCTAGGTATACATCTACAAGAACAGCCATAAGCTCTGTACAAGTGTATAATATGTGTATGTTTGCCAGTATTTATCAATGTCAACAATTCAACAATTTCTACACCTAAAATATTCCACATTGACAGCATAGCATACAAAGTCATACTTACATGTAGTAGTTTGTTTTGTCTTCATCAGAACACTACAAATATGGGTGTACACATACATGTATATGGACAGAATGACTAAAACAAAACAAGAGAAAACAAGGGACTCAGGGGGTCTTGCGCTCACCTGAGTATCGCAAGTTCACCTTCCATGCATTCTGGCAGACTCTTACCTGAGAACACTGGAAACTTGTGGTGGGGTAGCTTTGAGAGCTGGGGGCATGGTGTCCATTTGCATATTCCATCACACTAGTAAAAATACCTGCAAGGTACACTGTACTTTATAGAATGTTGGACTATGCAGGTTTGGGCCCCCCTGGGGGCCCCCAGGTGGGGCATGGTGCCCATTTGATGGAATTGAGATTATATCCCCTAGGGATGCTACCTGCCAAGTTTGGTGAAAATTCATCATGGGGTTTTCAAGAAAGAGATGAAAATTTACAATTTAGGCCCCAATTTAGGCCCCCCTGGGGCCCCCAGGTGGGGCATGGTGCCCATAGTTGGGAATGAGATTTTATCCCCCAAGGGATGCTACCTGCCACGTTTGGTGAAAATTCATTATGGCATTTTCAAGAAAAAGATAAAAATGTACAATTTGGGCCCCAGGACCCCTCCCCACCCCCTTTCCCCGGGTCCCAAAGGGGGGGGGGGGGGGGGGCACCCCTAATTCTGCCATAAACAAACTTAAAACTAAGTCATCAATGTACTAACTCATAGTATTTTGCTCTATCACTTCTAGTTCTAGAGAAGATTTTTTAAGATTCCTTAATTTTTGGGGGTTTGGGCCCCTTTGGCCCCCCCCCCCCCCCCAGGTGGGGCATGGTGCCCATTTGAACAATTGAGATCCTATCCCCCTAGGGATGCTTCCTGCCAAGTTTGGTTTAAATTGGTCATGGGGTTCTCAAGAAGAAGATGAAAATGTAAAAAGTTTACGCACGACGGACGCTGGACGAAGAGCAATCGCAATACTGTACAGGGGAAACTCGGTATAACGAACACTGCTATAACGAGATATCGGTTATAACGAGGAAATTTTGCCGGTCCCAAATTTACTTCCACACAAGTCTATGTAAAATGCTACTCTTATAGCGAGATCGGCTATAACGAAATAACTGCTATAACGAGATAAATTTTGTGACTTCCAAACAAAGTAAAACACAGCCAATCAAACCTGTTATAGCGAGGTAAAGCAAAATGCCTTCGGTAAAGCTTTACTTCACCTGTGCTATCATCTTCAGAGATTGTAAAGCTTGATGCGCCAAAAACTGTCTTGTACACACATAATCATTTTCTTCAGTGCACTCCAGCTAGCACTGCATGTTGTACGTGTAAGTGTATGTGTGCGCGCACACTGATACATGCAGAAAATGGGGTGGGACGGCCATATGTATACATGACATCATCATGACGTTTAGCAGGTGTGAGGAAATCTGATGCTGTGATTGGCTTTCTACGTAGGGAATTCCCCATCTACACACACACACACACACACACACACACACGCAGTTATAAAGTACATAGAGAATGTGTCACATACACACAGCATTGTGCAGACCATATTCAAACTTTCCATACAACACACACCCATACGATAACCACATACCAATGCACAGACGATCTTGATACAATCGCAAGCTATATAAATTTACAAATTCCAACATCTACAATTAATAATAAGAAACACATTCTTGATATTGGATTTCCTTGGCGAAAAACATCTTCTTACCCATAAAGGTGAGTAATTCCCTCACACACACTACCAAGTTATCAGTATTGATTGAAATGTGATGGGTAGTCCCACATGTGCAAATTAATGTCTTTATGTTATGCCTTCTTTTATGCCTACTGATATAACGAGATATCGGCTATAACGAGGAAAATGACTCGGTCCCGACCATCTCGTTATATCGAGTTTCCACTGTACTAGTAGCTCACTTGAGCCTTTGCCTCAGGTGAGCTAACAAAACCAGAAAAGCAATTGGAGGGCACTGGGAGGGCCAAGCAGCTCATTTTCACCCATGTTGTGATTAACACCCTGTATCATAAGCCTACATTTATACCATCTGCATCATTGGATTCCTTGATTGTGAAAACATACCCTATCAGCTGACCAGGCACTGCTGCCTCTAGCAAGCGCGCCATCTAATGTTAATGATGAACCCTACCAATGACAAAGAATCCTTACAAAAATTCACAAATATTTCTGGATCCAGATGGTGATTCGGATCACCGACCACAAAAATTCAATCATCTGTTCCTTGTGTGATTATCAACTTTCTTGAAAATTTCATCCAAATCTGTTCATTATCTTTTTTTTTCATTTATTTTACAAACAGACAGACAGAAAAACCAAACAATGCTGTTGAAAAAAACATAACCTCCTTGGCAGAGGTAACAAAACAAAACAAAACACAGCAGAGACACAGCTTGCACCCAATACAGCATACCTGAGGGTTCTCCACCGCCCTCTGGTGACAGGTTCTTCCAGAAGATTGAGTGGTTGATGTGGCCTCCCCCGTTGAACTTCAGAGCTGGCTGTAAGGATATGATGGCATTGATGTCACCTGGTCCAAAGAAATAGGTGCATGAGGGAGAGAGACGGGAGAATTAAAGTCAAAGTTACAGTCAGTCCTAACCAGTCTAATCATAGAGTACATGTGTACTTGACCCAAGGGGACCAGGCTACTGTGCCATAATCATAACCCTCTCCCCTCCTTTGACAGGAAGAATAAGGGGTTGGAGCCTTCAAAAATGAATGGTTTCCTTCTTTTCCTTCCCCATCCCATTTCTTTTCTTTACCATGAACTTAAAGAGCAGGGTCCCCGTTCAGTTCCCCACCCCTCCGATAGCACGATGACATAGACGAGACACTTCATAGTGCATGTGACGTACAGTGCACTCCCATTAAAACGAACACGGTTATAACGAAGTAAAAACGAACACGGTTATAACGAAGTATTCTGATACAACGAAGTAAAAATACAGACCGCAACATTATCCTCTCTTTGTTTTTTATTGTTAATTTGTTTGTTTATAACGAAATTTTGATATAACGAAAGAAAACTACCGGTCCCAAGGACTTCATTATAATAGGAGTCCACTGTATTATGATATGTCTTTCGTCTTAAACCCTCACCGTATTTTGTATGCCCATTGCCACTATTGCTGGAGTGTTTTCTGTGCCAAAAACTGCACAGATGTCTGGGCACTAATTGTTAACGAACAGAGATGACCTCATCCAGACTGTGCCAACATGGTCCCCTTTTGGACTGAGGCATATTGTATGCCCATGTGGACTGGCTAAACACAATAGACCATTTCTATATTGTATCAAAATTCATGGATGTCTCTTTACCTACAGCCAAGAAACAAACCATTTCGTTCATCAGCTCCCTCCAACAAAATTTCTTATGTAGGAATTCACCTGGCATTCATCAGTTGTGGGCAAAAGCCTCTGCCAAGTTTTGTGGTTAAAGGCAATCCTTTATGAACAACGCATGCATAAAATTTGAATACATTAGAGAAACGGTCTAATAGGTCAAGTTTAAAGGAATTATATGAAGGTTGATCTCATTTAAAAAAAACATGGTAAGTGACAGCAAAGTGTCTAAGCACATAAAGGTACATAAGATGAAACACACAAAACATACAATGCTGATGATGAACATGGTAATAATGAAAATCTTGTTAGAACAAAATCAAAATTCTGGTATAAAAATTATCATCTATAAGTATAATGATATATCTTTATACGCTTTTCTGTTCGGTTATAGTGAAATTGAATAACAAAAGAAAACTACCCTTCCCAAGGACTTTGTTATGGGAGTACACTGTACTGCAAAAGTGGTTATTTTCGTGCAAGTAATTTTTTCACACTCAGCTGGGTGAGATGAATTTCATGTGTTTTTAATCCCATGGAACCAAGAATTTATTAATGAAACATATGACGGGCTAAATATGCCCAAAAATTTCCACACTGCATAAATTTCCACTTTCACAGTATCTGAACACATTGTGGAAACTTGTATTCATGCCACCTACCTTTCTCTGACGCATCCTCCAGCGAAGCTTCAGCTGCGTTCAGATTGTTGACGTAGGTGGCGTGGTGCTTCTTGTGGTGTAGCTCCATGATCTCGCCACTGATCACCGGGGCCAGTGCCCCGTAGTCATAGGGAAGTTCTGGGAGTGTGTGGAGGGACTGGCAGGCCGTAGGAGTCATGCATCTTGACAGAATCCTGGTGCTTGATGGACCAAGCAGGGTTCTGCTGACAAAAGTGCACTAAAAAATTAATTTCATACAAACCATGGCAAATACCCAAAGTCTTACACTCCCCTTTTGTCCCTTCTTTTCTATGTGAAATCAACATCAGCTGTTTTTATTTCATACAATAAGCAAAACACACTAATAATGTTTACATACATTCCTTAATACCACAAATATACTACCAATAGGACAGTACAGGTTGTGAGTTTCTTCACTTTGTCTCCCTCTGAGACAAATTAAATTTGTTAAGATCACAACTGCTGATCTGTGTCCGACATGTTTGTTAATTTACAGATCAGCAGTTGCGATCTTAACAAATTTAATTTGTAGAGGGAGACAAAGTGAAGAAACTCGCACCTGAACCTTCACACCTCTGAATAATATCTTTCTTTCATTTAATAGGACAGTACATGTGATAAAATGACACTGATATCTTTATGGTAAAATTGTAACCTTTGACATTCTACTCCTCTCTTCTCTATCACTTTCTTTCCCTTCCAACCTAGACTTAATACAGGGCTCGACACTAACGGTGGCCCGGTGGCCCGGGGCCACCAAAATTGAAAGTCGGGCCACCAAATTTCAAAAAAGGGCAAATTTGGTGGCCCGCCTCGGGCCACCAAATTTTCTTGAAAAGTATGACAATTCGTAACTTTTTGCGCCGGAAATTAGCAGTTATATTTGTTTAAAGGATGGATGAAAAGGACTGAATGAGTGCCTGAGAGTGAGTGTTGCGAGTTTGTTGAGGTTTATTTATGAGTAGATGCATGTCCAACTTCCAATTCTTACTATATGACTGGATAAAACTTAGATATTTGACTCATTAAAAAAAAAAACAGGACTTTTAATGTTTTTTATTGTTTGTTTTTTTGTCGGGGCCACCAAATTTTTCTCTCGGGCCACCAAAAATTTGAAATTGTGGATTTTGGTGGCCCCATCGGGCCACCAAACAAAAAAGTTAGTGTCGAGCCCTGCTTAATAACTTTGATTTGATACTGTTGTATGTAAGTTGTATTACTTTGTAATGTATTTTGCTGAGCACATACATACACGTACATGTGGTGTGATGATCTTTGTGCACCATATTTTGCAGCCTTACCGCAACGGACTTCCGCTGGTTCTATTAAAACAATCTAAGCTGTTGTCTGTAAAATAAATAACCCCCTCATCAAGACATATGTTTGACATGCCTTACCGTATATTACATACCTTGGATAACATACCTTGGAAGTGGGCGTAAAGTTAAACACAACTTATTTGCCCCTCGGTGTCGTCATTACATGACATTAATCTCTTTTTGTTAGGCACTATGTGCGCTGTGCAGAAATTGTATTGCATGGACAAAAAGATATCCCTTTGGGTTTATATTTGTTCTTGTCTTGACTCCAGAACCTCTCTACGAAATTAGGTTAGACTTGAAACTGTTTACATATAAATCTACTCCCACATTCGTTGACATGGTAAGACTAAAGACTAATCAAGAGGCTTTTCTCTTGTACCCCCTCCTTGAAAGAGTCAGAGAGGAACAGATCCCTGGAGCCATGAATACTGCTTGATATTATTAAAGTGACAAAGTTGCATAAATGGGGTGGGCCTACATTGCATATGATATAGACCCTCTATACTGGATTCCAGAAAAAACAAAATAAAAAGAGGAATAGAAGAGTCTATCAGTATCACATTGATTCTACTTAGACTCTAAGCTTACTGAGTTTGAATACACTAACCAAAAGTTTGTAGACACACAACTGAACGGGTTTATTAGTAAAATAGGCCGTATTGACCTAAACATCAAACTGGGTTTCCCAACATTGTCATAGACACAGAGCAGATACAGTTGTATGATCCAGACATTCAGTGAATGGCCTAGATGACTTGCATAGCTCAGATTTCTTCCAGCAATTTAGATATACACATTCCAGGACAAGAGGTCACACACTCAAGCTAAGAAAACCCTACGCAAACTCAAATGTAAGACAAAGGAACTTCTCACACCGAGTAGTTAATTTATGGAACAGCCTACCACCTGAAGTCATCAACACCTTCAAATCAAATCTGGAAAAGTCATGGAAACATAAATTCAACTGTTATGACCCGGATACTAAATTCCCATGATGCTCCTGCCCTACGCATGCAAATTTGTAGAGCAAATAACAATTGCAGCAAGACTCAACGAGTCAAGAGGATGCAGAGGGGCAAATAAGTCCAGTATACTTTAGTTTATGCCCAACATCACGGTAAATAAACACGTGATAAAGGTAAATCAAACATGGGCCATGCCCTAGCTAGCCATGGCCTACTATTCAACACCAGCACTCACAGGTCAGCAGGCTATCCGAGCTGTATGAGCGAGGTACCGTCGGCCTCAAAAATCCAGGGTAGTTCAACGCACTCATAATAACTCATACATATCACATAGATCTGTCTATGTTAGATCTACACTACCTGAATGGAGGTGGTCATACTCAGTCAAGCTGCCAGACATTTCTACCGACTTGCCTCGGTATCATTCGACCCACTATACACTGCGCCGTTTATATTCTGCCTTCTCATCATCGTTTTGTACAACATCATACATTTTCTTACCTTCCTGCAGCGGTTGCTTGAGCCAACATGTCGATAATCTCTCAGAAGTCGTCAGGCCTCATGCAAAACACACGTCGTACTTGAAGAGATTGCCGCTGGCTTTAATTCGCTTCGTCAATTTCGAGTTGGCGATCCTCGACCTCCGCAACACCAGTGTGCATGCAGTACCTGGCCAAGTCAAGTTCCTTTACACTTTCAGGGAAAGCAGCGCAGCGCATGCATGCATGCGGTTTGTTGTTGTGTAGTACAGCTCCTAACACAACACAAGGCAAACGGCATCACCCACACTGTTCAGTACTGACCGTAGGTTATAGCATCACCACGTGAAATGGAACTACGCCCACTCGTGCTGACATTAGAATAAGCGTACTACTAATGTCGATTTTTCCCAGTTTTCTCTTTCTACCAATACTCTATACGGGATAGCACTCAGACGGGAGCATGCAGATAGCTGTTGAGAAAAATAATACCCGTAGGCCTATAATGAATCAAAACCGAGCCATGGGCCATGGGTTCGCTCTTTGAGAGGAAAAATGATGTCCAATCTTTAATCAGAAACAAATGTTCTTCAATATTCATTTATCTCTATATCATAGCGACATTGCCCTAAAATCCTGTGCATTTTATATGCTGATCAGCACCCGACTTTCTTGTTTCAAGTTTAAATGCGAGTTGAAAAACAGAAACAGAAAACTCAATATTTCTATCTCATGATTACAAAAACCGTTTATTTTTCCTGGTCTGGTGATGACACTCATTTCCATGATCTTCATTTGACAGACAAACCTAAAGACACGAAAGAGAAGTAAGGAAACATCTAGAAGCAAAAAACAACAACAAAGAAACAAAACAAAACCAAAAAATCAAAAAAACAAAAACGGAAAGAAAGACAGAAAGAAAGCCCAGAAAAAAAAATGAGGGGGGGGGGTGTCGAGAGAGAAGGTTCGAAGGAGGGGAAAAAAAGAAATAAAAATGTCTTTTACAGCGACTGGTTTGTGTGATAAATCACTCCTCTGCACGCGACGGAACTCAAAATATGGGCCTCTATATGTTGGTCACTCTCGTATCTAGGGCTCATATGCTATAACACAGGGTCGACACTTGAAAGTGGTGCGGCCCGGTGGCTCGGGACAACTCAAAGTTGGTGTCGGGCCAGAAATGTATCTTTTGGTTGTCCAATTAGGCAACCAACATTCAAAAGTGTTTCTTTTACCTTTATTTTGAGCCACTAATAATGTCTCTTACGGATCAAGCGGGCCCGAAAGGGGCCACCAGCCGAAAAATCCTGCTTTTACGTAGTATTCACATAAACAAATAAAATATAATTCTTGATTTATGCTTTTGCACGAATAGGCCTATTTACACAGTGGGGATTGATCGGCATAATTGTGTTTTCCTTTATAGTCGTCGGCCTAGATATACATAGGCCTAATTAAACTGCTGAATATTGAATAGCATACCTCGGATTGCGTGATCTGAATGGGCTGGTAGCGTGAGTTTTTTCGAACCATGGTAGATTTCGCAAATGCGGTCATGTCGGCCAAGCTTTGCTAATGTGTAGTACAAGTGTACATACAGCGAGAACCCGCGTCAAATCTGTGCGGTGCGTATCGTATCGTGCATGCATAGCGCATGCAATTGCACATTCGAAGATGTGAAATTGTAGTAGTGTGCTTTTCTAATGCACATGGTAACCTCCGTGATGAATGCCGACGAAGAAATTCGAGAATTTTTACAAGTCAAAGTGTATTAACCATCACAAAAATCACAGCTGCTAGGAGGACTACTACAAGGTAAGGCATTGATTTCATGTAGTTATTCATCAGAGTTCGTGTAGAAAGTATTTAAAAAGGTAGATGCGATCGTGCAACCTGTGTGCAAGACCCGCTCGATCCGCCATTTTTGCATGTTAACCTATGGGGAAAGTACCGGTGTACAGTAGCATTAGCGTCGTTCAGCTCGATCGTGTAGATGCAGGATGTAGTATCTAGTAACGTAACGCAACGGTAGATGTTCCAACCGGGGAAGTGGACTGTAGACCCTATATGCCGGTTTAGATATAGTGGATATAGCAGGAAAAGTAAAGGTAAAGTGGCCATACACTCCCTCAGTATAATGTCAGAGCTCAAGTCGGACAATCAATGGAGCACGTCTTACTGTACTGTACTGTAGTGTAACTGCTAGAACTGTAACAAGTTAGACAGAGGAGAATGGTCTAGTACACACGTGCGTAGTACAAGGCCCTACTACAATGTAGGCTGGGCCTAAATTACTCAACTCTACAACCCACAGGCTCACAGCAAATGATGATGCGCTGTGATGCTCACTGGTCTCGCCACCATTCATTCAATTCAATCATCAATGACAGTGACATGTGGTTGACAACTTACTTTTTATTTAAACTACAGTCAGCATGCAGCAGTTGATGAAAATCTAAATTCGATAAAACACCAATTGTGATGTTAACTTTGATTTTTATTTTTTAATAAACAAATCTAACATAATGATTAGATTCTACTCTATATAGAATCATTTTCTGTTAATAAGACAAGGAACAAGATTCCATGCTTGTCATTGCATTGTAACGTTAGAAGTAATGTTAGAACTCCTATCGGTATGCAGTACAGTTGTACTCCAATCCTAGTGAGTGAGATAGCCCTTTGTGAAGTTTGATGACTGAATGACTGAGAGAATGTTTTCATAAGAGCATAGAATCTCATTTTCAAGCCTTTAAATGAACCTACCTAACATTAGTCTATAAAAGAGGAACGTTGTACACAAATGCATATCATACATAGATCTAGAAACATTAAATTTATAAATGAATGATTTTCCATGTCTTCTCCATTAGCAAGCATCAGTGCAATGCTAGTCAGCAGTTTACATTGATTTCTAATGGAACATCAAATACAAAGTGATTGTTTGTGTTACCAAAATAACTTCTATTCCATGGCAGTGTTTACATGTTGCAGGCCCACAGCACATTGTATGTAGGCCCCCTACACATATTTTGTTGTCTTATGAATGTTTTCCTAACTGAGTACATGTAGTTAGAAGTGAGCATTTGCACAACCTTTTTTTTTTCGATATTTAAAGTGTGCTTATGTACATAATTGTACGATACTTGACAACTAATTACTTGAAAATATGAGAAGATTTTTTTGAAGTCAACAAGTTTACTACTGTATGCTAGCTTTGCCAGCTGCATTGTTCTACAGACACATTATCTGCAGACAGCAATTTTCTCTTTTAAACATGCGTATAGAATACTCTAGAGGACCTACTGTACATTGTACATGTAACACAATGTACATGTGATGATATACAGTACAGACTTTGTATATTATAACAGAATCTGATGAACAGTTGCTTAATTTGTGTCTGCATCTCATGTCATTACTACAGGCAGCATCATGTCCGAGGAAAGTGCAAGGAAAAGGGTAAAGTACAGACTGTATTTTTTTGTTTTTATTTTTTTAATTTTTTATTTAATTTTTTTTTTATTACTATGTACAGTGTTTACCAAAATATCACAAAGAAACTTCCTGAACTTTGTCCATGGCTGTTTTTCACATGTGTCTTCATCCGAAATGGGCAGAACAAACCTGCAAACCAAGATACTGTAACTGCTGGCAGACCTTACGCTCTTTCCTGAAGCCCTAAGACCACATACATGGTTTCAGGTTTGTCAATCAGAAATTAGGAGAATTCAAAGTAACAACATTGAACCAATATCCCTGTTTCATGACAGCAAGCACAATTTATAAATGTACATCTTAGAGTATGCTAAAATGGAACTGAACTCCTTGCTGATTGTTTCCCCTTTCACGACGTTTCCTTTTTCATATAGCCAAGACTCTCTGAAGACGACACAGAAAACCTCTCTAAAGCTGACCTCCTTGAGTACGTCAAGAAGCAAGATCTCTACATTGCGGACCTAGAGGCCAAACTTGAGACATCAGGGCCGAGCAACAGTGGTAAGGAGGTTTAGGGCAATATGGTGCATGAAGCTGGTGACCTCATGCTGTTCTATACTTTTTTTTTCTCATCAAGTTATCTCCAAGAGGTGAATTAGTAAATATCCTAGTTTTTTTTTTTTCCTTCAGGTTATTTGCGTTAGTGCCTGTTTCTGTAGATTGGACCTGTAGTTTTGATTTACTCACATACATACAGATGAAATCCACAATACGTGAGATCCTTTCAAACTGCACTGTATGGACCAACTAACTTCTGCATATCGTCGCTTGGGCGACAAGACCTCGTATCTACAAAATATCAAATGTTCAGGAGAGACCAAAAAAAAAAAAAAAAAATGACAACCGAAGCACTGTATCAAACGAGAAAGCCTTTCCTTTGACATGCCGTGGTGGCTTCATTTTTGGGGTAAGACAGCTAGGATTTGGACAGGACATCACTGGCAATAACCAATTATCAGACCATTAATCGAAAAAAGGTCATTTTCACAAAAATTTAAGATACAAGGTCTTGTCACCCCAGCGAGAATATATGAAAGACATTAAGCACTGTGATGCACTGAGGACTGACATCACTCCTCAAGAATTTGAAAAACTGTGTACAGGGTCGCCTAAGTGTGAGGAATATGCATAACATACAAATCCCATTCGACTCGGCAGTGATACTAGCAGTGATGATAAACGATTTCTTTCTGTCCCCAGGGGATGGTGAGGACAAGGCGCGCCACCTGAAAGCCGCTCGTCGTGAGCAGCTGCTTGTCATGAGGCTCACCACCAAGGAGCAAGAACTCCATGAGCTAGCTGTGAGTAATGACTGATATGAATGCTAATGCTAATATTAAAACTTACAGTATTTTTTCCTCTCATTCTCCTTCAGTTCCATTCCTAAGCGGTAAATTGAAGTTAAATTGAATACTGATACTCCTTTACTGATACTCCTTTTTCCTGAGCATAGAATGCATAAGTCAGAGAATACCTAAATTTTTCCCAATAGGATGTAAAAAGAATATTTTTTCTGAGGAAGATGGGTACATTCAATCTTTCAAATTTCCAGAGAGAGAATTTTGTGGATGTGGAGTAGGCTTCATGAAATAGACTTTCTACTTTGAAAATTACGGTACTTACTGCCAGATAGACAATAAGTAGTTTTTGACATTGACATTTTATTTGTACACTACCATGTGCATGTTCAACATTCATTAGCATGTCTTGTACCAGAAGTCAGATTGCTACCATAAAGGATTTCATATTGTGATTGGAGATCAGATATGATCAGATGGTAAAGTGGCTGGATGGGGAGGGGTTGAGTTGAGGGGGAGGGGGTAACCATAACTTCAGAATGGTCATGCCATTGATTGAAAATGGAAATGGCTTTAGATTAGATAGACAAGCCAGCTGGCCAGCAACCATTTTGATTTGGGGAGAATGGAGAACAGGGTTCACATCCATGCAGTCAAAAAGCCCCTATTGTCATTGTCGGTGTTGGTGTATGCCCTCCATAATCATCATTCTCTTTAACATCCTCTTCTTCTCTTCCTCCCTAGAACCAACTGGCGGACAAGACACAGAATGCAGGCACGGCCCAGCTGCGGTCGGCCATGGTGGACCCTGCCCTCAACCTGCTCATTCAGCGCCTCAAGAGGGAACTAGAGGACAACAACACCAAACTGAAGCAAGCGCACGAGGACATGGCCGCCTGGAAGTTCACACAAGACAGGTACTTTGGAGTGATGCAGAATCCACGCCCTGTCCAAGTCAACTCAAGCTGATACTGAAAGATTTAGAAGGCATTATGCAGAGAGGAAGATGATGGATAGATAGATAGATAGATAGATAGATAGATAGACTGATAGATAGATAGATAGATAGATAGATAGATAGATAGATAGATAGATAGATAGATACAATGTAGATAGATAGAGAAATAGACATAAAGGTAGGGGGAGGGGTAAGCAAAAGAAAGCTATGCCTAAAAGTTGTCTTACTAAAAAAGAAAAAAAAAGGTGCTTGTTTCCTGAACAGTGTTGACTATCTTGAATTGGAATGTTTCCATGGAGGTGAAAATAAAATTATATGGTACACATATCCCCCTTAACAGTAAAAATGAAGAGACTAGAAAATTAATCTCTTCTGCAAATTAGTTAATCCGTGCCCCTGAATAACTGAAGAAAGTTCAAGAATAGAGCAAGACCTAAACTATTCGGGTTTAGGCATATCAGTAGGAAGTATACCTCATGAATTCTCATGTGATTTGGAAGAAAGCATTCGTTGGACCAAGCTCCCTGGTTGGACATAAGCCTCTTCTGTATATTCTATTTTGCTTTAACATTCTATACCTCCGTCTCTCAACTCCTCCCCCCCCCCCCCCCCCACTTGCTTTCACCCTTGCCCCCTCATCTGCCCCTGCAGCCAGACGGGCAAGCGTCTGATGGCCCGCTGCCGCACCCTGATCCAGGAGAACCAGGAGCTGGGCAAGCAGGTGTCTCAGGGCAAGGTGTCCCAGGTGGAGGCTGAGCTGGCCCTCCAGAAGGAGATCAACGAGGAGCTAAAGAGCAGTCAGGATGGTGAGTGAGATGGGGGCGGAGCTAGTCTTCTTACAAGTCTCTCGCGTGGTAACTGTAAAATCAGAAATGTTCGCTTGTGTGAAACTCTTGCGAAGTTTGCGAGGAGCAAAGACTTGTAAAAGAAAAATGCATGTGAAGTTTTTGTCTATGCCATGCACTGAATGCAAGTGGCAATTTACGAAAGTTTCATACTGTTAAAAAGGATGTCTGCTTCAATTCGCCGAAGTTTCATGCCGCGAAAAGACTGTAGACTCCAATTTGTGAAAGATTCATGCCGCAAATGTGTTTCTGATTTTACAATGTTAGTGACAACAATCACAGGCAAAGCGAGGTGGAGCCAAGCAAGTAAACTTGATGGGTCTTTCAAAGAAGGTCTACATAGATGTTACTATTTACCCTGAGCCAGGCGATAGCTTATTTAAACCTGCGCATCACTCCCACTGAGCAACTCAATCACTGACCAAATCAGTTAGTCTATTCAGCCAATGGAATTGCAAGATTCTCCCAAATTGTATTATGCACAAGCTTCTTTGAATAGACCTGCTTGTTTTGGTTGTGAGTTTTCACTACCAATCACTCATAGCAAAATTGTGTAATTCGATGGTGTTAAGGAAAGTTATTTGAGAAATTTGGACTGGTCTTCAATGGCCCTCTCGCTGGGGCTTGCCTCTTGCTGGTGACTTGTCTCTGTCTCATGTGATGACTCTGTGATCACTTCTCTTGCAGCGTTTCAAAACAATAGGAAGGTCTTTAACAAAGGCTAGGGCAGGGTTGGATCTGCATTATTTTGGATAATATAATATGCTGGTGGTACCAGTATGAGGGATAGGGGAAAGGCTCAAGTCTCCCTGATTATGCAGGAAGCATCCTGAAATATTTAACATTTGTTAACATTCTGACAAATTATATTAGAAAATCTCCTTGATTTAGGAATTTGATTGCCTGGTTGAGGTGTATGTATTACACACAAATCTCCCAGATGCCTTGTTGTTTCGATGCACGAATATTGAGTGCTCCTGTAAGAGGTAATGCACTGCAACCTCCCTCAGAGGGCAAGTGGCAAAGGACAGTGATAGAATACTGCTTCAGACCTGTAGAATACAGCCATAGTCAATCAGCCTTGAGGTTGCTGCAGTAGAAGATGGAAAACAGCTGGGATTGGTTGATCTTGTGTGTTATGTGTGTGTATTTCTGTGTGTGAGTGAGCGTGAATTTGTACGTAATACTGTGTGCCACAGATGTGTCCATTCAGCTTCCATTCCATTACTGTTTTCCCAGGCTGCTTGCAAGACTACCCAAACTTACATTTCTCTCTGGAAGTAGAGCACTGAATCCTTATCAAAATGTCATAAGTTTCAGAAGATCTCACATTCTTACATAGAGTACAAATATTCCAGGGAGTTAGACATGGAATTGTGCATGCATGCATGTGTTCCGTTCAAACATGAAACTGTGGATCTATCGATTAAAATTAGAAGTGGAATTGTGGTTGATATGGCAGCATGCTGTTAAGTGTATGCAACAATGCATAAGAAACTAGCAGTATGACTTACCAGCTGTTGGAATATTAATATTTCCAAGACATGCTCTTGTGGGAAATGTGTTGATACCCATATGCTTTCTGAAGAATGGGAGGGGTAATGTACAAATCACGTAGGGTTGAGTTTGTTTGTTTGTGTGTTTAGTTGTTTTTTTGGTCATTGTTGAAATTGTATTCTAATCTGGCAAGGCTTTGTCTGTTTTTCTTCGTAGAAATGTATGAGATGGTGATCCAGCTCAATGATGAAGGGGAAGGCATGCAGAGCACCATCTTGGCTCTTCAGCAGGATCTCAAGGAAAAGCAACAGGAGATCGCCCGACTCAAGTCCGAAGGGGAGCCCACGAATGCTTTGGAGACTCCAGCCATCTTGGAGGAAGTAAAGAAGGAAGCAGAACCTTGCCCCACTGCAGCGCATGAGCCTTGCACAGCTGTCATACATGAGCCTGAGAATGATATTGAGATGGAGGAAGAGCCCAGTGTGAAAGAAGAGGTTGAAAAAGAGCACCAGAGTCCAGAGCCAATGGAACAGGGTGAAGCAACAGAGCAGGATCAGGAAGAGCCAGCATCTCCTGGACAAATTCCTGCTGTGAGGACTACAGAGTACAGTCGGGAAGCCGTGGCATCTCCGACAAGAGGGGAAGCAGAGTCAACCACTGTTACTGCAACTTGTGCAGACAAGGACAGCTTGTCTGTAGAGCCATGGACCAACCCAAGCCACTTCGTTGCGTCCCCTGCAAGCCCTGTTGAAGAGGCGGATGAAAGGACGTCTGAAGGTGATAGGGTAGCTGACGTAGAGTTCAGGACAGAGCTACCGCCACAAGAAGAGCTGGCATCAGAATCGAGGGATGCCGGCCAGTACCCAGAGGAGGAGGTGCCATCAGAGAGGACTTCAGAATCAACTTTGAAGAACCAGGGAGCTGAGAGCATATCAGATGAGGAGGAGGTTGATAGCACTAGCTTCAGGGAGGAACCGGAGGAGCAGGAGGAGCTTGGGAGCGACATTGGAGAGGAGCAGCCACAGTTTAGGACTCCACTGGACGACTCGTCTCAGGACAGCACCATATGTGGTGATGTCCGAGAGGCAGAGACGGACGACAGCTCAAGAATAGGTGAAAGGTCAGGAACCCTGACCCCTGATTTCAGTACAAACGGTGAGCACCATCGCGAGAGTGTGGCCGACTCGGCTGCGAAAAACGGTGAGGCAGAACCGCTTTACGTAAACAATGATGATGGGAGGGAGGGGGAGTCTGTTGAACGTTCCATTGAAAATGAAAGAAACACCTTGGTCCAGGACCCGAGTACTTATGAGGCTGTTGAGGAAGAGGTTAACAGTCTTGATAATGGGTCCGATATCACTGACAGACAATCTGAAGAGGTGGCAACTGATAATAATAATGGTGTGTCAAATTCAGGGGAGTATGTGAATAGTGGTGTCTCGAGTCCTCGAGAGGATGATGAGGTGCCCCGGGTCCCAGCTGGGGAACACTCAAGGACAGATTCTGTTGTCAAGTCCTTGAGTACAAACTGTCACGATGAAAGCCCCACTTTAGACGAGGGGGTTGACTCGGAACAGTGCGGGGATGACGACAGCACAATTCAAAACTCTGTCCCATCCACAAACTCGAACCCTGATGAGATATCCGTCTAATCCCGGCCATGTCACACAAACTGCTCCTACTGTACTGCATGGAATATTAAACAAAGAAAATGACAGACAGTCTGACTCCATGAATAAGTATACAAATGTAAAAGAAGCTGCTTTAACCTGGTCAACTTCCATTTCACACAAAATGCATGTAGTTTTTAGTCAGTAGCAATCTGTCCACACACAAAAAAGTAGTTCTTGGTTGTCTCGTGATGATAAGTATGGTGCATTCATTATGAAATTCCTGGTTTGGAAAACAAGTTCCTCTTTTTTACACTTTGCTCTTTTATAATACAACTTATATTGCCCTTTCAAGCAGTTGTTCATATTGTCTCGCTTTAAATCCATGATACTTTCTATCGCAAGAAGATCCTTGTTATTTTTTACATTAGACCTAGGGCTCAGGACATCCAGGTAACTGCCAATTACGTAGATGAGTGAATCACTCACGGGGCAGCTGAAATTGGGATGTTTCTCTCAAGCTTGCAGTATTTCGACAACAAATACAGCTGAAGATATACTTTCTTGAAATGGGGTAAATGTTGAAATAACTAAAATGTTAATATGGTTGGAATGAAGTACAGCATCTTGGAAAGAAGTCTCTACATGTATGTTCGCCTACGAGAGATTTGTGTATGCATGCAGTCTACCTGAAGTGAACATTTCCATATCCTATCCATTTCTCTATCCGTACCGTATCTGCTGTATTCTGTCACTCATTCATGTCTACAGTGTGAAGTCAGTGGGTAGTCTTGCTTCAAGTTGCTTGTATGATAACTCTCCAAACAGGTGATTATGACTATGCACTTTGAATGTCCTGTTAATCGCTGTATGATTGTAGAATGATTTTGAAATGCTGGTAGGGCATTTTTTTTTTTCTCCTCTGTAATGGAATGTGGGATTGTGAGCAGAGACTCCAACTCTCCCGTTTTCGACGGGAGATCTCCCGCCAAAAATAAGCCTTAGATAGCACCTGAGAGCATCTAGAACCCTGGGAATTTCGCACTTAGCACACATCAACTTGGAATCTCCCGTTTGCTAGGGGTTTCAGGGGGGAGAATCTCCAGATCAGAAGGTGCTTTGGGTTGGAGTCTCTGATTGTGAGCGTCCTATTTGATGACTCTTGTGGAAGACCCCCGAGAGGTTGGGTGATATTACAGGCGCTACATTTATCCCCAAACTGATGAACCTAATACCAACATGTCGCTGCATATTCATTGTGTCAGTAGATTCTCTTTGGTGTCAGATACACCAGAGTGACTACAGTGTACTTGTTTAGGTTTGTCTCATATTATACACGGCAAGCAATCAGCCTGGCTCAAGTGGCGTTGATTGCCAAAGTAGAACAATCTCATAGTTCAGAGTCAATGATGATGGTCAGAGGCGTTTCCTTGAGTCCGGTAAGTGGAGAAAGGTGTTTTTTTTTTCTTTGATTTTGTTTCTTTGTTTTACAGCTAATCACATCATTTGTGCAAACACAATATGCAGTATTGTCCTACCATAAACTGTACTCATCCGGAAACTGTGAGACTTTAATACCAAATTGAAAGTGTTGATATCCTTGTATTTTTGTTTTGTTTTGTTTTTGTCATTGGGATGATTTTCTCCTTTTCGAGCCAAGACAGTGAGGCATTTACCAAAAACTTGTAATTTGTCAAGAAAGGGACTGGATGTGTGTGTGTGTGTGTGTGTGTGTATGTATGTTTATGGAAGTGTGTGACTTGTAGAAATATGTCGTACATATGGAGCTCATTTCAAATTAAACAGTGATTGAACCAGTAAGATCTACCCGAGTTTCTCCAGATTCTGTGCCATTCATTAGCTAACTTGCATCATCTAGTGTAACAGACACTACTGTTCACCTACGTATGTACATTATAGCAGCTCAGTTGGGTGCAGTCCCACTTACTACATGGTAGTGGTCCATCTATAGGCCTACATTGCACTTGCCATCACTTGGCAGGTCTTGGGTTTTTTGTAAATGTGCTTGCAATTAATACACACACACACACACACACACATACACACACACAAAGGGTGTAGGAGACCAGAATGTTTATAATATTTGCATAACATTTGTATTGCTTGAAAAATGAGGTAACAAGTTATTTGAGATGATGTGAAGAATTGAAGGGGAGAGAGGAAGAGAAATAGAGAGAGGTACATACGTTGTACAAGTGATATGTGTAGCTGCAAATAAAGTGTATGGATTAACATGATTTTTTATTTTCGAGAGCTGATAAGTTTCCAAGTGTTTGCGGATTGAAAAAAAAAAGCACCCAATTTCACCAAGTGCATGCATTGAGACTGAAGTCTCAAAATGCCAAGGGTAAGGGTCAGAAGTCTGTTGTGGAGGAATCATGGGAGAAAGTTTAAGTCCCCCACTCCTGTCCGCAGCTTGTTCATACACAATATCAATAGCATTTTTAGGCTACTCTCCTGAGAGGGTTCATGGAGGAACGACGATGCACTCTGGTTACAGCACACCACCACCACCACCACCACCACCACCAGCGAGCACAGCGACGCAGCGTTGAACCTAGGTTGGCTGATGCACTGCTAGTTTGAGAAGATTGGCTTCAATGACGCATTTGAGCAGAACCCAACTTCAGGCACGACAAATGTAGATTCATGTGGCTTGTATTGTATCATGTTCGAAATGTGCTGAATGATGTAGTCTGATTGGCTTGCACTACCATTGGTTCAGAAAAGCACTGCGGTGACTGCCACAGGTTTGCGTAAAGACTTTCTCCCAGAATGAATTGGAAAGGTCCATGATGGGTCATTTTCATACGCTAATGGCGTGGGTCACAGGCTAAGAAGCAGCACAAGGCATGTTGTGTGATAAGTTTAACCAGAAAAAGTATTTCCCTTTGTTAACAGGGAAATTTGAGTACAGTTGGAAGTTTGTCTGAAAAGGAGTACCTGTATAATTTTCTGAGCACAACAGTGAAAATTTGATCAAGATTGGATGAAAGAAGGAAGTTATGACATTTTGAAGTTTTGCTACTTTTTCAGAAAACACTTCTTGAACAGTCACTATGATCATGCAAATATCGATGTGATGATGTCATCCCATTACAACTTGCCATGTAGTTTGTACATAAAATTTCCAGGTTTTCATTCAAGCATGATTATGCCCCAGTCTCAAATTCAACTGATCATCAGTCTAAAGTTATTCAACCAGGAATAACATTTTTTGCACTTTAATAACAGGAACATTGAATTTTTGTCGTCTTTTTTTTTTTGTCCACATTCAGTGGAAAATTGTGAGGTGCTGACATCATCAGCTCACTCATTTGCATATTCATATCAACTGTACGAGAACTGTTCTGCAGAAATTAGCAATACTATTTTACAATTTCATAACTTCCTCAATTTTCATCCAATTTTGATCAAATTTTCACTGTCGTACTTACATAATTTTACTTTTTCTTATCAAACTAACTTTAACTTTACTATCATTCCTCTCTAAAAGTGAGAAAAGGGCTAAATTATCTAGAGAAGTAACCCTGTTGAATTGGAATGGAATTGGAATTGGAATTGGAATGATAAGGAATGGCAGGAAAGTGTTTCCAGAAGAAGACATGTTTTATACTCCTGAGTACATTGTACACTCTTTGTAGTTTAATACCGTCTTTCAAAATGTCTTTGTCCAGCCATAAACAACAAATGAATAAGCAACATTTTCCTCATGCCCAGTACAGACTGTTCCCCTGTTACGCAAAGTTCTTTTCAAATTAAGATACCAGTACATTGTACTAATTAATTTGTGTGACACTTTGCTTGTTGTTGGTGTTTTTTTTTTCTTCTGTACTGCCTGCAAATGAAATTGCATTGATCCTTGTCCTAGTGTTATTCAGAGCATTGCTTTAACAGCCCAGATAATGGGATACTTTGGAATTAGGAATCTCAAAGTGGCAGTCACATGTGACATACATGTCCCCCCCCCCCCACCTTCATATACTTGTGAATTGAGAGAATGCAGCAATATTCATAGAACACATCAGTGAAAGTTTGAGGAAAGTCAGACAATCTGTTCGAAAGTTATGAATTTTTGAAGTTTCAGTAATGCCATCGCAAGATGAGAAGACTACTACAGCTTGTGGTGTCACATGTGTAGAACAATATAAAGAAAATATAAAGAAAAATTTAACTTATTTCATTTTTCTCTCATAATGAAAGAGCACTTGACATGCCTCTTTACATGGAAGGCAGGGGGAGTAATATTACCTTTGCATGATACTACCCTTACAATGACAAGTCAAGGGAATGTGTACTTCTTTCAAAATATTAATTTTTGTGAAATTCTCTTTATATTTTCTTAATATTATTCTATGCATGGGACATCATAAACTTTGTAGTCTTCTCATCCAGCAGTGACTGTGCAGAAACTTTAAAAATTCAAAACAACAGATTGTCCAATTTTCCTCAAACTTTCACTGATGAATTCTACTGATATTACTGAATTCACTCCATCCATTCTAGATTTTTAAAATGTTCACATATCAGCAATGATCAGTCAAGTGTGTACTGTAACCACAGAGTTTGCTGAACTTTATCTGGTGATTTTGATACCTAGGCTGTAATTAAATAAGGTATATTTGTAGTTACGAGGAGTATTCCAATTGCATTCATGTGAATATTTATTAATATGTTAATGAGCTCTTTTATAATCAAACGTTCCACATTTACAAGGTAGAAATTTCATCTAGTCATTCAATATTTTATGAAGTGACATTTGCTGGCAAGACAGAAAAAAAAACCCTTTTGTATTTCATAGATAAAGTATTTTTTGATAATCACTAGGAAAACCAGAACTCAATTAGGATCGCTAATTCCTGACCAACTTCTTGAGCTTACTCATTGAAATGTCGACACTTGCCACAGTATTACCCCCAACAAAATGTCCCTTAGTTGTCCTTGAACAGTATAGTCTGTACACTAACGAATAATGCCGCCTGTATATTCCATACTGGTCTCTTGTATTGCACACAGTGTAAATAGTCCACATTTTGAAACGGAGCCACAATGTACTACTAGCCCCATTCCAAACTTCGCCATCATGTCGGGTCCAAGAGGGGAGCTGCACTTCCAGGCAGCCTGGTTTGAAATCTACCCTTCTTGAAATCATGAATCATTTGTCATGCCATGGACACTGTACAATTGTAGTCATTTCAAAGAAAGCCACAAGCCTGGGACGATATACCACCAGCTGCTGTAATATCTCACTGGCACCCAAAGTACCGGTACGCATCGGATACCATCCACGAAAAAAGAAAAAGAAACGAAAAGGTATTCTGTGATGTAAAATACCAATTCAGAGGTGATGTTACATTGTATGTTTGGTTACTTGTGCTAGAAACTGGTCTTAATATAGTTTATGAACACTGTTGGTAGGTTACATGTATCTCTACAAAGCTTTTTTTTGGGGGGGGGGGATGTACATGTATATTATCTTATACATGTACAGTGTATGTTCTTTTTGAGCAACAAGATGTGACATTTCTTATGTACTTGTTGTAATAGAAATAAGTTCTGAAACATCACTTTTATATCTGTTTGGTATGGGTTGAAAAAAAAAATCAAAGCATTTGCTCAGTAGACTTACCGGTAGTTGTTGAGTCAATATTGAAAAAAAGTTTATCTGACTGTTATGCAAAAGCAGAATATTATACAGGAATGCAATCCCTCCCCTCCCCACATGTTTTTTGTCATACGTCTTCACCCAGTGAAGTTCATGGAGTACATTGGAATACTTGTACATGTATTATATTTGACCTGTGAATTGACCACAGCACTAAAAGGGTAAGCACAATGTCAATCAAGAAGTGTGTTTACAGAGTTACTCTTGCATAGTGTGATGTTGATTTGTGTGTGTAGACCCATGCACTCGTCACATCTTCACCGTAGGCATAGGACTTTTGCAGGATTTTCTTTTTCAACATTATTGTTTGTTTGGGTTTTTGTTTTTGTTTTGTTTTGTTTTTTTTTTTTGGGGGGGGGGGGCGTCAAATACTTTTGTAATTGTACTGGCACAAGTAAGGCATAGTTTGTATGGTAATTTGTGTTGATAAGTGAAGAGAAATTGGAAGACTCTGGGTTATAAGTATTGTACTTGTATCACTCTGGTACATTTGAATGTCATGGGCCAAGCTGAGTGTTTGGGGGTATGTATAGGATCCATTTTCTCTCCGCAAGAGATACCCTGAGAGCTACACCACCTTCCCCACCTGCTTCACAAATCACGATGCTCTCCTCATAGACCTGTGGATCCGAGAACTGTCACCTTTGACCTTTGACCTCCAGTGATGCTGTACACTCAAGAGGCCAACCGTTACCCTCTCCCTCTCCTACAACAGAGAGAGAGAGGAAAAAAATTGATTATAAAAAATGATATTGTGAGACATTAAAATTCTGACAACTGTTCAACCCGTGTGTGGCATTTTGTGTTTTTCTTTGATACTACAATGTACATTGTAGCTTGATGACGATTTTCAATACATTATTTTTATGCCTGTCTTATAAAGGTACTGGAGGGATCCCTTTTCCCTTGTAATAATTGTAGATTTTGTGTACTTACACTGTGATACAGTGACCACTCGATATAAAGAGATCTGATATAACAAAATACCTATTAAATACGGCTGTACATTATATAATGCCTGAAGAGATCCTTGTCATTTGATTGGTTGTTTGACATTGACCATTCGGCCTATTTCACTATGACGTTAATACCCGTGCAATTGTGGCTCCATTTACCGTGCAATTTTGGATCCATACGATTTGCTCCATGGCACTTATGCGTGTAAAACGCTTGCGTTTGCAGTGTATGTATGCGACAGCGTGCTAGCGTAAAGCACTCAATGAGCACTCCCGCGATCTCAGATTCTCTCTTGTTTCTAAATTAATAGAACATCAAATGACAAGGATCTATTTTAGGCATTATATAAAACAAATAATGAATGTTTTTCATTCGTGCAATGGACAGAATATTTCATTCGGTGAAAGATGAAATGTAGATCCATTCAACTCGGCTGCGCCTTGTTGAATGGATCATTTCATCTCTCACCTCATGAAATATTGTGTCCATTGTACTCATAAACATTCATTATTTTATATATAACAAACTAATTTCTCCAGTCCCAATGTATTTTTTCTTTTGTTTTGTATGGTTTATTGACTACTGACATCTCGTTGTACTGAGTTTCCACTGTATTGAGAATAACCAAAGCTAAAGCTGAACCTGTAAGACGGGCTGGAAAGGATGGCAAACTTAAATTGAATTTCAAAACAAGTACAACACATTTCAACACCGGACAAAAGAGCATTAAGATCATCAAATACAATTTCAACATTTTTAACTAAATTCTAAATGTTGATGCTGTGATGTAGTTTAAAATCACACAGCTTATCTTTTAATGAATGACTGAACTAAAGCTTCAAGTTAATAAGAAAAAAACCCACTGAAATATGAAGGAAAAAAAAAAGACATAGAGGCAGGGACCAGGTCTCTGTAACATGATCCTTTGATCATTCATCATATTAAAAGCAGATATGTGGTACATGTACAGTTCTAAAGACACACTTCTTTTACAAAAAGAAGAAAAAGTAAAAATAATGGTGGGAGACCTAACATTTGTGTGCGCAGCTGTTGAATCACTTAGTATTAGAAGTCAGGAAATCCTCAACTGTAGCTTTCTTTAAATCAAAACATATTTTTGCATTATTGTCAAGTATATTAGAAGCTTTTGCAGCACGGAAAAATATGTGTGCATAGGTTTTGCTCTTTATAAATTTATATTATGTATTTTTTCTTTACAATGACAGTAAATCTAGCACAAGTTGACCATGCAGAAGTCAGCATCTTACAAAGTTTTAATGTTATCAAGAAGTCTCAAAGCTTTCTTTCTGTTATACATTGTATATATATATATATATATACATGTGTATATATATTCATATTTAGATATTTATACACATATTTTTATATGCTTATAAATATATTGACATGTATCTAAGTATATCTAATCACACACACATATGTATACATATATATATATATATATATATATATATATATATATATATATGAATAATTTGTTTTTGTTTTTTAACCAATGAGGCAACTCTGCATTAATGACATCATATGACATCAGAATTCAAGGATAACATATGAAACTTCTACCGGTACTTGTCTATCTGATGTCACTCTATGAAAAGTAAATTTGAAAATGGTGTAGAATTTCACAAACTATGATTGAATCATAACACCATTGCAGGATTTCTAAATTGGTCTTGCTCATCTCATGACTTTGGTATTATGTAATGACACCCATTCGTAATGTTTTGTATTGGGGAGGAATGCTGTAAACACAGTAACATTCTTTGAAAAATTCAATGTGCAATGATGAAAATAGTATTTCTTTTTCTGAGTGTAGTTAATGATTGCAAAATATATGCCAGGATGCTGCATGTATCATAACTTGTTAATTAGAATATTGGTCCCTCTTAGATAGAAATGACCATCTTCAGGGAAAGAGAGGGGTGGGGTGGGGAGAAAGAGCAGTATTTGTGTGTGGGTGGATGTGTAGGTGTGTTCGTGAGTAGTAGAAGAATGGAGATTCATTTAATATCGTGGCCAAGTTACATAAACAAACATGAACATGACTAATACTACCTTGTTTAATATCGTGGCCAAGTTACATAAACTAACATGTACATGACTAATACTACCTTGTTGAGCGTATGACCGGAAACTATGATTGAACACTTCACGACATTATATCGGTCATAAATTTCTAATTTTTCCACAAACTTTCACTTTGCAGAGCTCTACCAGAGCTGCCAGGTTTTCCTGATTCTGTAGGAGGGCAATTCAATGAAAATTTTACTTTTCTTAAAAGTCATAAATCTGCAATAATTTGAAAAATATATGAGCTTCAGGGAAAAATTTAGTATCAAATGCTAGAACTTGTCAAGTTCTTTCATTTGAGTGGTGTTTTGATACAATTGAAGTATTTTTAGGCATTCTTTTCTTTGATTTTTTTTTTCGGCAATATTTGTGATATCTTTTTGTAAAAACACTCAATATTTGACTCATTTCCATATTCATCAACAACATAAAACACTTATACTGTATTGGCTTTGTCTTAGATAAGAAGTATGCTGAAGTATGAATATCAGGACCTTCAAAAGTGGACAAAGTTGTAATGTCTGTACACTACATTTGTCAACCTGTAGAGTAAATGCTGAATCTGCCGTACAAATTATCTCATTTCAAAAGAAAATTCCTTTTACTCATGCTCTGATTCATACATTTTTCAACACATCCACATGGAAGTAAATAATCATGTCCAAAAAAATGTAATGTACGTAACGGCAAGCATTTTGTGTAGTATCTCCCAAATCAATGATTTATAGTAACTAATCAAAATTTTGACTGTTAACACTTCGTGATGACTGGGCTAGAATATACCATGAATGGAGTCAGAATGATCATGCCGAGTTGTTGAAATATACCCACAAAGTCACAAAAAATTCTCTGAATGTAATGTCTATAACACTGGAATTGCCCAGGAGGCTTTTGAACAACTGCAATATCTCTTCACGTCTTGATTAAAGATTTTCACGGCATGAAATTTTCGCAAAGTGTCTCTAGCATTCAATGCAGATAGTGTAGACAAGAACTTTCATGTGCATTTTAATTTCGGGAAGCTTGGATCTCGCAAAATTTGCGAAATTAAAATGCACGAGAACATTCCTCGCTTTACAGTACTTTGTATCTCCCTGAATGCATTTTAGCTCTCCCCGAGTTTGATGGGTCAATGTTGCAGCTCTTGGCTATGACTCTACTGCTTGATCAACTTCAACATACAGACATTCACATTTTTCAATGTTATACATAACAAATGAATTAGAGAACAAAACAATCTGCAGTCTTCATGTTTCGTGTGTTTATTGCACCATAAATATTCAAACGTAGCTGTACAAAATAGAAAATAAAATGAAACAAAATAAAACATGCCCATGATAGCAACACTCGACCTGGATAGAACTACAGGTAACAGCGCTGAACACAAACACTACTTGTACATACTGTAGTACAGCCACTAACCAAAATTTCAGCAAGTATATGTACACATTGTATCATACCAAAGTGTGAGATACATACACATGTTTGTATGTACATATTATATAGCATCTGTATACATTGTACTACACTGTATACTACATATACTGAGATTCACAACACTTGCCATACACATTCTTGCCAAACAAGACTTTGTGCACATTTTACCAAAAAAACCCAACAACAAAACATCAGACGTCTTTGTTGCTTTGAAGAAAAAAAAAATGAAGCCAACCTATGTTACGCTCTATAGATACAGGGTATTAAAATTTATTCTGTTATGAAATGCTTTCTATAATTCTGTACCAAGTCTTCTTTTGCTGACCCGCCCTTCAACTTGTAAGTTAAACACAGAAAAAATTAACTTGTGAAAAAGTGTCTGTACACATAAATTAAGTACATTAGATAAATGTGAACCAGTATTAATCTTAACTTTACAGGGCCATCTCTCATAAAATTATAATCTTGTTAGAAGCTTACACAAAACTAATTTCACTTTGATTACACACTATCTAGTATTAAATTCAGCTCACAGCAAGGGGGGGGGGGGGAACCTGGAAAGAGTTAAACAAAAGGGGGGGGGGGGAGGTATGGATGGACTACCAATGGCTAATTGTATACGTAAAGTTGGGTTTCTATCTGTTCAGTATAGTGTTTCCCCTTTAGAGGGCGAGTTGGCCCATTTCTACATATATGGCACATTTACTACACTGTAAAGTATTGTTCTTCTTTGAGTTGCCATTCCATTGACACAAAAGTTACAATAGGATGCTACTATGAGCTGAACTCTAATACAGAACATTACAGCACATTGGACTGGTCACCATTTGTTTTTACACGACTGCAGTCCGTTATATCTGTTACTCATACATTCTACATTGTCGAGAAGATACCTCGTATCATACTAATAAGTAAACCAGAGAGAAGTACGGGACATCGGAACACATTAATCGTAAAGCTCTCATTTGAGAGTGTCTGTGGATCGTGACAGCCGGCACTGGAGTTGGAGGCCCACAGCACAGCAGCATAGAGTATGATGCTTGGAACACATTCTGAGAACATCAACTGGCCTGAATTATGGATACCAAAAGGATACCTAACTAATACCCCGTTTATACTGCGGAAAAAGGGGGTTCTGAAACCCCCTGTAGCTGCTTCGAGCAGGCTTTCAGCTCAGTATAAACAGACAGAATTCAGAAAAGGCGATCCGGTCGGGTCGGGTCGGGTTCTGAAACCTCCTATGGGGGGAGGTTTCAGAACCCGCTATAGCAGGCTCGAGGAGGTTCGACTGCAGTATAAACGCAAAGGGGGTTCGAGAAGCCGCTTTTGGCCGACCCAGAGGTAATTGCTGAAGGTCATCACCTGCTTACATAAACAACCCAGCCATCTTGACCAATCCCCGCTGCAGAAAGCCTTTCAACTTGCACGCTGTCACTCAAAAGCCTGCGCCATAAATCAGAGGAGAGGAGAAGGTTGGGCCTGCTAGGGCCTGCTAGGGTCTGCTTTTGGTGAGCAGTATAAACAGACGAGAGGCTGCTTTTTCAGAGTGGGCTTTTGAACCTCCTCGAGGAGGCCTTGAAACCCGCTAGCAGTATAAACGGGGTATAAGGACTTGACTTGGTGGACTGCTCAAGCACTCCCTGGATCTCCCTTTGTGGGGAGGTGAGGTAAGAACAGGGTGTGATGAGGAAATCACACATTTTGTTTCAAAAACAACCAACCCACCGACCAACCTATGCCTACACAGACCCCTGAATCATCAAAACAAAAATGTCAAGACACCCTCAAAATTTATCATGAGAATGCCTCAAGATTGCAGCTCAATGATCACCTACATGAAAGTGACAGACAAACTTTGAAGCTCACAATAGGAGATTTAGGCCTCTACCAACTTAAGTAACTTTAATATACTGAAGAAGTCCACAGGAGTGGACGAAAGCTAGCCAGGAAGTCAGTAAAGGTTGGTAGAAGCCTAAATCTCTTATTGTACGATCTCCCCAAGTGATGAAAGTTTTCTGCAACTTTGAAGCTATACAGTGTATTGCTTCAACAACTGATACAATCTGTACTTTTCTAAGGCTCAACAATATTTTGATCCTAATTCGCACAATTTCACAAGATGGCATTTCTTTATTCTATGTGGTCTGTTGTTGAAATACAAATCTTGAAACTATGGATTTAGAAACAAAATTATACACAACATAGTGCAGAACCGACACAGCAAGAACAGATAAGGGGGCATTTCATGAAGCATTTTGTCTGACAACTTGTCGGACAAAATTTGCTTTCAGCCAATCAGAAGCAAGGATTTCAGTAGCTTTTAACAGTCTGTCAGACGAAATATCTGACAAATTGCTTCATGAAATGCCCCCCTGGAGTACTGTAGGCTACATGTAACTGTACTGATGTATCACCAAGCGTTGTGGGACCGGACAGGTTGTGGGACCGGACGCGTATTGTAAGTGCGTGTAAGTGCGTCTGTAATGAAAATGACCCAGTGAAAGTCTCACAAGGTGTGAATACGAGTTATTTATACACACATATGTCATTAGGCCAGTTCAATCGAATGTTCGATAGCGTCGACCGTACAGCGAGAATGTAAACACCATGCACGCTCGCTCCCCATATATTTCCCGTACAAAATCAACGCGTGCACAACTCTCTTTGATACACTCGTACATGGAGTCACTTTGAAGGGGAAAATCCAACGATATAGCAGGTTAATTCTCACGCTGTTTTCAGAGTGTGTTGTCTAGTATATGAGGAGTCTATATCAAGTCTTTGAGGTATGAAGAAGGGTGCATCCATATTCTATGTAAAATAGCTTAGTTTTCATGCGCGAACTTGAAGTGTCTGGCATAACACCAGGAAACACAACCCCCCATTGTATAACACATGCAGGTTAGAAGGAAAGTGGGCAATAGGAATGGGGATACAGACAGACAAAAGGGGAGGGGCTTTTAGATTGTAAGCTCTATAGCAGGGCTCCACACTAACTTTTACTTTTGGTGGCCCAAAGGTGAACATCCAACCTTTTTTGGTGGCCCGATCAGGCCACCAAATTCTTCATTTCTGAAATTTTGGAGGCCCGACATGCGTTTTTGGTGGCCACCGTTAGTGTCGAGCCCTGTCTATATGCACATAGCCCTTAACACTTCAACCCCCCCCAGCATTTACAGGGCCCCAATTACAGTTGTAGGCTAAGAAACAGTAAACTAGGTGATAACTACACTAAGGGTCACTGACCTTTTGGTCAATCACTGAGTTGGTACAATATAATTTACAAAGCATGAATGACATTACTTCTAGCTCTTCTTTTTTTTTTCTTCTTCTTCCTACCACAAAGATCTATCCTGTCTCGGGTGAACCTTACATCACTACTAGCACACAACACGCTATACGAGTAAAACACAGACTGCTGTTACTGCAGCTCCTGTTTTTCATGGTTGCATGAGGCATTCTTAAACCTGCAGTCAAACCACACAGAATTAAATCAACTCAAACATACAGTTGTATGCAGTGTATACACTGTGATGTTGCATGATTTTCATATCTGTAATTGAAAACAGCAAGATTTCAGAGAAAATCAAATGCTTCTGATGAAGTAGAGATTAACATGAATAGGCAAAAGATAATTACACCGTACTATCAATTTTCCCTATACGCTAATGTTTTGATGCAAGCTTGAAATAGCAGTACAGTACTGTATCAGTAATGCTCACATTTTATTGTGCAGGTTGTAAAGCTAAAAAAAAAAAGAAAAGAACTATCGTGGTCCAGAAATCTGTTTTTCTGACTTTGACAAAGAAGCTTTTTTTCATTTTTTTTTTCCAGCTTTGAAATCATAATTGTCTTGCAGGCACAGAAAGAAAATAGAGTATTTCAGTTGTACACGCACTGCCACAGAGTGCACACAAAAGATATGGCTGGCCTGTGGTAGATACCTAAAAATATTTGAAAAGTTTGATTGCAAAATGAGTTAACTCCATTCTTGTTAATTTTAGGTATTTGCAATTAAAGCTGCTAAAAACCAACTAAAAAACAAATAAGAAATAGGATATTTTCAATCATAACATTAAGAATATTCCTAGTTACAAAATGTAACAAGTGAGGGACATTGTATCACTGGAAAGGTTCTATTTTGCTCTGTCTGATGATGGACTTGCTTAAAAATGTTTTTTAAAAATGGCACTTAGCCCCTTTTGCATTGATCATCAAAAGCTGACAAATTGACTTGGGAATAAAACCACAAGAATGACTTTCCACTTGTGGGGTGTGACTCATGTACAGTATAGCATCGATCTGTCCGTGGAGTTTACAATTGTATGTGTGTATGTGACAGTGTGTATGTGTGTGTGTACAATGTATGTGTGTATGTGTGTGTAAAATGTATGTGTGTACGTGTGTGTGTGTGTGGGGGGGGGGGGGGTCTAGTTCACAATGCACTGGAAAGCGCCCTCTGTTGTGTAAACTCGTCTACAGTTATACGTAATGTATAATTTCCTAACCAACGTGCCAGATGTACCACTCTTCCTCACAGAACAAATGGCTTGCTTCACAAAGGTTGCCATACAACAAGTTAAATACAATCAAGTAAAATGATCAGCTGTCCACAATCTGAATGTTGCTCTACATGGAACTCATCTACAAACAGACAGTGCTCATATTTGTAATAGGTGATGCAAATATAATAAGTTTTGTTTTGCAGTGACCACGTGATATGGCTTTCCACCTATGCAGAGCTACAACTCTATCCCATGACTGAAACCGCGCATACTAACATGATGCATGAGTCACATTCAAAATATTACCTCCAAACTTTCCACATATTCATATTATATGCTACACCTCTTGGCAGTGGTAATGTACAAAATGTCTCAGTTACATTTATCCAGTGCATGATTAAGGGGAAAAAATGCATTTGCCATGCCAAGTTGACAGTGTAAGAACTCCATCATCTCATGATATCACTATATTCCGTTAAAGAGTATGATGGTCTCTCAATATTATAACATACAAGCTTCATCCAATCACCAAATACAATATATCAGCCAGTCTTTCTAGTTTTATACTTCTGCACAGTACCATTACCGCTGGACATTTCTTGTTGACAAAATAGCTGAATGACAAATCAGCAACCTTGACTTTGAGAAATTTTGCCTCGAGTCTAATGAGTGCATGCATGCCTATGTAACATACCTAAGCCTAGAATCAACAAATCTACCAAATAGGTTCTTTTCATTTCTTTTTTGTTTGTTTTGCCTATTTTTTGTTGTTTTGGAAATTACTAGAACAAAATCTCAGGCAAATGGATATAGACCGGGGGCCCAGAGCATTTATTCAGCTGAAAAGGGTCACACTTTTTGATGGTCTCATCATGTAAGGATGTGGCCAAGGGTCAATAAAATGAATTGCTGGCAAGTCACATCCTGTACCGTAAGCCTAGGGACCACAAAAAGGGACCCCGAAAAATGGATTTATTCAGCCGAAGGGGGTCACGGACAAAAGTTGGTGGATTGTTCCTTTGGGTGTACTTATCATGAAAACAGCAATGCCAGCTATTTTATCCTGTACGGGGCCTTAGACAGTAGCCCCAAAGGGCCCCACAAATATGGTGTTATTCAGCTGAAAAGGGTCACGGCTAATTTCTTTTGCAATGGAAGTAGTTCCCATCAGAGATATCCAAAACACCAATGCCAGCTATTTTATCCTGTACGGGGCCCTAGACAGTAGCCCCAAAGGGCCCCACCCCCCATAGGCCTACGTACAAACACACACAAACATTGATTTTATTCAGTTAAAAATAGTCACGGCTAATTTCTTTTGCAATGGAAGGAGTACCAATCAGAGATATCCAAAACACCAAAGCCAGCTATTTTATCTTGCACGGGGCCCCAGACAGTAGCCCCAAAGTGCCCCACCCCCTATAAGCCCTACGTACAAACACACACACACATTGACTTTATTCAGCTGATAAGAGTAACGGCTAATTTCATTTGCAATGGAAGTAGTACCCATCAGAGACATACAAAACACCAAAGCCAGTTATTTTGTCCTGTACGGGGCCCCAGACAGTAGCCCCAAAGTGCCCCCCCCCCCCCCCCCCCTCAACACACATACTCACACAATAGTTTCATTCAGCTGAAAAAGGGTCACGGCTAATTTCTTCTGCAATGGAATTAGTACCCATCAGAGAAATCCAAAATACCAAAGCCAGTTATTTTATCCTGCATGGGGCCCCAGACAGTAGCCCCAGACAGCAGCCCCAAATTGCCCCCTTTATACCCCCTCCCCCTCCGCCCCCCCCCCCCCCCCCCCCACACACACACACACACACATTGATTTTATTCAGCTGAAAAGGGTCACGGCTACTTTCTTTTGCAATCGGAAGTAGTACTCATCAGAGATATCCAAAGCACTAAAGCCAGTTATTTTATCCTGTACGGGGCCCCAGACAGTAGCCCCAAAGTGCCCCTACACACATACACACACACACACACACACACACACACACACACACACACACACACACACACACCCATATATTGGTTTCATTCAGCCGAAAAGGATCACGGCTAATTTCTTTTGCAATGGAAGTAGTATCCATCGGATATCAAAATACCAAAGTCAGATATTTTATCCTGCACGGGGTCCCGTACAGTAGTTCCAAAGTGTTTTGCTTTATTCTCTTTATTGTTTGCGTCTCTTCTTCTTCTTAAATATGTGCTCCTTTGTCTTCATTTTCGCGACAACGACAACGCGTCCACCTCATCATCATCAGTTTTTGCTGTTCTGGCAAACATTTTCCAGAGTATCGGCTACGTTCGATTTTAGAGCGGCGAGAGCGGAAGACGTGCATAGTTGATTCTGGGAAAGCGTAGGAACAGCGAAGCTAAAGCGGCCAACAGCGTTATCGAAGCAGGAATGAAGCGTCGTAGGAACAGGCCTTGATTTTATACGAGAGTAGAGAACTTAGTGAGAGCGTCGTTAAAGCGGGAAGGTCGTGCTTTGATCAAGAAAGCGGCGCAGCAGCGGGACCATGTCGTCGGTGTCTAGTTTAGACTATATTATTTCCCGTTCTTGTGCCGCTGTTAACATACGGTCAGAAAAACCTGGAATTGTTACGCTCATCCCGCGGTATTTACACTGTCACTGCTCTCTCCCCGTTTGAGCTACGATTCAAGGTCAATCTTGATGGGGAGATGAGGAAGAAATTTTGAACCAGTTCAAAATTTCTTCCCGATCTGTAAAATTGCCAGATCCAACCCCATCACCCAAACGCTGCTGCTACGATGCTCCCGGTCCCCGTACACTTTTGCCGCTCTATACCGATCTGACAGATTGAATAGATCGGGATGCAGATCTTGATAGTGGAATTACATGTGGGGACACTTTAGGAACACTCCGTGGGGCCCCGTACAGCCATATAACTGGTTTTGGTGTTTTTGATACCTCCTTGAGTACTACTTCCATTGCAAAAGAAATTATAGCAGTGATTCTTTTACACACACATTGACTTTATTCAGCTGATAAGAGTAACGGCTAATTTCATTCGCAATGGAAGTAGTACCCATCAGAGACATACAAAACACAAAAGCCAGTTATTTTGTCCTGTACGGGGCCCCAGACAGTAGCCCCAAAGTGCCCCCCCCCCCCCCCCCCCCTCAACACACATACTCACACAATAGTTTCATTCAGCTGAAAAAGGGTCACGGCTAATTTCTTCTGCAATGGAATTAGTACCCATCAGAGAAATCCAAAATACCAAAGCCAGTTATTTTATCCTGCATGTGGCCCCAGACAGTAGCCCCATACAGTAGACCCAAATTGCCCCCTTACCCCCTCCCCCCCCCCCCCCCCCCCACACACACACACACATTGATTTTATTCAGCTGAAAAGGGTCACGGCTACTTTCTTTTCGCAATCGGAAGTAGTACTCATCAGAGATGTCCAAAGCACTAAAGCCAGTTATTTTATCCTGTACGGGGCCCCAGACAGTAGCCCCAAAGTGCCCCTACACACACACACACACACACACACACACACACACACACACACACACACATAGATTGGTTTCATTCAGCCGGAAAGGGTAACGGCTAATTTCTTTTGCAATGGAAGTAGTATCCATCGGATATCAAAATACCAAAGTCAGATATTTTATCCTGCACGGGGTCCCGTACAGTAGCTCCAAAGTGTTTTGCTTTATTCTCTTTATTGTTTGCATCTCTTGAATGTGCTCCTTCGTCTTCATTTTCGCGACAACGACAAGGCGTCCTCCTCCTCATCATCAGTTTTGCTGTTCTGGCAAACATTTTCCAGAGTATCGGCTACGTTCGATTTTAGAGCGGCGAGAGCGGAAGACGTGCATAATTGAGTCTGGGAAAGCGTAGGAACAGCGTAGCTAAAGCGGCCAACAGCGTTATCGAAGCAGGAATGAAGCGTCGTAGGAACAGGACTTGATTTTATACGAGAGTATATAGAGAACTTAATAAGTGAGAGCGTCGTTAAAGCGGGAAGGTCGTGCTTTGATCAAGAAAGCGGCGCAGGAAACAAAGAAATAGCATGATTTGAATTTGAATGAACCCGTTTGGAATTTGACTGTCTTTCGCGAAATTTAATGACTGAAATACCCTTTTCGGCAAGTCAAGGCGAATTTGAATGAACGTAGGGTACCAGCCAATTTGAATACCAATTTTACGAATTCGAACCTTCTACCAAATGAACCAACAAAAGTGCGAAATTGGCCGTGAAAACCTAACTGGCTTTGATGATTTGGTTATATGTAAACTAACGCCTACTTCGATTTTAAAAGAAAAACAACTATGACTCTTTTCAGCTAAATGATGTCATAATAATTATGTGATAGTGTAATATGATAATTATGTCATAGTAATTATGTTTGTGATATCTCTGTTCAGTAGGCCCTGATATTAACGTTACAAAAGAATTTGTAGGACCATTTTCAACTGATTCACAGTACATGTATAATGGATGGGACACTGTGGAGCTACTGTCTGGGGCTCTGTGCAGGATAAGATAACTAGCCTTGGTGTGTTGAATATCTCTGATAGGTACTTCTTCCAGTGCAAAAGAAATTACCCATGTTTGGGGCTATACTGTGCGGGGCCCCATACGGGATAAAATAACTGGCTTTGGTATTTTGGACATCTCTGATGGATACTACTTCCATTGCAAAAGAAATTAGCCGTGACCCTTTTCAGCTGAATGAAACTAATGTGTGTGTGTGTGTTTGTGTGTGTGTGTGTATGTGTGTCTATGTGGAGAGGGGGGGGGGGCACTTTGGGGCTACTGTCTGGGGCCCCGTTCAGGATAAAATAACTGGCTTTGGTGCTTTGGATATCTCTGATGGGTATACTTCCATTGCAAAAGAAATTAGCCGTGACCCATTTTGGCTGAATGAAACTAATGTGTGTGTGTGTGTGTGTGTGTGTGTGTGTGTGTGTGTGTGTGTGTGTGTTGGGGGGGTGCACTTCGGGGCTACTGTCTGGGACCCAGTACAGGATAAGATAACTGGCTTTAGTGTTTTGGATATCTCTGATGAGTATGCCTACTACTTCCAATTGCAAAAGAAAGTAGCCATGACCCTTTTCAGCTGAATAAAATCAATGTGTGTGTGTGGGGGGGGGGGGGGGGGAGCAATTTGGGGCTACTGACTGGGGCCCCGTGCAGGATAAAATAGCTGGCTTTGGTATTTTGGATATCTCTGATGGGTACTACTTCCATTGCAAAAGAAATTAGCCGTGTATCTTTTCAACTGAATGAAACTAATGTGTGTGTGTGTGTGTTGGGGGGGGGGGGGGGGGAGCTCCTTTGGGGCTACTGTCCGGGGCCCCGTACTGGATAACATAGCTGACTTTGGTGTTTTTGATATCTCTGATGGGTATTCCTTCCATTGCAAATGAAATTAGCCGTGACTCTTCTCAGCTGCACGAATGAAATCAATGTTTGTGTGTGTTTGTACGTATGGCCTATGGGGGGGGGGGGGCACTTTGGGGCTACTGTCTGGGGCCCCGTACAGGATAAAGTAGCTGGTATTGGTGTTTTGAATATCTCTGATGGGAACTACTTCAATTGCAAAAGAAATTAGCCGTGACTCTTTTCAACTGAATAAAATCAATGTTTGTGTGTGTTTGTACGTAGGCCTATGGGGGGTGGGGCCCTTTGGGGCTACTGTCTAGGGCCCCGTACAGGATAAAATAGCTGGCATTGGTGTTTTGGATATCTCTGATGGGAACTACTTCCATTGCAAAAGAAATTAGCCGTGACCCTTTTCAGCTGAATAACACCATATTTGTGGGGCCCTTTGGGGCTACTGTCTGGGGCCCCGTACAGGATAAAATAGCTGGCATTGCTGTTTTCATGATAAGTACACCCAAAGGAACAATATCCATCAACTTTTGTCCGTGACCCCCTTCGGCTGAATAAATCCATTTTTCGGGGTCCCTTTTTGTGGTCCCTAGGCTTACGGTACAGGATGTGACTTGCCAGCAATTCATTTTATTGACCCTTGGACACATCCTTATATGATGAGACCATTAAAAAGTGTGACCCTTTTCAGCTGAATAAATCTTCTGGGCCCCCGGTCTAATAGATGGATGGACGTACAGACGGACAACATGACACCAAAACACCTGTCTTTCTTTGAAGTGGAGTCATAAAAAGTAACCTTACGCCCTAATACATGTGCCAAGCTTTCCAATTAATATAAAAATATACCTTCCATGCCAACTGGTATTGCAACCCTCATCAATTTCAAATTCACAACATTTGCCACAAGCTACTCGTAAGTACAGTGTCCCCTGTTAAACATACATATTAAATATACAGCCTGTCTACTATCTGAAACTGCTTGCAAAACCATGCCTGTAAAGAAAATAGAGTCTATGATAACTATCCTCTAGAGTAGTGAGAAAATTGTCTAATATGCAGTTAGTCCATCCTTTTTTTTTTTTTTGTCCAGCGATACTGTAAGACAACTACATTTGTATACATGTGGGGATGATAATGTTCATAGGGATATTGTTTGCACCTGTAAACATGAGGGCCATGGTGTCTAATGATATGATGTGGGCGATGCAGGGTGACAGCTCCTACATTATATTGGTTAAGACATGAACGAGTAGTCCACAGCTGTAAGATCCACAAGAAAACCATAGTTATGGGGAAAATGGTTTCAAAGTACGTAATGCTTAATGTCACTAATTACTGATAACTTACGATGCCGCAATTGAATTAGTCAAGAAACACCAGTTTGTGGATTAGTAAATGACACCAAATTCTAACACAAGTTTACTGCCGTCTTCTCCTTAAACCTTTGTGCGTTATGAGTGGTAACTGCCACAGAAAACCCAATACCGTTGTAAACAGTGTCCAAAGTCCATGGCACAGAAAGGGTTAACAAAAACAGGTGCACTCTATACACTGTATGAATATCAAAGAAGGTATCATATCCATTATGTACAAGCAGAAGTTTTACATGAGAAGGCAATGTGTTTACAATCATGGGTGTAGCCAATATGTAGAGAATACCTACAGCACATTTCAGACATTGTATTAGTAACTCAGGTAAAGTGAGTTATGTTCTACACATCCTGGGCATCGCATATTTTCGCCCTCTCAATACATGGACATCAAAATACTATTTGAAAAGCATGCATGAAGTGCTTCAAACTAATCATTTGCTAAGAAACAATCAATCTTTCAATTCTAAGCAATTCACTCTGCCAGATATGCTTCTTAACAATATCATACAAACATGTACAATCTGCTTTCTTTTCCTGGCCTATAGTACTTCTTTGTTAGTGGCTCCTGTTGCCACACATGATTAGAGCAGTAGGGTTTCGAGGAAGGCGTCAATTATCGAAACTTTCTTATTTACAAAGAGAGAGAGAGAGAAAGGAGATACTTCGTTAAGCTCCTGTGTCAGGATCATGACGAGCAGGACATATCTGGTCTCTTGGTTTGCTGAATCTTTGGACGTAACCGATGGCCGTTAGGGTCGCGGCATGGTTCTACAACTATGCTTGGTTTGTCCCCTTCTGCAGCGTGTAGTTCATGTGTCTCACCTATGGAGAGAAAATTTTATGCACAGATTAGCATTATAGAATATGAAATTGATTTATTCAGTGTTGCTTTTGGAATTTATAAAGATTGTCAAATAAAAGTGTCACCGTCATTTTGTAACTTACAGAATTTGACACGGGCCATGGATAGATCTGTGACCTCAATCAGACATTTGTCCCCCCCCCCCCCCCCACCACCACCACGCCACACCGTAAATGCATGTACTAAGCTTTACTAACCTGTCACACTACCACGTATGGCATTACAACAAGTTTGATGAAAAGTGCTAAGTACTCCTTGAGTTTACTGTAAAAGTGGAAATTTTCGTGCAACCAGAAGTTAGCGCAAAATTAAAAGCAGGCGAATACATTTGCATGCCATATGTTCAAGTAATCAATGTCTTGATTCTGCGGAATTAAAGACACATGAAATTCATCTTACCAAGCTGAGTGCAACAAATTACTCACGCGAAAATATCCAATTTTACAGTAGTGCATGAACTTGTTTTTTTTTTTTTTGGGGGGGGGGGGGGGGGGGGAAGGGGGCAGGGGAGGGAATAATTGCGACCTCTAGCCCTTAATGGATGGCTCCTGATAAAGGGTCCTCATGCATTTTGAAGTAAAATGAATACCAGTGTACATCTTACTGTAAAATTTGATATTTTCACTTGACTAATTTTTTCGCGCTCGCGGGGAAAGAAGAGTTTCACATGTTTTTAATTCCATGGAATCCAGACATCAACTACTGAAACATATGGCAAGCAAAGATATTTGTGCGTAATTATTTTTGGCGCTAGTCTCTGGTCGTTCGAAATGCGCAAACATTTCAACACCGCAAAAATTTCTACTTTTACAGTATTCACAATCTCTAGATTCTTCTCATGCTGCAAACTCACCTGGGGCTAGGTTGGCAAGGGCAGCAAGGAGGTCGTAATCGATGACGGGCTCCGACTCTGGTACCGGTTCCCAACCGACGGGCGGTGAGGCCGGTGGTGAGATCAGGAACTGCTTCACGGGCTCAGGCGGTTCCAGACTGGGGTTGCTTTCACCGAATAATTTAGCCTGCAACATACACCATGGATTAAACTTAGAATTAATCTGAGTTGTCTCCAGCAGCTGCAGAAACAAATCATTCTACAAATGTTGATGGACACTTTTTTGTCTGAATTCATGCATGCTGTGCTACAGGGCCCTGAAAGTAGGTCTCCCTGAGCTAAAATGGTCCCGAGGTCTACACAATTGTAAAGAAATTGTTGTTGCTTGTTGTTGTTTTGATTCATTGGCCTAACGTCATTGCTATTTTAATTTTTAAGGCGTGTGTCATTCAGTTGTGAATATTTATAACACAGAACACAAATATAACACAAACTACACAAGTAGTCCCTACTAGAGCTGTTAAAGATGATTTTCTTGTTGTTGTTTTTGTTTGTAGTTCAATCTTTCAATGGAAAAATATAAATAATTTATCATAATAATCTTGGTACTCACTTGTACAAAGTAGAAATTGACACTGGATCCACACATTTCTTTGGAATGTAGCGCTATCCTTGCCCGGACAGCCTCATCTGGTGTGTTGTAAGTGACTCGGATTCTTCGGAAGCTTGGTAGATAGTGAAACGTGGCATTCTCACCAAATTCTAAGCACATCCTCTCAAAGTTGACCTACAGTAGGATGATGAAAGTTGATAATAAACACAAGCAGATGATTAAATTTTGGTAGTTATCCAGGATTGTTTATGAATTTTTGACAAATTTTTAAACCTTTTGGTAGATAGGGTCAAAGAACTTGGTAGCTCAAGCTGTGTACATATGCACATTAAAACCGTGCTCTGCTCAAGGCTCCTATTGTCATTGCACAATTGGGAAATTGGGCGAAATTTCAGCATGCATGCATGGGTAGAAATGAGCTGCATTTGCGGAGGTTTGCACTCTCCGAGTGCTTTTCTAGTTTTCTGTAAATTTGTTCACCAAAAATTGTTGCCTTGTCTAGATAGGAAGATTATATCAAGCATTATGTGAAGAAGACAAGAAAACAAAACAAATAATCAACCAATAGGATGCGTGGAATAGAATCTAACGTTACCAATTGGTTACTCTTTTCATTGATTGGTGCTCAGAGGACTGAAGATTACCAAGTATGAATGAGTTCTGCTGACATTAATAATAATCACGTTCCCTGTATGCTGTCAATTTAGATGAGATTTGTGAAAATTGTGATACTATAATTCACAGTTCTCTTTATACATCACCAACCACATTGGGAAACATTCCAGTGCTTCCAGCGTCATTAACAAACATGGAATGTTGGATAACCATCGCACTCGCACAGACACAACCACATAGACTAGATCTATCTGTTTTGACAAATCTTTGTAAATTTCTATTTTTTAAATCAATGCTAGTCGAGATCTATAATCAAATGGCTATCCACAAATATCAAGGAACAGGGAAATGATGCATGATCTAAGCAAGCAATGACTCACACTACACAGGCAGTCTAGACGAGTCTAACCCCTTACCCTTTCTTCTTCATGTGCAAACACTCGCTCGTGTACATTCGTCGCGATGAGTGCTGTAGGCAGCTCGCCGTACTCGAACTCCCCCGTAGACTGCCGTGAAACTGCCTGCCTGGCGTTACCCTCAGCCGAATGCTGGCCATTCGAGTTAACAACACCGTTCATTGTGGGGCCTTCAGATGGAACAATTCACAAATTCACGCGATGCTTCAGAGCCTAACGAAGTCTTGGATGATCTTTGAACACATGCCTTTCGTTCATGAACATAAATGACGAATGGCTACACCCCTTGATACTCACAAAATTGCCAGATCAGTAGGTGACTTACGTAACCCGTCAGTTCGTTCACACTCATCGCTAGCGCTCGTAAGCGAAATGTATGACGTAAAATGACGCACTCTGAGACATCATTACACACACACTACACACACACACACACACACACGCACACTCTCTCTCACAACCAACGCACAATGCCCGATCGCCACTGTACACTATTCTCTGAAAATGATATATTTTCATGCGATGACTCACGTTTGCTCTAGCGAGAGATAAAAATAACATGTTTACAAGAGTCGTCTATTTTTAGAATTGATGCTGAAGACATGACTATTTTTGTTGTTTTTTATGGCGTTGGTGTTGTGTTTGCGTGACTTTTGTTCTATGAAACCAATGTTTTCTTTTTAAAAATGAAATATTCAGTGGGCCTATAGACTGACCCATATCAGCATCATTGGACATCGCTCATATTTATTATGCTCGTAGTTTAATTAAATCATCTTTTTCGTCTTCATTATCATCAAAATCATTGACATTGTTAAGATTATTATTATTATTATTATTACGAAATGAAATGAAGAAATGATTGAAGATTATCATTATTATCATTGTCATTATTATTATCATCATCATCATCATTATTATGATTAAAGGGATGGTATAGTATTGGTGGAAATGAGGATTGGGCTTTTAACTTTTTGCAAGATACAAATGTACCAAGAAACCACTTATGAAATAGAACAAAGCATACCATGAATTCAGACTTTATTTGATGAAAATCGGTTTCGAATGGCTGAGATATCCAAAAACAAAGTAAAACAAAGCAATCCTACTAAAAGGTGGGTCCCACATTTTATTAGTATCACTCTGTTTTGGATATCTCAGAATTCCTCTGGGATTACAAGCTTTTTCATATTTCATAAGAGTTTTCCCATCATCTCACCAAAAAATGTTAGAAACCTGAAGTTAGGTCTCAACCAAAACTACACGATCCCTCTATCATCATCATCACCATGATTATCAGCATCTATCGTCATGAATCATTCATCTTGTTTTGTTCCCAGAATTTTTCTTGTTATCTCTTCATTCATCCTCTTGCTCCTCGACCCTTTCCTTTGACATTGTTTTTACTCTTCTCCATCATTGATCAGAGGAATCAATATCACTCTTGAACTTCCACTAGGAGGGTGAATATAGGACTCAAACGAGGTCCAGCGTGTTGTGGCCCCGGGTTGTGGCGTGGGATGGGGGTATATAGAATATGGTAGAAAGGGAGTAAGGTTAAAGAGGTTGGGGTAGCATGTGGGTCGAGGTTGGGGTTGATGGAGTGGTATGGTGAGGTGGGATGGGGTAGGGTACCCTATAGAGGGTAGGTTAGGGCAAGGATGTACTAGGCAAGCCTAGTACCTCCTTGGTTAGGGTAGGATGGAGTAGGATGGAGTAAGATGGAGTAGGATGGGGGATAGGATGGGGTAGGACTCCGATGTGGTACATAATGGGTGCATGGGGTCGTGTATATAGACAGGTCCTCAGACTTGGGGGGGGGGGGGGGGGGTTGCGGCCCAAAGGCGATCACATCATTTGTTAAAATAAAGACTCACACGCACACGCACGCACACACACACACACACACACACACACGCACACGCACACAGGCTTGCGTATACTGGAACAGTGAGAGTTCAGTATTCTAGGGGGTGGGAGAATGTAGGCCCCCTATTCGATATTTTGAAGGGAACACCCAAGCTAGGGAGCGAAAAGACCGAACGGGGGGAGGGTGCGCCCCCTCCCGCACTGGGGAGATTTTTCATTTTTAGCACTGAAATTCAATGTTCCGGTGCTCACTTTATGGGGAGTATTTTGAAAATTTGTAATTGAAAAGTAGGAAAAACTAATGTGCAATGACATGGCTTAAAGGGGAAGGCTAGTAACTGATCAGTGGGAACCAGTGGAAATGCTGGGAGATGATTGTTCCAATTCTTATGGGATTCATTCAAGAGTTCATTGTATATCTATTGTTGTGTGAAAATGATTTGCTTCAGAATGGTCTCATATTCAAGTAATGTGCAGTTTAATGCTTCCAGGTTAGCGTCCCTGGTCAGTGACGGAGCATTAATCTGCACATTACTTGAATATGAGACCGTTCTGAAGCAAATCATTTTCACACAACAATAGATATACAATGAACTCTTGAATGAATCCCATAAGGACTGGAACAATCATCTCCCAGCATTTCCACTGATTTCCACTGATCAGTTACTAGCCTTCCCCTTTAATTGTTGTTTCTGCAATCCGCGTGTGTGTCTTCATGAGAAGTCTATGTGAAGTGGTCCAAACGGGAGGGTGTGCAGCTTTTGCACTTTTAAAATTGAAATTCAACGATTTGGTTTGGAATATTGTCAATCTAAAGGTTTGAAAAACAATTGAACATTCAGGCAATGTGAATGGCTAATGAGGTATTTCCGCGTTTTCCGCGTCTTTCATAACTCAGTCCATGAAATGGAAAGATGGGGGAGAGTGTGGGAGGGGGTATCCCCTCCCACACGATGGAGCTCTTGCATTTTTAGAACTGAAAATCAACGATATGGTGCACACTTTCGGGGAATATTCGGAAAATATGAATCAAAAAGAAGCAAACATGAATTAATATTCAAAGACATTGCGAATGGCTATACATTATGTCATTTTTTCCCTCGTATGTGTTTTCGTTGTGTAGGAAGCTTATGGAGCTGGAACAAAAGGGAGGGTGTGGAGCTTCTGAATTTTTTAAAACTGATTTTCAATGACCTGATGCACAATTTTAGGGGAATAAACGGAAAATGTTCAATTCCAAGTAAGAACAGCTGAATATTCAGGGAGTGGGAATGGCTAATTATTTTCCGCGTGTCCGTCTTTTCAAAGGTGTATAAACTATTCAAGTTAAAGATGGTCAGAAGGGGGAGGGGGTATCCCCCTCTCACACGACGGAGCATTTGCACAGTAGAACTGAAATTAAACGATCTGGAGCATCGTATCCGGGCAATTACCCCAGAGGTCAATTACCCCCTGGCTAAATACTGGTTAGTGGTAAGGTTATAGTAAAGATATATAGGGTTAGGAGTTTGGGTTAGGGTTCATTAGGTTCAGGATTAAGATTAGGATTAGGTCCAGGGGAATGGTCCGGGTTAATTGCCCAGGGGGTAATTGCGCAAGACCCCTGGAGCATATTAATGATTTGGGAAATATACTAAGAAATTGTTTAAATCAAAAGCTTGAGAAACAACTAATGAGGCATTTCAGACATGATGACTAGATCAAATTTCTGCGTTTGCATCTTTCACTGTGTATAACACTATGGCGTTGGAACTGGCGGGGGGGGGGGTGGGACGGAGTTCCCTTTCCTTCTCGAGGGAGTATATTTGAATTTTAAGAATAAAAACAGCAAAATTTTTGCATTTACTGTATTTACTCCATTCCGTTGTATACGGCTCTTACCGACAAAGTCCCATTAGAGGCAGAAGAAAGTGTTTACAGGGATCAGATTTGATATGGAAGTAAAGACGAGGTGACAATGACGAAGATGGCGTTAATTATAATATTAATATTATTATGATAATGATGATGATGCATGTTTACATGTAGTAGCATGTGCATATACAATGATAATACAAGAACCAATAAATGCTATCATATCAAATCAAATCAAATCAAATCAAATTACAATATTAAAATAATAAGATTAATACTGATAATGATGATGATGATGATGATAATAATAATAATGATAATGATAATGATAATAATAATAAGAAGAACAATATTAATAATAATAATGATAATGATAATGATAATAATAATAACAATAAAAATAATAATAATAATAATAATAATAATAATAATAAGAAGAAGAAGAAGAGTGATAATCATGATCGCAACGATAAAAAAATACCACTATTATAATATGTATATAATTAATATTTTCCCCGAAACTGGGGGGAGGGGGAGCGAGATAATTCTACATTAGTAATACCCCCTCCCCACCTTGTGAGCTGCATGGGGGTGCATATACCCCATCCCCCTCCCCTGTCTACGCCCCTAGGTGGGGTAGGGTGTCCCATGGGATAGATGAGGGTATGGATGAAACAGGAGGGGACAGGTGGATGGGGTAGGATGTGGGTGAAATGGGGTATAGGATGGTTGAGGGATGGGGGCAGGGTGGGGTGAGATGGGGCAGGGTATAGAATGGTATATATAGTTTATTTCCGTATGAAAACAATGAACAATTAATTTACATCAATACTAGTGACAATACTTTGATTGCGTATCGCAGCATAAAATACGGTTGGATGGGATTATGCTGAGCGATGACGATATGACATACTGTAGTAGCTGTTTTCCAGAGGGGTCGACTTAGCAGGCGCGTGTTACCTGCTACGTCACAAAAATACAATAAACTAATGTGAGACATACTGAAATGGTAAGAACAGACACAAAAGGGTAAATACATCAAACATTTTGTGCAAAGCGAGGTATCAGGATGGATAAGATGGGACAGGATGGGGATATGATAGGGTAGGTTGGGGTATAGGATGCGATTATGGGAGGTGCCTTGTTTCTCATCTCTGTTGACGCCAGTGGTAGCCATAGTCAGTTTAAGTTGTTGTTGTTAGTCTGTTCCTGCTGTTGTTGTTGTTGTTTTGATGGCGAATGGAGTATAGCAATGCCACTAATGTTGTCGTGACTTGCTTGGTAATCTCGGTCACCAATTAAGATTACATTAGAGTGAAGCTTTATCATACACATACATGTAATCATTATTGTTATCACTGTTATTTTCATTTATTTTCATTTTTTTCATTGTTTATTTGAGACAATTCCATAGTGTCATTATAAGCCAATATTCGAAGATTTCTGGTGTTTGTATATGTTTGTGTGTATAAATGTGTGATTTAAGGAAATTTAAGACGAATAACTTGTTTTTTTTTTTTCAAAGCGATTTGTTTTGTCCAACATCCAGTTTATCCATGATTCATATCTCAGCTACTTACAGACTCTACTGATGACATTGATATAATCTATCTTTCTTTCGTTTCTAATCTACTTTAAGAAATTTGTGACTGCAGGACCAATGTAAAAACCCAATATATCCTGCCACAGTATGTAGAAATTTTTTCATCAAAGCCGGACATGAACTAAGAAAGCTTTCGGAAAATGTTCGGTAAGGTTTCGTTACCCGAAACAGAGATATATTGCCATGAAATGTGCACAATGTGCAGTTAACTTGAATCTGTTGAAAGTTGATAAAATGTTTTGGGACACCAATTAATCTCACGATATTTCACAACAGAGGGTACATTGTATTCATTCTAGAAAGTGACGAAAGAATTAACATTATATTATGCAATTCATAACCAAATTATCAAATGCATATAGGCTAGTCAGCATAACAACGCAACTCATATTCAACAATTAATTTATATGTAGGTCTATTCGGGGAAGTATATTACTCTCACAAGCATCTGCTTCTATAGGTTCCCACCACACACAATTTTATTTATCCGTCATGAATGTTATGTACTTAAGAATGATTTCAGTTGTTTTTGTGTCATGTAAATGCCATTTGTATATACTGCATTTATAAACTATAATTTATGTGTTACTTTACATTGTCATGGATGGATGTTGTAAACACAACACTGTGTGATTTGTGTGGAAACTTAATAAATGAAATGAAATGAAATGAAATGAAATGAAATGAAATGAAAAATACCATATAACGTCTCGTTATGCAACCTGTATCATGCCCGGCTGCGTAATCACTCATTCAGATCATATCTTACTCAGTTTCTAAACAAGAGGTAAAGGAAAACAAATTTCACATATTTTTATAAAAATATGTGAAATTCATAATTGTACTGCGGCCTATATACTATCAGCCTCTACATATACCGATTACATTTGTGTTTCCAAACCAATAAAGCTTCTGAAGTATGACATCCTTTGTATGCCACTATAATAACCATGGTGAGGCAAAGCTATTATAGTAATCATATAATTATGGAAATATTACGGTTTGTATATACCGTGTAGGCCTACATCATAATATTATTGAATTTCAAGTCGCTTAAAGCTCGTGCACTCGAAAGGGTAATTACCCTCGCCATTTTAGCTGTCTATGGCAATTTAACCTGACACTTTATTGCCTCTGGTTCGGCTTTCCTTTACGTCAACCATTTTTAATGCCAGGATATAGGACCTCGATTGACGTTATTTTCGAGCTGTTGGCATACATATTATGACGTCACTTACGTCGCTTTAAGGTCACCTGACACCGTTTTAAGGTCACCTGACACCAGGGACCACTTCTGGTCCTTTCACCTCTCCTCGATCTCCTCTTGTTTAAAGACATTATTTACCATTTGCAGATGATACAAATACCCAGCTTTAGGGCTTCAAAATAGTTCTAAAATGTGAGTTACTGACAAAAACAACCAATGTATACATTTGAATCAGTATCATCATTGTAAAGTATTGTTAGATAAACAAAATGTGAACAATAGTTATAATAAAAATCTTTCTAGACTAGACCGTCTACAGTTATGGCTTAATGGGACAAACAGTGATATCTCCATGTATTTTAGGCTTTATTATGATTTTCTATATGGTATGACGTTCTGTGATACAACAGTACTCATCTACACGTATTTATGTGATGCATCACATGTGATATCTTGAACACTTTTTAAATCACTGCTCCCAATGGTAAACAGTACCTTTAAAGACACCATATTGGCCTGATAGAATTAAAGAAACTACTACAGTTCATGACGTCATTTCGGACAACAAAATAAAGAATACATAAGGAGAATTCAACAAAATTGCGGGTTTTTTTTTTTCAAGAAAAATACGTATTCCATTGACTCTCCGAATGAAGTAAATCAACTGCTCTTTCATTATGCTAGAAAGTGAAAATATGTTTAATTTTCTTTATTGTTTTCTACATATTATTTTTGTCCATGATGACGTCATGATATATATATATATATATATATATATATATATATATGTATATATATATATATATATATATATATATATATATATATATAGTAATTTCCTTATCCAGCGATGACGGCAATGAAACTTTAATAATTCAAAACTTTTGAAACGATTGTCCATCTTTCCTCAAACTTTCACGGAATCTACATTCATATTTCGGTTTTGGTCCCCTTTAAAGGGATGGTACAGTACTTCTGTCCCTTCGAACCAAAACGTCCTTTACACGGCTGAGGAAGTTCCCTGTAGCCTATACCAGTCCGTTGCTAAAAATAGCCTGTCTATATCAGGGAGACATTGTTCCTGCTATATACGTCTTTCCGTTCTCGAGACCACACTTTACGTACGTAGCGTATATTATAATCACGTGAACGACAACACTAGACTATAGCTGTATAACCTAGAGAAGTAAAAACAAATAAAGTGAAGTGAAGTGCAGTCCCATAAGGTTGATGAACTCGATAGCATTCACTTTACCCTTTGTCATTTTCGATTAAGTGTCTAAATTGATAGCATGACTATGACGTGTTTATTGGCATTTGGTTTCTGGCATTTAGTACTGGAATTAAAATAGGCCGTATAGGCCTACGTGGTGAAAGGGTGTATTTGGGTAAAATGTTGGTACATCCATTATACATCTATTATGCTTTTTTTTTTCAAAAGGGGAGTCACTGAAGTCGAAATTTTTATTTATCAAAGTCTCAGATGTGCTGTAATTAGAGTTGTCGTTTCTTAGATAATCAAAGGTATGTTGAGTCTAAACACGGAATGGTGATAAATAGTCTTAAAAATTAAGAAATGTGACTTTAAAGTATGAAGCAAACCCTCAGACAAACTCCATCACCAAACGATTCCTGGAAAACACACCATGGACAGTGATCCCAGTCCCTTCTCCTGACCCTATAACCTTAAACCTATACGTGAGCCTGCTCCTGACCCAAACCCAAATTCTGAACCTAACCCTAACACTAATCTTTTCTCTAACCCTATTACTGACCAGTATTTAGCAGGGGTAAATTTATTGTCACCGGGGAGTAGTAGTCCTGAGAGGAACCACACATTTATACCTGCAAGTGGCTTCCATATTAGAGAAAGTGCAAAGGAACAAACTTTGCAGCCATTTTCTCTGTTTTGTTTGTTTTTTCTCCCAGTGCGCAGCTCGGATCATACACCATTTTGCCATTACGGCCGAATGCTGGCTATATATGCATTAAAAGTGAAGGAACTAATTTTTCTTTGTTTTTAGTGTCCTCTGTAGATTTTTCCTTGTATTTATTTGGAACCATTGTGTTGCTAATGCACTTTTAAAAAAAAATATAATGACTATGATGTATATGAAGATATCTCCAAAGGAGAAAACAACATTATAATAATAACAACAAAGCATGCGGTTGTATTTTGCAGTTCCATTTTTTAAGTCTTGAAAATTGGTTTTAGCAGTATACTTTATGCTCTGCAGTGTCATTTATATGCAGATAAGGTGGCTATTTACAACTACAATGTACTGGAAATTAATGGAAATGAATGAGAAACACTTGGTGTCCTGGAAAACTAGCACCCAGAGAGGTCTGAATTTCATGATCCTATGTAGACGTACACAACAGCTTTTTGAACAATGACCGATGATAATGACTGTGCAACAATTTGTCTCACTGTAATTGGTAAGTTCCTTTATGCAGTCAAAAGAATAATGGGCGTTCTTCAAGATTGAGTATTGCAAAGCTATATAGGTGTAATAAAAAATGCATGCAGTCTTGTGAACAATTGAATGGTTAACATGCTTGTGCAATCAAATGAAGATTTTGTTCGCAAAAACCGATAAGTCCATTTTTGAAGATTTTGAAGTACGGTCTCTGTCATAAAGTACAAAATAATACCTTTTAAATGATATATTGGTCACTACATAATTAAGGTACATTTTTGAAGTTATGGTCAAAAGAAGCAAAAATTTTCTTATTATTTTCTTTATATTTCTTGACCTTTAATCGCAAATATCTCCATTTGGCAAATATGGACTTATCGGTTTTTGCGACCAAACTCTTCAAATGTTTAATTCTTATATTTCCCTTTGACCACAAGGGTGTGCGTAGTGGTTTTATTACAGACTACTAGTATATACAACATGTCAAAGTTATCTTCAATAAGCAGATTAAATGAAGCAAGCAGAACAGTAGTTTTTCTTTGTAAATAAAGTGGTTGAAAAACAATGGCAATTAACTATCACAATCCTTGCTTTATTTTCTGATGTGAAACAAATAAAAAACAAAATAAAAAGAGGTCGTCTTGCAGCTGTGGCGATTAGTAATGATTTTTCCCCTAGAAGTAATGATGAATTTGTAAACTGGGGAATCAATGCAAATCATTTACATCTTTACAAAGTTATTGTTTTCTGAAGAATTGATAATCGTCTCATATTTGCTAACATGATTTTGATTGAAATAACTTCTTCATGACGGCGTACAAGATGTAACTCGAAAATTCTATGACATACACTATTCATTTTACTAATTTTGTTTGATCGACTTAAATTTAAAGTTACCTGCATTCTACATCTTTCTTTAAACTTTTTTTTCTGTGTTTATCTGCAGCCGGAAAAAAAAAGAAGTGTTTTCTTTTCTTTCTTTTTAACGCATTGTAGTTCGTACGGCGGGCGAGTTTAGGGAATTCCCAGACAGTCCGTTTACTGTTGTCCTCAAATAAACCAGTAAGGTACTAAAATAATCACTCCAAAAGAGTTTGGACACATAATTATTATGATGACACCAGTCTCCTTTTGTAGATAAGACTTTTCAGTTCATTATAGAGCAGCCTGATTACTGTACAAGCTTGAAGGAGTGAACGGTGATGGCGTCCCAGCAGAAATCAATCCGGGGAAGATAGACTCGGTACTATCATAAAACTCAGTCTCACATTCACTATGTAAGACGTTCGTTTCAGCAACAAAGCTATTTAAAAAAAGTTTATGGGGAAAAACATAAAGAACAAAGTCAAATCAATCTGCAAAAATTGCATCGCTGAATTTCATTCTTTATCAAAATCCATCCCACATGTCCCATCTTCCGACTAGACGTGCTTTCATTCAAATGCTACTCCACGTTGAAGTTTAATCAGATCATCCTCTCAAAAAGGTATAATAGCCACTTACAGGTGTCATTAAAGGGATGGTACAGTATTGGTGGAGATGAAAATTGGGCTTTAACTTTTTTGCGAGATAGCAAGAAAATACTTATGAAATAGTACAGAGCATACCATTTTAAAAGGAATTCAAAGTTTATTTGATAAAAATCGGGTTTGGAATATATAGCATGAAACATCCAAAAACAAAGTAAAACAAAACGACCGTAATAAAATGTGGGTCCCACACTTTATTAGGATTGTTCTGTTTTGGATATCTCGGCCATTTAAAAACCAGTTTTCATCAAATAAACATTGAATCCCTTTTGGAATTACATGCTCTTTCATATTTCATAAGAGGTTTCTCACTATCTCACCAAAAAATGATAAATACCTGAAATTAAGTCTCAACCAAAACTATACGATCCCTTTAAAATGGCATATGAAAAGAGAACTGTTGATTTTATATACATTTTCCATTTTCTAACGAAACCGTACTATCAGTAGCATCCAATGTCTATCTCGAGAAAGTGTCTTCAATTGCCTTTTGGCTTATACGCTTGTTATCAAAGACAATAATCCTGTTTTTGTTATTTACTATTCAGCAACTTTATATCCCGTCCACTTAAAAGGAATACTTTCTGAGTTGTTATAACATCTCTCAAAGTGATGAAATACAATGTTTAGTCTAGTTTGTTTCATGGCCAAGGATATTAAATTAAAAATTTTGTGTAGGTCATTCAGAAACCGGTTTCCCGGCAGCGTTTGTACATTTTCCGTCAAAGTTGAACGTTTGCACATTTCCCGGCCTTTGTACATTTCCCGGCATTTGTACAAATCCCGGCGTTTATTTTGTCCATCAAAGCCCGGCTCCACACGGTCTCCGCCATTTGAATTGTACCTCCAAATAAGTGTTTACACGTACATGTGTATATGCTATTTCATTTAGGATGTTTAGGTACCTGTGTGTCTGTAGGGCTTACATGTTATAAGTATAAAGTTTAGTTATCAATGACTTTGTCACATCGTAAAGTTAGATAGTCGTTGATCTATCGATTTTTCGTTCGTACAAGTGGACAAATAAAACATGCTGAAATTGAAACTGAAGCTGAAACAGAGCAGGAGGATCTCATCTGAATTGTTGTTCATGTGCAATATTATAATCATGCACACACAAATACACACACACACGCGCGCGCACACACACAGTCACACTCACTCACACAATGTCTATATTTAAAAAAGAGCACAACAAATGTTACATGTTGAGCTATACATCACTATGTTATTTCTTATTACACGCACACTTACACACATGAGAGTAAGAAGTGGAACGTGTTAAACTTTAACACCATTGATCTATTTATCTGTGTAATAGGAGTGTGTGTATGGATTTATCAATATTATTCTTGAAAGACTAATGATATGTACAGAAGTAATCATCGTCGAGTAGATGAATTCTTTTTTATGCAGGCAGAGTGACTTAAAATGAATTGTGACATACCTTCATTGTGGATATCTCTATCGGAGACAAATCAAAGTGTAAATAAAGATGTCAAAGATTTTTTTTTAAATGTGTTCATGTAACATGGCCTATGTATCATAATAAAGTCTCCTGTACAGATAAGTGACCAGGGCCCCGTTGCAAGAAAGTTGCAATCAATTGCAAATAATTGCTAATTTTGAAACAACCATTCTGATTGGCTCAGGGCCTGCCCTATTAAGAAGACATGCATGCAAAAATGATTTTGATTGGCCAGTGACAATCAGTTGCAAGTTGCGTTTAAACGCAAAGTTTCTAGCAACGGGGCCCAGGCCTAATACGATGTTATAACAATATTATGTGAGATTTGTATTTAAGGCTCCAAATGCACTTTTATTCATCAAATGCGAGAGGCGCAAAAAAAAAAACCCACCAAAAAACAAAAAACAAAAACCACTCCACATGCATCAAATATTGACAAGTGGACGTCGTACTTATCAACCTTTCCCAGTTTCACTTACATGTAATTCACTAAGATATTAGCTTAGTTTTTATCACCGAGCTTAACACCAAGTTAAATCAGTCTTCAAAAGCATCGATATGTTTATAATACGCTTGCATATTATTATCTACACTGGAAATGTGACTACTTCAACAGTATTGTAACTGGTTTTTGTTAATACTTTTCTTGTTATCAGTGCCATTGTCTTCTTGCTTCCTTTATCATCTTATTCATTAAGTTTGTTTATTTATTTATTCATTTATTTATTCATTCTTTCTTTCTATTCTTCTCGCGGGGGGGGGGGGGGGGGTAATGGTTACTTGGCTATCTTGGTAATCTAAACTGTTCTTTCTGTACAAAATAACAAAGCGTTCGCATATTTATTTAGACAATTAAAGTAACATATAATGCAATGTATATATATGTATATAATATCATGGAGGTTCTCTTTTCTACCTCCATGATAATATTTTATCTTCTTTTTTCACACGGTAGAAGTAGAAATGTTGATGATAAACACACACAGCACACACACACACACACACACACACACACACACACACACACACACACACACGCAAATATGTGCTGTCCAGTAATCGTACTGCCCTGTATTAGCCGGGAGGTGAGAGAAAATTATAGCGTTGTGCATTACGTCTGTTTGACCATTCGCTCGCTTGGCGTTCATTAGAGGCAAATGCTGTGAGTGAAATGCTTAATCGGACTCGTGCGCGCATTTGCGTCAGACCTTCACGTGAGGACTTCTTCACGTGTAATCTGTGAGCATGTTTCGACGAACTTCCCTCGCCACCAAAACAATGACTATACAGGTGCATTCTGAGCTGATTAGCGCTCGAGTGTTCAGGATTTCTCAGTCGACTTTAACGCTCTTAACTTCGCGCATGGCCGTTTCTGACATAAGAGTAAGATGAAGGACATTATACACGAGACAGAGGATAGTATCATTGCCTTATGACATTGTGTGTATGTCGTTTTCCTGATCGGGTTTATTTTCTTGGATTGAACAATACAGAGTGATACGCATTAACGCGCGAGTGTGAAATTCGCGACGCTTTTACCTGTTGCGACGCGAAATCTTGTTTTAGTTTTCAGTAAAGGGATGCTAGTCTGCAAATCAAGTCTGTTTATAGGATTGGCTAACATCTGATTTTCTAGATTGGATTGGGATCACTGAGAATTGCAAAGTGGCTCCGATCTTCTGAACTGTTCTTGACAAATAAAGAAAGGGGAAGAGAGACATGAAATAGGGGACAAATGAACGTTTTATCCGGGTAAACAACGCTTAATCTTGAGGTATTCTTTGCTGCCTGAAGCCAGTTATTACTACGATTTATCTGGTGAAAGGACAATAACCATCTTTGGTGGACTGCAACATGACAACGCAGGTTGTTACGGAGGCCAGTTCGCTGATTAGCGACCTGACAGCGACGCCAACTTCACCCGACATCTTTGGCGTCTTTACCTCGCCGCTCTCCGGAGACGCCACGAGCCTCGCCCCGACAGCTGCTGGAGCGGGTCCGGTGATAACACCAAACAGCGTGAGCACTGTACCCAACGGGGAAGTCAACGGGGGATGGTCGTCGGATGGCGATGCTTTCGAAGATCAGGTATCAAACATCTCTATACTCTATAAACCTGATTAGCCCGACTAATTCCAACTGCAAATTGTTACCGAAGCTCTAACCAATTCTCACAGTGAGTTTAGAAAACGATGAAAACAAAATAATAAACATAATTTATATATTATGAATGAATTATTTCATGGTTTTTAAATACTGTTGTGTAAATAGACGACATCCGGTTTTTGAATTGCACTATAGAGTATAAATCAGCGTATAAAACAGGCGGATGGTCAAAGAGCGATGAATACAAGGTTTCCGCCACCTGTACCAAATACTTTGATTTTCTTGTTCTGATAAACATTAACAGACGACATTGACGGATTGAGTCCTCATGACACTGCACGGCAAAAAGGAAAAGTAGTAGTGCTACAAAGAGGCTTGAATAAGTTACATAAAATAGAGGAAAGTGTTTCACATTTTCATATTCATCCATGAATTCAGATAAGACCATCTATCAAAATCATGTATTCGCATGCATCGCAAATTTTCTTTGCCTTTAGCCACACTGAATGATTTCATTTGTATTATTATGTATATTTTAGTATTTAACATATTTTGCATTAAGCTGTGCCTTGATCACGTTATTGCTGTTTAGTTTCGATGAAATTATTGTATATTATATATCATATATCATACATAATATTTATATATATATATATAACATATTATATATTATAAGATATTATATATTATATATAATATATTACATATTATATATTATATATAATATATTACATATTATATATTATATATTATATATTCAAAGTTCAAGGATAGCATTCCTCCGTGTACACTTTGAAACAACGACAACAAAAAATGATTTAAACTTTTTTTCAGTGTAAATTGATTGGATCAAATTTGACCTTCCAGGATTGATCTCTCATGCTGCCAACTTTTACCTTGAAACCCAGCACTGTTTCCAAGCTCTCGTATTGATAATTAATTCGAAATGATTTATTGTACAATGCAGACTAATGATTATCTTTAATTGTACTCTGGGCAGACTGGGTATGAACGTTAAAGTCACTATACCCTTGTGGTTTGAAGGGCATATGATGGCGGGCTAGTGGTTCATTTGAATTGCATACACACCTGTATATTTCAGACGAGCTGCCTATAATCATAATTATTATACATGTACTGTATTTATATCTATTTCCTGATACATTCAGCAAGTTCTTTATACAATGGTATTGCCAGTACAGTAAATTAGCGGAGAATGTAATCAAAAATAAATGTGGATTGGGTGAATGCGGCAATATGATTACATCACTTCAGTGAATTTTAAGGAAACCCGTTTATAGCTATGCATTCTTACGATTTCGACGACGCTGTCGCTGGATGAGAAGACTACAACTTTTCTATAGTCACGCATGGACAACGATATGAAGGAAATGATAAGAAAATTCAACATACTTCATTCTTTCAAGCATAACGGAAAAAAAACACTTGGCTTGCATCTTTCAGACAAGGGAGATTCATAGTAGGCCTACTGGTAATATACAATATGAATATCAAATTATTGATGAGGCACTTTTAACGAAACTGCATTTCAAAACTTCTCTTGAGCAGTTTGGTCGCTATATGATACGACCGGTGTAGTATCGCTGATAGTAATGAGGCGTTCATGGGTATGTCGCAGAGAAATTACATGAAATATCATACATCATATCGTAGTGCTATTTTTGTGCACCACATCCGATAATGATTGTAATTGTTCTCCTCTATAAAACAACGACTGCAGTCTGCTAATTAGACCTGCGATTTATAGTGTCATCACATGGTTTTCCGACATCCGGGTATTTCCCTGAGTACTTTCGCGTTTTGCTTTGTACAGACGGACCGCGTTCCATGCTCGACTACTGGGCCCTGTTTTATGAAGAGTTAAAATTGATTATATAGTTGATTTCTATAGTAAGTCTATAGCAGCCTGTGTAGTAAGGAAAATTATAATCGATTATATCATTTTGATAAGACGGGGCCAGGTATTTAAAAATCATTGACGTTTGTATTTCTATATGAAAGCCGCAGTCCAAAGTGACACTGTCCTTCTCACACAATTCTTGGCAATATGCCGTGAATGTTACCATGTCACCGCCAGGTCTGGTTTCTTATTTTAACACACATGACTTCCAACTTCTTCTGCATCCTACGTCATGTCCTAAACCGAGTAGTAGATTGTATGTGCTGTTAAGCCGACGGCGTCTGTTATATGTCGGTAATAGATTACTGTATAGCACTGTGAAGGTGCTTGTAAAATCAAGGAAGTTCAGAGAATGGAGTCACAATTCTGTAGTGTCTGATTTCATTTGAACCCATGTTGTATGCCGCCACTCGAAAATATTTGAAGCCAGTGGCAAAGTGGATCTGCCGCGCAGATATTAAGACAATTGACTTATGTCTCGTGGCATTAATCACCAGCCACTTTCTGTATAAGGAAGATATTATATGTCTTTGTGATGGTAATTACTTTTCGCCATCCCCTACTTATAAAAGATAGGTGAGGTATAATAGTAAAGACACGGGGATGCGCGAATAGAAATTGCGCAAAAAAAAAAAAATCATGAAATGAAAATGAAAATTATTCGACAGGCTATGCCCGGACACTAATCAGATATATCTATCAATAAAGAATTATACTTGAAGATTATTCCATATCAGTTTTATTTGTCGGAATTAAGTGGAAAAGTGATAAAACCAGATTTCCCGGAGGGTACAGTTTTAAACACTTTCACATGATACAGTTCTGATTTACACTTTTGCACATGATATTATTTCTGGAAGGGATTAACCTATTATATGTTTAATGTGCTTTATCATTAAGTGAGATTTCGTTCATTTAATATATAAACAAGCAAAATATAGCCAACATTAAAAATGAATCCTCAGATTGCTCAGCAAGACGACGGCATCAAACCCCGTCATCAAAGGCACAGATGCACCTGTGAAATTCTTTTGTACATCAATAGGAAAGTGACAACTGTTTGAATAATTACAGCCAGTTGGAACTCCATCTCTTAAACCTCTTTGGTAAATCAAGGAAATTCAAGAGAATTGAGTCTCAATTCTGTCTAATTTCATTTGAACCCATATTCGACACTGTTCGATGCCGCCACTTGAAAATATTTAAAGCCAGCGGCAAAGTGGATCTGCCGCGCAGTAGGAAGACAATTGACTCTTGTCTCATAGCATAACCACCAGCAACTTTCTAAGGAAGATATGCCTATGTCTTTGTGATGGTAATTACTCCCTATTTATAAAAGTTAAGCGATTTATAAGACACGTGGATGCGCGAATAGAGGTTGCGCGAATAGAGGTTGCGCAAAAAAATGATGAAATGAAGATGAAAATTACTCGACTGGGCATGCCCGGGCACTAATCTGATATATTCTTAATCAGCAAAGATTTACGTGAAGGTTATTCCATATCAGTTTTAATTGTCGGAATTAAGTAGAAAAGTGATAAAACCGTCTGTCCAGTAGGGTGCAGTTCTAAACGCTTTCACATGATACAACTCTGATTTACACTTTTGCACATTTTTTTTTTCTGGACAGGATTGACTTTTGTTTTACACGCTTTGCTATTAAGTGAGATTTCATTTCATTTAATAAACAAATAAGTCAAATGTGACCAACGTTATGTCAACGTTGAAAATGAATCGACAGATTGCTGAGCAACCCCGATCAACAAAGGCACAAATGCACCTGAGGAATTCTTTTGCACATCATTAGAAAACTGACAACTGTTTGAATAGATACAGCCATTTAGAACTTCATCTCTTAAACCTCCTTAGTAAAATCATGCCATCCCACGTGAGCTACTAACATGACAGATACGTTACCCACAAACTCACCCCTCTTAAACAATGATTCTGTTAACGGTGGAAGTCGTTGTTGAAGATATTATTTACTGCGTTGTTTGTACCTGCATGCAGGCAACGCTGTCAAGTCATTAACTTGACACAGACATGGCAGAAAATGACCTCATTTTGATGTCGATTACGTCGTAAAAACCGTGTGAAACCCATATTGACACTAGCGTATGTTTGCCAAACAATATCTCTGACAGTATCAATTTATGACTGGTATGGTCCTGGCACGTGAATCCGATCCCATCTAATTTGAATGAAATATATTCATTCTGAATTCCCTGCAATTTGACTTCGTACATTTAGAATCGGTGTGCAATATACTGTACTGACAGTATATGAGCCATGCAGATACAACTGAACAGTACTTTGACAAAGAAAATTTGAAGATCTCAAGACTTTGCACTGATGTCTGCTTTCACTATTCCATAGCACATTCTCCTCAGTACAAAAAGGGTATGCTATATACCCTACCGGAAAGAACACAATGTCCCACAGTGTGAGAAACACAGTGTGAACGCAGTGTGAACACAACGTGAACACAATGTGAACACATTGTGAACACACTGTGAAATCTCTTCACACTGTTTAATTCGAGCGTTTTAACAGTGTGAACACATTGTGAATCATCAGTTCACAGTGTGACACAGAACATTAGCACGTGAACACTCTGTGAAAACAAAGCCACAGTGTGAAATCATATCGAGCGTTTAATCTTAACATAGTCGACTACGTGACCACACTGTGAACACATTGTGGGACACTGTGTTCCTTCCAGCAGGGTATGTACATATTGTATGTGAAAAGTTACTGTCTTACGTTTTGACGGTACTAGTATATTATAACTATGGCACTAGCATTAGCTTAGTGAATCATTGACTGCTCCTCGAAAGCCCAGCGATGCTTGGTAATGCGAGCTGCAAAGCTACTTTACATAGGTAACCATGACAACCGAACTATGCTAACAGAATTAAAAGTGGCACAGGTCTGTGGACAATGAATGGAGGAGAAACTCTATTTTTAAAGAACTGTGATTTAACAAATTCCACAACTTCACACGCAGTGCTCGCTATTGTACGTTTGGCAGTGTTCAAATTGTATTCATATTAATTTGGAGCACTTGGCTTCATACCATGGACAGCGCAACATGACTCTCACTACGGTGTTCAGTCAAGTCAGTGGTACTGCGCAGTTCTCAGATACGTTGTTGTCGCATTTCTTTCATGTGGAACTATCCTGCTCAGAGTTATTTTCCTATTTTGATGTTTTAACTTATATTCAAACCCTCAACCTCTAGCTGTGCGTAGTACAAACCAGGACAAAAGACCCCACTATCGAATTTAATCATCATCATCATCCTAATGTAACTTAGTCTGCGCCATTTAATGTTAACCTAGCAACCATGCTGTGTTACCAATATTGTCATTCCTTGTTGGCCAATTAAGCTTCATAATTAGGTAATTGCTCCATGATTAATTATCAATTACGACATTTTCTGCCGTGGAGGACTGGATTTTTAACACAGCACACTGAGGGAATTCCCGGAAAGAAAAAAAAACGCCGAAAGATTGAAGTGAAAATAATACAGAAACTTACTGCATGTACCCTCTGATATTAATAATTTAGTGTGTCAATGCTGGCGAGTCATCATCAACGATGCATTCTACTTCGGTCTGTCATATGCGAAACCAGTTCACTCCACGTCGTGGTTTGTTAAAGGATGTGCACAATTCTGGTTGAGGTGAGGATTTAGCTTTTAACGTTTTGCAAGATATTCAGAAACCACTCTATGAGATGTCAAAGAGCATATGCAATTCTAAGGGGTATCAAAAGTTTATTTGATGAAAATCGGTTTTGAAATGGCTGAGATATCCAAAGACAAGTTGAAACAAATAGATCCTAATAAAAGGCTGGCCTGTCGCCTTTTATTATTATTACGTTTTTGGATATCTCAGTCATTTGAAATTCAATTTTCATCAAATAAACGTTGAATCCTTCTTAGAATTACATGCTTTTTCATATTTCATAAGAGGTTTCTCATTATCTCACTTAAGAATGTTCAAAACATGAATCCCCACCTCAACCAGTACTGTACATTTGTGTGCGATGAGCGCTGATTGGCACAAAACGCTCCTCATTGCATGAAGTCTGTGATGGGGACAGGAAGCCTCAACCCTGCCATTCGTTGAATAGCACACCATGGCACACCGTGACAGGTTTGTGCTGAACAATGCTTTGATTACGATACAATAGGCACATGTTTATCAGGTGGAGTTATGAAGAAAATTAATTTCAGCTGATGTTATACGCTTTTCCCGTCTGGCGAATATCCTTGAGCAGCGCGAGTTGGTGTTTGTGATTTATTTATTTGTTGATGGTTAACTGACTTTTATTTTGTCATCAACCCTTCCTGTTTCAATGAGTCAAATAAGCACAAATATTTCACGCTCATGCCTTTCGATAGGAGATCAATGTGCCACGCAGAAGGTTAAAGGAAGCCTTCAAAGAATGCGCCATGGATATGAAAGCCAAACACTATTATATAGCTGCCGCGGAACGCTATTTCATGGGTCACTAGGGTAAATGCTCATTACTCTCTCTCTCTCTGTCTCTCTGTCTCTCAGAACATCGAAAATCATTAGTTTTGTTTGTTTGTTTGTTTGCCGTTTATAAGTTGTTCTATTAGTTATGTTCGTTATGTTCAAAGTAACAGCAGCGACAACAACGGCAACCCACAGCGGTGTGAGTACTAGTTATTCTTGTTGTCGTATTGGTGAAAGTAATAAGAACGTATATTCTAAGATTAATCTTGAAGGTAGTGGTATTCGGAGGATTACTGTGTTGATGGTGTCCATCCTTATTCTCAAGGGCGTGTATATCTCCCTATACATAAAAGAAATGCATAGTAGTCAGCAGAAGTAATGCTTTCATCGCACATAAGTATTATATACCTTCCATCTATATTTTCACCACCTCTTGTTCTCCCCCCACTATTTCTATTTCCATCTCTTTCTTTCTGTTTTTTTTTCTCTCTCTCCCTCTCTCTCTCTCTCTATGCCACCAATTATATGCAGCTCTGGATTCGCCTATGTTACGGCATCATTGCTACCCTGGGTATATTCGGCAACTTCACGGTCATGTTCACCGTTTTCCGGGTGCGTTCGATGCGAACGCTCACCAACATGTTCATCGTGAGCCTGGCCGGGGCAGACTTCGTCACGTCAGTGTTTCTTATCCCCCTTCATCTCGGTGAGTCTTTCTCCTACCAAGACAACCTCACATCAATCTCCGTTGCTAGGATACCAGACTTGTGCTCTGTTTTGGTGATAGCGTCGTTGGTACTGACGGTAAAAATGAAAAATAAAAGAGAATGGTGAATATGTTGCTGAGAGTAAAAGTGATGATGCAGATGATGATGACGTTGGTAAAAGAAAGAATGGATACAGCAACGATGGTGATGTTGATGAGGATGAAGATGGTGGCGATATTAAAGATGATGGTGACGGTTATAAAAACGATGATGATAATAGTGAAAGTGGTGACGATAATTAAGATGAAAATGACAATATAATGGTTTATAAAATGGGTTCAAGAATTTAGCCAATTGGAAGCGCTGAAATGAGTCACGTGTGCGAGGATTAATTTCTCACTAACATGCACGGTCTGACGTCACAATCTTTACACTAGCAGTGCGCACTCAATCAGTTGTTACAAGTGCGTCGCGCGCTACTATACGCGCTGTCAATCCTGTAAACAACTTCTAGTTCGGGCTCTGCCGGCCGGCCTTTCTTGTGTGCATAACATGTGTGGCGTACGTATACTCTTATACGTACAGTAACACTAGTACTTATATGTGCGGGATTTCCGAGTGCGAGGTGCGTAAATGTTTGGGACGAACATCGACGAGTGCTACATGTAGCTGACTGGTATTGACCCACAAAGGTACGTGAAAAATGCTGTTACAGTGTTAGTTTTCGACCCATTTTATAAAACAAATGATGCACAGGATTATTTCGTGGCGTTAGTGGAGATGCAGCTCACTCTCGGGTATTTACAATGTAGTGCATGTTTCACAATTGTAAATACCCTCGAGTGTGCTACATCTCCACTAACGCACTCTATCTGTGCATCATTTGTATAATAATACATTCATGAGTCTAAGGTTTGTAGAATACAATTATGTTTCTGAGAGAACCGAGGTGAAATATCGTTCAGACATCATCTACCGGAAAAAAAAGATTCGCGTATAATCCAGTGAAATTGCTTGAATGAGAATAGTATTGTTACTCTTGAAATTTTAACAGTGTTAATAAGGCTGACAGGTCATATAAATTTTGTAATTCCCCGTTCATATATCTCCTGATTTTTATGTTTTTAGCAAAACGTTTCTGGAGTAACGACAGTACATGACCATAAACTTGTAACATAAAATCAGGGCGCAATATTTACTGCTCATACATATAATGACATGATGAGGATAAAGGTGAAGGTGATTGTGGAATGTAAATGTGGATGTGAGAAGGGTGTCATTGGCACGCAAAGAAAAAGACCACAGACCAAACGAGCAATGATTCTATAAGTATCAACGAGGACGAAGAGAAGACTGTTCCATAAGATACGCGCATCTGCTTGAAGACATTCGATCGTTTGACAAAAATCAATCTGCGCCAATGTGTATTAATCGATTTCAAGCTTCAGAGATGACTATATCGTATGCCAATGAAATGACATGCCTCACGAGTCATCCTTGACTTAAAAGTCCGGCCATGCTCTCCTGACCTAAGTTAGTGTACCATGCAGTAATCAAGAGACGGTATATTGCGTTCACGTGTTACGAAACGACATCATCACAGAAAAAAAAAAATGAATTCCTTTCACCGTTCTAAATCCGACCTAAATGCTCCACCATGCAGTGAAAAGCAAGACATGCACCCTTTAAGATTTCGGCCACGATGACGGAATTTCATTTTATTTCATTTCATTTCATTTTATTTCATTCTTCTCCTTTTTCCAACAGAACATAACACAGTATAAATTAGGAATCGTATCACAATCGTATACATACAATTTGCAAATGATATCAAATGATATGAAATGATACAATAATAAAGTTACCTATATATGCATGTATACTTGCAAAATAATACAAGTTTATGTTTCAGTTGGGGAAAAAAGAACTGAGAGGCCCACTAAAAAGCAAGCTTGTAGATTGTGAACCACTCAAGAAAAATCTAATGAAATACTTATTTGCATATGCGTAGCACAAGTATAATTTAAGACAAGACGGAACAAAATAGGAGACACACAGCAACATGACACGACTAGACAGAATAGATGGAAAAATAGAATGAAGGAAGGAAGGAAGGAAGAAAGAGAATGCCTACACGCTGATCAAGGAAACGAAAGAGGGAATTGAAGACGTGCTTCAAACAGCTGGTGGCTGCATACAGCCGTGCAGAGATTATGATGGCTATTTCATTATAATGAATTCAGAGATTAATTGATTGATGGTTGGATGATGAACCCTGTGATTATTGGGACTTGGTTAATAAAAACGAAACATCAGAGAGGGTTTAACAGAAAGGATTTCAACTTCCGCTTAAAAGAATACAAAGAAGGAGAATTTTTTATTTCGCAATTTAATGAATTCCAGAATCTAGGGCCTGTGTATATAAATGTATTCTGAGCCAATACTGTTCTCAGAAGGGGGAAATGAAACTCAGTACCACTTACCACAGTTGATGAGCAAATCTGGAGCAAATGTGCAACATACCTTTCTAAGCGGTTGCCAGTGGCAACACCGTTGCAGTCGTAATTGATAGTGAAGGATCCAAACTGTTAAAAGATCATCAGGGGATCACCATCACCATCACCATCACCTGTTTCCGTTAAAACATTAACGTTATTCATCGTTATAAACAGGCAGTTCAGAAACAGTTCTGTTCATGCCGCCTTAAAAGAGATATATAAGGTTGACCATATTCATATGCTCCATATAGCCTGTACATCATGTATTTTTGTATTCAACTGGAAAGTGATGAAGAATGGACAGGAAAGAGAAACTAATCCTCTTTTGGTCGTCATGTACTCGTTGCTGGACAACAGTACATAAATTTTTGAAGATATACCCGACGAATCAAAGTTTTTTCAGGACTCACCCCGGAGTAACTAAAAGGGACAATAGCGTGAGTAACTCGTTAGTAGGTCTTCAGGGAAAATTTCTACAAATCTGAATATCTAACAATGGACAAAGTAATGTCTGCCGGTCCTCATTAATAATAATGGGCTGCAGCAATGATAACTTGAAATTCATCAAGCGTTAAATAATCTCCATTTACAAGACACTGCAATGAGTCTACCCGGTATTCATCTTACATAATCGTGGTAAGAATGTATCTTGGAGTGGGTTTGTCTGTTGACTATCATAACAATTACGTTTTTAAATACGATGGAGCATGTACTTCGATTAAAATAATGACCTACTTAGTACGGGTTACGTTCGACCTATTATCTTAACAAAGAGCGGAAACCACTAATATACAAATATCGAACATATAATGTAAACATTAACCAGAACGTGTAAATTGCCAACCCAACTGGAAAGCGAAACTAGGAGAGTACATTAAAGGATTCGTCTTAGACTACTTATCTTATACTATAATCTTCATCTTCATAACAAATACCAGAAACCGCAACACGGTATAATAAATTATAGTCATCCTCACTGTCATCTGAATTAAAGGACAAGTTCACCCAAATATAAATGTATGGATTGAGTGAATGCAGCGATTGTGTGAAGGACGTGCGGTGCAGTGCGGTGTGCATTGTGTTCGGATGAATCTTGGTTTGTACGTTGAGTGTTATTTTGTGTATCAGTGTGATGAGGTGAACGTTACTTCAGTTATGGCCGTGAACTCATTGTTTAGGGTGTTTGTTGACCAGGTGGTATGAATATTTATGTGTCAGAAGTATACTGGATTATGAGGGTGTTTTTTAGTTCTCGTTTGAAAATGTTCAACGACGTACGTTGTTTTAAATTAGGGGGTAAAGAATTCCAAATATCTGGTCCATTGTGCTTTAATGATTTTTGAGCTAAAATGATTCTGGGGTTTTCGAGATGGTAATCGGACGACGTAATGAGGTCTGCAGAGTAATGAGGTCTGCAGAGAAATTAAACGAAATACTATATCATATCTGAGTGCTTTTATCGGTGATGTAGTCTCTTCATCAGAACGGGATTTTGATAGTCTCAAACCTCCGAAATACCAGTTCCCAAATTACTGACTTTTTGAGTTGAATCACGGAACTTGCAGGTTTATTGTTTATCAAGATATATGTGTATTTTGACGTAACAACTATACCCATTACCAAGTATTCCAAAATATAATGTAACATGTACATGCATGATTGGTCTATGTTAAAGACTAGGAAGGGTGCAGATATGTCACCCTCAAGAATTGTGCACCTGTTCAGGTACAGATGTTCATCGCACTTGCGATCTGTCACCCTTTGAGGAGCTTATTCGCTCCCCAAGCCCGCTACGGGTACAAATGCGGGGATGTGCACCCCTATTATACCCGTAGTTTTTAGTGTGTACGGTATGTCAGATAACATAATGTTTCTACTTCAGAAAACAACTGCAGCCTGCATGCTAATTCAACCTGTCATATAAAGTGCCATTGCATGACATTATGGACCGATACACCTATAGCCAATAAAGAGGCGACATCCGGGCATTTCCTTGAGTATTTTTCGCGTTTGTCTGGATTGTCCCATTTTGTCACAAGTGGTTAGCATCATCACTTTCTGTCAGAAAAGAAAGAATTCAAAAAACAAATAACTAGCACCAAGTGTTCAAAGAGAGACATCAGAAAGAAGAATCTACAAGGAATAAACAGGAGATGATGAAGAGGAGGAAAACTGACAGTGAGAATAAAGTCAAAAGATGCCACCTTAAAGGGAACGTAAACCCAAAGAGAAATTTGGATTGAGTGAAAGCAGCAACATTAGTAGAATATATCAGTAAAAGTTTTAAGGAAAATCGGACAATCGATGCAAAAGTTATGAATTTTTTAAGTTTTGATGTTGGAACCGCTGGATGAGGAGACTACCAGAGGTTATGACGTATGAGTGGACAAAAATACAAAGAAAATATAAAGAAAATTCCACAAAAATTCCTTTTTAATAAAAGTTACAAATTCCATCAACTTGATGCTGACATATGTTATGGGTAGCAATTATCCCCACTGCTTTCTGAAAGCGGTTAGTCAAGTGCTCTTTCATAATGGTAAAAAAGTGAATTTTTGTGGAATTTTCTGTATATTTTCTTTGTATTCTTGTCCACTCATACGTCATAACCTCTAGTAGTCTCCTCATCCAGATGTTCCAACACCAAAATGTTAAAAATTCATAACTTTTGAATCGATTGTCCGTTTTTCCTCAAACTTTCACTGGTGTGTTCTAGAGATGTTGCTGCTTTCACTCAATCCACATTGCTGCTTGGGTTTACGTTCCCTTTAAGTGAACTTTCTCACCTTGACATTGATACATAAGACACAGAGTTATAGGTCCGCTCATGTTTTGGTATAAATTGTGACGCCAGATGTTTTGTTGGAAATTATGAAGAAGCTCTTCATATTCGCTAAATATTTAAAAATTTCTTTGTCCTGCACCGACTATACCATCCGAGAACACACCAAGACTTGAACCTTGAACCATGTACATCAGCAACCGGTCACGCCATTTAGTCTGGTAGGAATGGGGGGTCCCCATGCACCCCCCGAACACATTTTTTTAACTTACTTTTTTGTAACCCTTAGGGTGTCTAGTTAATGAAATTTTTTGTTCCCAAGAAAAAATCGTGTCCCATGGGGGTCATTTGCGGCCATCTTGGCAGCCATCTTGGATTTTCAGGGAAAATCATGAATTTCCATAACTTTTGAACTACACAGCATACAATTACAAATAAAGCATTTCTTCAGGGTAAATGTGACATGAGGAATCGATTGAAACGATTATTTACATGATTAAAGAAAAATTGAAACAAGAAAAGTCAAAAAATATGACAATTTCAGTGTCATTTACACCGAAAAATACCCAAATAGTTTTACTTTTGAATTACATAACATCCAGAGACAAATAAAACATTTCTTCAGAGTAAATACGGCACGAGGAATCGTTTGAGATAGTTATTTACATGATTAAAGCAAGTTTCATACTAGAAAAGTCCAAAAATGCAAGAAAAATTAGTGTCGTTTACTCTAGAAATTGACCAAATAGTCTATATACATAGTACATGACAATCTCATACCTCATAAGAGTGACTGACCACTTTGTCCTAATAGTCTTGTAGTAAAGGGGGATCTTCATACACCCTCCTTTATGGTATCCCTTAGGGTGTCTATTAAATGATTTCTTTTCTTTTGTTTTCACGTAAAAATCGTTTCCCATGGGGGTCATTGGCGGCCATCTTGGATTTGCGAGGAAAATCATTAATTTCTATAACTTTTCACGTTTCCAACATACAGGGACAAATAAAACATTTCCTCAGAGTTAATATAGCATGAGGAATCGTTTGAGATCGTTATTTACATGATTAAAGCAAGTTTCATACTAGCAAAGTCCAAAAATGCGAGCAAAACCAGTGTCGTTTACTCTAGAAATTGACCAAATAGTCCATACTAGTATACATGCATGACAATCTCATACCTCATATGAGTGACTAACCACTTTGTCTTAACAGTCTGGTAGTAATTTGGGGGCGGGGGTCCCATGTACCCTCCTTTTTGTATCCGTTAGGGTGTCTTTATGATGATTTTTGTTTCGTTTCTAAGTGAAAATCGTGTCACATGGGGGTCATTGGCCGCCATCTTGGATTTGCGAAGAAAATCATTAATGTCTATAACTTTTGAACTTTCCAACATGCAAGGACAAATAAAACGTTTCTTCAGGGTAAATGTGGCGTGAGGAATCGGTTGAGATGGTTATTTAAATGATTAAGACAAGTCTGCAACAAGAAAAGTCCAAAAATGCAAAAAAAAGCAGTGTCGTTTGCTCTGGAAATTGCCCAAATAGTCCATATAATATACATGACAATCTCATACCTCATAAGAGTGACTAAACACTTTTGTCTTGAAGGAATGGGGGGATCCCCATGCACCCTCCTTTTTTGTATCCCTTAGGGTGTCTATTGAATGATTTTTTTTTTCAAGTAAAAATCGTTTCCCATGGGAGCCATTGGCGGCCATCGTGGATTTGCAAGGAAAGTCATTAATTTTCATGACTTTTGAACTTCACAACATACAGGGACAAATATATCATTTCTTCAGGGTAAATGTGTCACGAGGAATTGATTGAGATGGTTATTTACATGATTAAAGCAAGTTTGATACAAGAAAAGTCAAAAATATGAAAAGTTTAGTGTATATACACCAGTACTATATAATCCGTTTATATACATGACACAAACTACTTCACAAAAGTGACTTATCACTTTGCCTTTAGATCATAGCTCAGATCTAGTGTTTTGTATCAAAAAGAACATTCAACATTATCTTAAAGTAATCAACTCCAAGCATTCTGACTTCTCACTTGTTGAAATCAAATGAAGAATGTAAGCACTATGGCAATCCATATGCAAATACCCCTAAAATAGCACATCAAAAGAGGTGAACATACAGATTTTGATCACAACATGTGAAAGTGACCGTTGATAATCGACAAAAATAGAACCCAAAATGAAATTGAATACTTTTTGTGCGCATTCTATTTCACTTAATTTGCATATGAAGAGTTTGAGTTGGGGTATTTTCATGAAAACAATCACTCGGCCAAGATGCTCTGCCGATTTCAACAATTTAGGTGCCAAAATGTTATCATTAAAACTTATTGAAGATTAAGTTAAAAGTGATTCATTCAAACGTATTTGTTCAAAGCCTTTCTGTCTGAAAATAAACATATGAATTTCACTTGACAGCCAGAAATCCACTCTGTGAATAGAGACTGCTATATCAATGTGGATTGCGGCAACTGATTTTGGAATATTTGCATACGAATCGCTGATGTGCTTACATATGTATTCTATTTCAACAAAAGGAAATTTCAAATTGTTTGAAATTAACTTTTCTTTTAAATTCTTTTAAAAGTTTTCTGATGCAAGACAAAATATTTAACCTTTGATCAACAGACAAAGTGGTTAGTCACATTTTGTTACTTGTGTACTGCAGTATGTGTTTTCCATGAAGTATGGACTTAAAGTATATCGAGAAAAGTAACACAATATGACTTCACTTTGTCAAAAGTATTCTGAATTCTCATCCTGTGCAATTATACAAAACACAGAAGCGGTAAGCGATATGATAGCTTTTGGTTTCACACTTCTGTAATTTCTAGTCATCATCAAAACGATCATTGTTATTAATGTCTGGCTGCTCCTCTTCATCCTCCTCCATCTACGCAGTAATTTTCTGAAGTAATCAATGAGGGAAGTAGTAAGGATAGGGCCAGTTAACCACACCGGGTCCATGATACCGAAGGCTGTCTTCTGCCACCCTTGTCCAGGATCAAAGGGGGTTAGCGCGCCATAGGACTGGCTGATCAGCTCGCTTAAAGATGGCAAGGTGCTGGTTCACACATTGACAGTGTTGGATAAGGTTGCCCCTGCCAGGTGGGAGCATGGAGAAAACCACCTTGGATTTGGTCATCAGTTGCTCGCCCTCTCCCCTCATCTGCTTCAGCATGATGCTGCGGACGCCATTAATAGATTTCTCCCGGGCCTTGCTAAACATTGGCATGTGAATGCTTTAATGTCATCTGTCACCTCTGGCTCCACAGACTACCCATCACCAAGATTTCTGAGGAAAAAGCAAACAAACATTGGCACAAAATGAAGTCATATTTTAAGATTTCAGTAGTGTTTATTATGATAATACTGAGCAAGTTACTAGATTTCAGTAAAATACTTCTGGAATTATGATATCAGACTACTCTCACATGAATGCTATGTGGTACATGGGGTGGCTTTGTAGATTCTTTAGGGGTCCAACGTACCTTGCTCAACCCTTGAAGGTACTTAATTATTACATCTTCCCCGGTAAACACATACAGTCCAGGTATTGTGGTACAGTAGTCAGCTCATTTTGATTCTGCATTCAATTTCACTGACATTCACTATCTGGCAATACTTGACAGTCCGTTTATTAAGGAAGATACTACATTGTAGAAGTGAGGGCGATGGATTAAGCATGGAGCAAGGGGATTGAAAATGTCTGTGCATGGAGTCCTCACTGAAGTAACTTGTACCAAAGCTTAGGGGCGCACTTGAGGTAGAGCACGACCCTGGTGTCCGTCTGATCCTCCTGGTTAGACAGCCGCTCATGGATATCGCTTATCGTCTCCTGGAACATATCACTGTGTAAACAAAAGGAATGTAACAGAAATCACATTCTCTGAAGCTCAAGTGATTCCTGTTACATTATTTCTATTCACACAATGATGCGTCCCAGGAGACAGAGACAATCAGCTCTATCCATGAGCTGCTGTCCAACCAGGAGATGGACACCAGAGTATAAGTGCTCTACCTTGAGTATTCCACTGAGCATGGGTACAAAGCAGTTGTGGTGAGGACGCCAGACACAGACATTTTCTTGATCCTCTTGCACCATGCTCACTCCGTCACTCGCTCTATATTCCTTGATAAACGGATTTTCGAGCACTGCCAGATTGTAAATGTCAGTGAACTGGCATACAGAATCAAAGGGAGCTAACTACTGCACCACAATACTTGGACTACAAGAGTTTACCGGGGAAGATGTAACAAGTGCCTTCAAGGGTAGGGACAAAGTCGGACCCCTAAAGAATGTACAAAGCCACCCCATGTACCACACAGCATTCAGGTGAGAGTAGTCTGAGCAATATTTTACTGAAATGTATTAAATTGTTCAATATAACATTTGATAAACAATGCTAAGATCTTAGAACATGACTTTATAATGTGCCAATGTTTTGCCCGCCTCATAAATCTTGGTGATTGGTGATCTGTAGAGCCAGAGGTGACAGATGAGATTGGAGCATTCGCATGCCGAATGTATGGCCACGAGGCCTGGGAGAAGTATATTAACAGCAGCATCATCCTGAAACAGATGGTGGGAGAAGGCGAACAAATGACGATCAACTCCAAAGTGGATTTCTCCATGCTCCAACCTTGAAGAGACAACCTTATCTCACACATTGAATGTGTGATCCATCGCCTTACCATCTTAAAGAGAACTGACCAGCCAATCTTCCGGTGCTCTGTATTGCATGACCCCTTTGATTCTAGATAAGGATGGCAGAAGACAGCCTTCGGTATCACGGAGCTAGTGTGGTCAAGTGGCCCTATCTTTCCCACCTCCCTCATTGACTTGCTTCAGAAAATTACTTAGGAGATGAAGGAGGATGAAGAGGATGAGCTAGACATTGATTACGATGATGGTTTTGTTAATGACTAGAAATTACAGAAGTGTGAAATGAAAAGCTGACATATCGCTTATGTCTCAAATGTACACACTAGTAGCTATGTACATATTATGATGTACTGTATGCATGGTTGTTTTAATGTGTATAATGTACACAGGTTGACCAGAGGAACATTCTATGTGGTATAGATATAGTACATACAGGCTGACCAGATTAGTGGAGAATTTTCTAGGTGGTATATAATGTACCTACACCACATACATGTGACAGGAAATAATGTACATTAAAGCTCACTCAATCTAGAATAGTATCTCACCCAATCTAGAATGTTCCAGGAAGTGCTTACATATTTGGCTGAGTGATGCACTGTCCCTGTAGCCCAATGTGATTGGTAGTTATTTTTAGTAGGCTGTTATGCACATAGTTAGGCAGTGAGTCAGCTCAGATTTTTAGAACCGTCTTGGACTTGCTAGTATATACAAGTGTGTGGCCCCAGGTTGGAGAAAATTACAGAATCTTCAAGAAAGGGGTGAATGGATAGTATTGTAAGAAGGGGAAATTCTGAGGTAGGCAGAGTACCCAACACCTCTACTCAGAGTTACATCACTTCTGGCTCTGTTCAAAGCGACTTGTTATAGTCATTCCTGTGTTACCAGCTGACCTGCTATACAAACTGTGTTTGTGGAGATTAGGCTATGGAGACATTTTGCCTGTAGAGAATTATTTTGCCTTCATTGGAGATAGACTCCATATTTTAATGTCAACGGACATTGCTACGGCAAAGCTGTGACGGGCTGGATTCCTAGCTGGATATTATTAAAGTGAATCATCATTCAACGCATCGACTAGACGCGGTCGTCATAACGTTGGATTTTTGTACATATTTCGCTGTGGACATATACCCTGGATATACTTAATGTGGAGTATTAATTGTAACCAGCGCCTCTGGATTACGTCGGAGGAATCATTCATCGGTGAGTCACAGATCATTCATCGGTGAATCGCGGATCATTCATCTGTGCATTGAGCATCGTATTTGGACATTTCCAGGAGATTACATGGATTTTGTGATTTGAGATTTGGCTGTAATACATATAAGTGATTCCATTACTGATACATAATTGTTTATATTGATTATTATTGTACTGATGTTAAAAACGATTACGAGTCTGTACCCACAATATCACTGTTAATAAACCGCCTGAACATTAGTTTATTGTTTCTTTTTTCTTTCTCAGAGTGATTTTGGTCGTAACACTTACTGCTTCTTTTGTTTGTACAGTTACACAGGATGAGAATTCAGAATGCTTTGGCGAAGTGAAGTATACTGTGTTACTTTATTTTTTCAATATACGTTACTTCCATGCTTCATGGAAAGCATATACACACGTCACAGATGTAGTCACTTTGTCTTCTGATAACAGCTTAAATATTGTGTCTTGTATCAGACAACTTTTAACAGAATTTGAAAAGAAAAAAACTTAATTCCAATCAATTTGAACTGTATTTTGTTGACTTTGAATACAGAATGTAAGCGGAAAAGCGATTCATATGCAAATATTCCTAAATAAAAGTAGCAGCAATCCACATTCTGGTATAACAGTCCCTTTACACAGGGTAGATTTCCGGCTGTCAAGTGAAAATTTGCTCTTTGTTTTCGGACGATAAGCTTTAAACAAATACATTTGAATGAACTGCTTCTATAACCCAGCCTTAAATAAATTTAAATAAAAACATTTTGGCAGCTACATTTTTGAAATCGACTGAACATTTTGTGTTTTCATGAACATTTTTCATATTTTTGGACATTTCTTGTATCAAACTTGCTTTCATCATGTAAATGACCACCTCAATTAATTCCTCGTGCTACCTTTCCTCTGAACAAATGTTTTATGTGTCCGTGTATGTTGTGTATGGTTCAAAAGTTGAACTATTTTGGTACTTTTCGATAAAAACGACACTGAATTTTTCATATTTTTGGACTTTTCTTGTATCAAACTTGCTTTAATCATGTAAATAACCATCTCAATTGATTCCTTATGCCACATTTGCCCTGAAGAAATGTTTTATCAGTCCTTGTATGTTGGAAAGTTGAAAAGTTATAGAAATGAATGATTTTCCACGCAAATCCAAGATGGCCGCCAATGACCCCCATGGGAAACGATTTTTACTTGGAAACAAAAAAAAAAAAAAGTCATTAAATAGACACCCTAGGGGATGCCAAAAAGGAGGGTGTATGAAAATCCCCCTTTACTACAAGACTATTAAGACAAAGTGGTCAGTCACTCTTATGAGGTATGAGATTGTCATGTACTATGTATAAAAATTATGGACTATTTGGTGAATTTCTAGAGTGAAAGACACTAGTTTTTCTCGTTTATTTTTGGCTTTTCTAGTATGAAACTTGCTTTAATCAAGTAAATAACTATCTCAAACGATTCCTCATGCCGTATTTACTCTGCAGAAATGTTTTCTTTATTATTGTATGTTATGTAATTCAAAAGTAAAACTATTTGGGTATTTTTCGGTGTAAATGACACTGAAATTGTCATATTTTTTGGCTTTTCTTGTTTCAAACTTGCTTTAATCATGTAAATAACAACTTCAATCGATTCCTCATGTCACATTTATCCTGAATAAATGTTTTATTTGTAATTGTATGCTGTGTAGTTCAAAAGTTATGGAAATTCATGATTTTCCCTGAAAATCCAAGATGGCTGCCAAGATGGCCACCAATGACCCCCATGGGACACGATTTTTTCTTGGGAACAAAAAATTTCATTAACTAGACACCCTAAGGGTTACAAAAAAGTAAGTTAAAAAAATGTGTTCGGGGGGTGCATGGGGACCCCCCATTCCTACCAGACTAATTGTGGCAAATTTTTCTCTCGTGTCCCAAATGAACAAACCTTATTCGATCCCCTCCCTGGGTTCTTGTTGGTGTCTCCCATCACACTTATGACTTACATTTCCTCTTGCTCTAGCTTTCTGTAAACGAATATAAGTTTGTCAAGCGGCTTCCCTAAGAAATAAAGCGTACACGACAGGCTACCGATTAAGTTATCCAACACAACTAGTTAAACAAACGTTTAATGTAGTGAGTATTTAAGAGCGTCATATACCCGCCACCAATAAATGCCTTGATGTAGGCCTACACATTTTGCCGCACCTGTTTTATAATAGTCTCTGACTTGTCATAACATGCTTGGCCTGCACGCTATTCCGTGTCGATAGCAGCAAATTTCCACTTCCGATATCACGGTTTGAAGATTATGAAGGACCGCTCGCTCATTATTACCATCAATTGTTGGTTATATAGTGTGACGCTCCGGCGATCGATTACGTGATGAACGATCAAGTACTGTTGACTTTAGTAACCTCTGACAAAAATAAGCCGAAATTAACATCCCTCTTTGCAGTCTGTAAGCATGTCTTCTTAAGTCTATCATGGTAAGATCGAGTTTGTGTTTCTCAAATTCAGTGCCACACCAGAAAGTACTTGATTGCCTTGAACTTGAACGTGACATGTTGAGTGCGAGAGTACTAGAAATTAATTGTGATAATCATCACTGACCGGATATTGCAGCTGCATATAGCACAATCCTATCCAAATATTCTGCCCTAAAATGTCCCAAGTATGCAAACCAGCAGAATGATGTACATGAAAAGGAATGCTTTTGTGGGTTACTTATGCTTATCGTTTTTGGATCCAGCACCAGCACTTGCACCAGCACTCACCTCATCACCTCATTCTCTGTAGATTTATAGTGTCTATTCAATTTTTGTTGTCGCAATGTGATGCCAGAATGACTATATTTTTTTCTTTTGTTTTCGATAAGTACACATGATGTATGTTTTGCCCATTTTCTTCTTTTTTCCTCTCTTTAAGGCTGTCGTATCTTCAAGCTATATGTTTAATTTGACGACAGTCTTCTGCACTCACACTCCCAAAACATGCGCCATAATTCAGTCAGATCAGTTGATTTACTATATCCCGAGTGATTCCCAATTGACGTGTTTTCTTTCTCTTTTCTTCAATCTGTACACGTATATCTCAACTATTTTAGGATTTACACACTGTATGATTTATTGTCTTGAAAATAAAAAGAAATGACTGTATTTTATTTGTAATATATATTAAATGCAGAAAATTCCTAATAGATTCATTTGAATTGAATTTGACTTGAATTGAATCCATAAAACAACGAAAACAAACAAGCAAACAAACAATTAACAAAATCATGTGCATACAGATATTAACAGTGAATTCATTAGTATTCAATTAGATCATGGACCGCCATGATTAGATGTTATCCTGGATGTGTCTATATCCCCTCATTCTCTTATAGAATGCCCTCTATAGTGATGAAAGGTTCGTTACACAACTCTGTTTGATTTTTTTTCTATATACATGTATTATATATATATATATATATATATATATATATATATATATATATATATTCGAAAAAGGAGGAACAGTAAGAGGAATAATGATGTCAAAGCTACGCACCGAAAGGTTGGTCCGTCGGGTATTCGAGCTTAGGTCTGCCTGAATCGCTATGACGTCTCCGTGGCCGAGCGTTTAAGGCGTCGGCGTTCCATGCCAAAGACCCGGGTTCGATTCCCGGCGGAGACCAATTTTTCAACTCTTGCGCTTTTCCAAAAAGGAGGAACAGTAAGAGGAATAATGATGTCAAAGCTACGCTCCGATTTCTCCTTCCTTTCTCATATCTCATATATATATATATATATATATATATATATATATGAATATTTATGTAAAAGCAACTCTGTGGGTTGAGTTTCCCCTACACACAGGAATGGGAAAATGGGGGGGGGGGGGAGGGAGCGAATAGCCTGTGTACTTGCACTTTCCCCCAGAGTTGATCACATGCCTTAAGAACTTGTGTCTCATTTGAAATTGACCCTATCGACGTTTGGCATTTGCCAGCGGTAAGGTCACTTACTTGATACACTCTTTGACAAGGAGTGAAACTTTATTGCCTGAGATAGGACATGGGTTTATGGCTCAACGTGCAACTTTTGTTCCTTCTTTATATTTCTAGCATCCACTTGAGTAGCGCCGTGCTAAACAAGCGTAATTTGCCCTCGAGAAGAGTTTCTTGAACAGGACCCTTCATTTACGCATGCTGGAGCTACGCGTTTCCCCGTGAAATTAATGTGACTTGATCTGTACGGAGAGCGTACTTGAATAGTTGAAAAACCGAGAGAAAGGAATCTGAAGAAGCGAATAAGCGGATATATTTCGGAAGGAATGAATAAAAAGCCAATCTAAAGAAATGATCATGAGTGGTGATATTATGTAGAAGCCGAAGTATCAACAAACATGGCACGTACGGTTTTAGGGGTTTCGTAACTACAGAATGTTCGCAGATTATATGGCATGCAATTATGGAAGAAAGGCTATCCTAAATACACGAAGGTAAATAAATTATACCATACAAACAAAAAAGTGATTAACAACAAAGTTTGAAGAATTCAATGAATTATTTCAGTCCATTTCAGTAACGAAATAACAATCAATCAATTTCAGTAACGAAATAATATATCAATCAATGACTGCCTTTATTCTACATTGATGCAATCTAGAGAAAATGAGTTACTGTCTAAAGGCAGAAACACACATAATTTCACATTTTCCTTTTTTTTCCCCTCACATTGAAAACTACTCTGTATTACCGATTATGTACATGTATATATGTATATCATGCTTATGTGTTTATAAATGTTTCGGGGCGCATGTAAATTCATAAGGTTGTAGTCTCTAATCGCATTTAAAACTTTAATGGATGAGAAAAATAGATGATCCCAGTTTGATGCCAAATTGAAAAAAAAATACCATCCTCTATATTCATGATATTTTCTCACTAAAATAATAAATCCAGCAATTTTCTGTACTTTTCATCTAAATGCTAAATCTGTCTTGAAAAGAGAATACTGAGAGCCAATACCATAAAAGACTTCACTTCATTGGGTCCTTGTTCAACCATGAGTACCCAGTTAAAGTGACGTTCCTTGTATGCATAATGTGCATATAATATAATGTCTCAGGAATCCAAAGTTATGTTTTTCTTCACTCAAGACATTTGGGAGAGCTGAACTAGATTTGATCGGCTGAGTCATAGATGTGAAATCCAGGATTTTTGTGTTGACAAAACAGTCTTCATTGTGTTTGCAAATCAAATGTTCCAAGAGGCTTACCTAGAAACAGCAGTATTGTAGGAAAATGAAGATGGGCAGGGCTCCATCGATCCAGAAATGGAGTTCAGTGGCAGAAAATCGAACATTCAACAAACACGCTATATTTGCCTTACCTCATTTTCTTGTCGTTTGATGATTCTATCTCATTGTAAAGAGAGTAGAAGATGAGATCCAGACAGAATTAGTGCTTGTTTAAAGGAGATCTCCGGATGATTTTCAGATTTTTACATTTGAACAACTTTTAATCAGTTATACTGAGGACAGAGTTTCAGGATTTGTGATAATTGGGATAAAGAATGAGAATATTTTCAAAATTTAGAACAACTTGCAATGAGCAAGGATGATGACACGACAGAGTCACCATAAGAATGAGTGAGTTGGCACTCGAGGAAGCAAAACAAAAGAAGAAGGCATGCATAGATTATACACAGGTGAACTCGCAAGCAAGCGGTATTGTGATGGAATTACACTGCTACATTTCTGAAATATGTGAACCTCCTATGTCATCACCCTTGTTGAGTGTAATTTGTTTAAGTTTTTCAAAGTATTGTTTCTCTGCCCAAGAACCAAAATGAATTCCACAATGTATACATGGAGTTGTCGATTTATGTACTACATGATGTGAATTTATTAAAAAAAAAATGGAATGTCCCTTTAAGATGTTTGAGATAAAGGTTTGTATGGTATATTTATGCATGGATTTCATTCGGCTCTTCTTTTTCCCCCTTTTGGTTCTTGTTTCTGGCAGAGTGTTCTACTTATTAATGAGTATGTAAAGATGGAGCTGTACCACAGTCCATGAAACGCACAAGCATGACACATGCAATCACATACCTTTGAGATATATACATATTATATATATATATATATATATATATATATATGTATATATATATATTATACATATACTGTATATATATAGATCATAATGTATGTAAGTATAGATACACACATGCTATTCATACTCTGCTGGAAAGAAAACAGAATCCCACAGTGTGAGAAACACATTTTGAACACATTTTGAACACAGTGTGAAATCCCTTCACACTGTTAAATTCGAGCGTTTTAACAGTGTGAACACAACGTTAGTCATCAATTCACAGTGTGAAACAAAGCATTACTATGTGAACACTGTGTGAACACCACACCACAGTGTGAAATCATCTCCACACTGTTAAATTCGAGCGTTTTCACATACTTGTAGTTGATTATGTGAACACACTGTGAGCACACTATGAACACACTTTGGGACACTGTGTTCTTTCCAGTAGGGTATACACACAATATATATATATATATATATCTATATATATATATATATATATATATATATAAAACATTATGTATATATTTATAATTCCATTTATTTTTATCATGAAAGGATTTATATCATATGTATATGTATAGATACATGCATGCTATTCATAATATGAGCTTATAATATCCAATTTGTATAAATAGATGTCTTCCGCGTGTCTGTAGCTATATGCCACAACAGCGTTAGTATCTTGCCTTCTATCATTTTTCGCACTCTGATAACACCATGCATGGTGATTAACATTAAACTTTTTTTTTTTTTTTTTGCTGAGTCGAATGAGTAAAGCGACGAACAAAAAATATAATAAAAGTATTCATATCATCACATATATATAGCACCAGTTAGGATATTGTTAGGATACCTTGTTCATAGAATGACTGTCATTAGGGATCATCAAAATCCACAACCGCGCTGAACAGTGACTGCTCCTCGCTATCAAAACACGCAAGTAGTATCATTATTTTATGTTTCTCTTATACCACACCAGTCCTCTTCATGCGCTCTTGTACTCAGAATCAGTATGTGGTCTTTGAGAAGCTTGATTCAAGGTATATAGTCGTTAATATAAACCTGTGGCAAATACACATGCGTAGGCACACACACACACACACACACACACACATTTTTACCCTACTGGAAAGAATACAGTGTCTCACAATGTGCCCACAATGTGTTCACACATTCGACTCTGTGAAAATGAAGATGAGTTCACACTGTGGTGTGGTTTGGTTGTTTTTTTTCACAGAGGGTTCACATAGTAATGTACGTTTCACACTGTGAATTGATGGCTCTCAATGTGAATTGATGATTCACAATGTGTTCACAATATCAAAACGCTGAAATTTCACAGTGTGAAGAGATTTCACACTCTGTTCCGCCTGTGTCCACACTGTGTTTCACAATGTGCTTCACACTGTGGAATACTGTGTTCTTTCCAGTAGGGGTATATGATTATTCACATACGGATCGGACCTTGGCACAGATGAGCTCAATGGCTACGTTAAAGGAAATCTTAATGACCGAACTTTGGGACACGCCTCAGCTGTATATCAACCAATGCGTCCTAGTTTAGAATGCGACAAAATATAAGAAAAGATGTCCAGCACACCCTTGAACACAGTCACGAGTCAGCAGACTTGCGTGACTAATAAACTCTATATGACCTCACTTTCACACGTTACTTTTATTGGTGACATAAAATACCACTTCATATGCATAGAATACCATGAGACTAGAATACGCGGACTAATTATATAGGTCTTGCAGGAAGCTACACTGAGCAAGCGAAAGTGTGCGTTTTGGGGTCCACACAACCCGGGACATAATATTACCGTTACTCGCTGTACGTTGTGTGTAGTGTAACATTAAAAGTAATGTACATGTGAAGATTTGGATTTCATAGATATAGAATTATATACGCATGCCCTAGTGATATCGAAAGACGTCTGCAAGACAAAGAGAACTCCCCCCCCCCCCCCCTCAATACTTATCAAAGATGGCGTCATCCGTACAGCCAAGTTATCATGGTCCTGGGTGTTCCATAAAGCTGATCTTAGACTAAGAACAACATTAAGAACGACTGGTGATCAGTTCTTGTGCTGAATTATTGAAATTCTGATAAGTATAGCACATCAGAACGTGTTCCAGTCGTTCTTTAGTGGTTCGTAACTTTAAGAACAACTTTATGAAACACCCCTGCATGGACAGGATGAGAATTTTACTCTGCTACCCATTTTGTATAAGAGACATTTACAACATTAGCAGCTTGTTAACAATATTATGCAACTAACTTCGTTAGCTGGTAAAGTGATCAAAAAACAGAAAAAAAAAAACTTCGTTAGCTGGTTAAGTGATCATTGTCCCATGCTTCCTGTGTGGGCATGCATATACACTTTTGTGACTGTGCGGGTGTGTGTGTGTGTGTGTGGGTGTGTGTGTACGTGTGTGCGTGTGTCTGTGTGTTTTTTTTCCTTGTGTGTGTATGTGCACATGAAAACTAGCTTTAAGTCCTTATGTAATCCAAACATTAAGGCTTGTCGAAAGTCACATACGATTTAAAAGCATGGTACGTCATCAACAATTATAAATTATATTATAAATGATATTATAAATAATATACCGAGTCGTTCAAAAAAAAAACCCAAACTTTATTTCCAGATATCGCAGTGTATTTTAAAGAGAGAGAGAGAGAAAAAAAAAACACGTTTAAAATGCTCTCATTGCTGGTACCCGGTCGCGCCAGCTTACTATACAATTAATATAATACATGGATAACGTCATATTGCCATTACCTCCACCTCGCTGATCATAAGAACGCACATACATACATACATGTATGGTATGGTATGGTATGGTATTTCTTTCCGTATAAAAAAAATAAAAACGAATGGCTTGCCCATATTCAGCGTTGCCAACATGGCAACGCTGTTCTTCCATGGGGTCCACATATGAATACAATATACAGTTCAATGGACACGTACAAAATGAAACCAACGTTTATACAAACATGCAGGTGGAAACACATACAGTAAAATGAGAGAGAGAAAAAAACAACGGATAATGGAAAAATCTTAAAGGCAGTTAGATGTAACAATGAACAAATCAAAATATGTTTAAATATAAACTGGAGTGTTTGGAAATAAAGATCCTCAATCATACCTATGCAGTGAAAGAAAAAAAACCCCAGATTGTTATAAAATAGTTACTTTGATAAATTCAGATAGAAATACGTAGTAAACGAATGAAAAAGAAAATGGAGACTTGTGCAAAATGCTTGGATTGATCTATGACAACATAAGAAAACTAAAATTCGTGGCAACTGATATTTCAAGGAAAACTAAAGGTGAGGTATAAAATAATGGTATCGAAATCAAAGAATAATAATTCAATGGATAAAAAACAGGTACAATTTGTAAACGGTTTTTAAGATATATTTTGAAATATGGAATGGGTTGGAAAGCTGATTTAGAATTTCAGATGTCTTGAGTTGTGAGAAAACTAAAATATTATTAACTGATACGGATTGCATAAATACTCGTTTACATGGGGTCAAAATCATAAACAAATGACAAAAATTCATGAGCAAATCCAAAGAATAAATAAAACAATTGAAAATTAATACTGGGCATGCAATCGCAGCATTAGAATAAAAAGAGACAAGTTTAGAAAAATGCTACACCAAAACAAATTACATCACATTATATATAACTTCAAGAAAGACAATAGAGTGAGATTTAATAACAAGTATGAAATATATATAGGAACAGTAAGAACGCATCGATATCAAAGGATCACTTCAAGAAAACAATTGAATGAAGCTTGAATAACAAGTATGACATAAATCTGAAAACAATAAAAACGCAATTAGAAAATCAAATAGGAGGGTTGAATAACAATTGTTAGCGAGTGGGAAATATTATAAAGTGGTTATGGTCAAGATTTGCACAGTAGTTGAATAGCTTTAAAATTTTACCTCATGGGCTGAAAGAATAAAAAAAAAACACATAAATAAATTCAAATTCAACTCTTATGGATTTAGTGCTATTTTGGATTTGAAAACATCAATTGTAGTAGAAGATTTTGTATTAAAAGGTAAGGCGTTGTACGCCTTCGCACCTCGGTATTTAAATGACTTCTTTAGAGATTCTGTTCGTGGTTTCGGTAGAAGCAGTTTTTCGCCTAGTCGGGAAGAATAATGTTGGGGAGCAAGATCGAATTCATTACGTAAATACGAGGGAGTTTGTTCGTGCATAACCTTGTACATAAATATAACAGAATGATGATGTCTTCTCTTTTCGAGGAATTTCCAGCCCAGTGCATTATGCATTTCAGCGGTAGATACAGATGATGTATACATTATACATGCATACACACAATATTGCATATAACATACATACATACATACATACATACAGACAGACAGACATACAAACCTATGCATATATTGTATGAGAAAAGACTCCCTGCCCGTGTCCCTCCTATATTTTCAGCAACACACACACGCACAAAAACTCACGTTGAAGTAGGCCAAGTTATGAAGTGAAGACTTTGTATCAAGAAAGAGACAGACAGACAGACAGACAGACAGACAGACAGAGGGAGAGAGGAGAGAGAGAAAGAGGAATAGATTGATAGAAATGAGAGAAGGAGATAGAGAGAGAGAGGGGGGGGGGGGAGAGGGTGACATGCGTAGAGGTAAAATCTCTATGGTGGTTGACATGGCAGTTGCAAGCTGTCCTTCAAAAAGATCTTCAAGCATCAACCAATACTGTACAATGCGTCGCAGTTGTTATCTCGGGCGTTTAGTGCCGTAGTTTATTCCACGCATGAGAGGATAAAAGCTATAAACATAATGACATAAGAAAATGGCAATAAACATGAAAGTATGCCTCCCCCTTTTAATCGTGTGCCTCGCTAAAACAAATCACCTTCTTTTATTTGTCCCCATATGGTTTTTGAGAGCGTGTAGTAGGAACCAGTATATTTTGTCGAGTCCCCCGAGTTTTCTTCTAAATTTACTAATGCATCTAAAATTGCTATTTCAACAGAGAACGTTTAACCAAAACAGAATTTTGTGCATTGGAAGGGAACATTTAAAGCACAATAGGAGAAATGATCGACGTTTCGTATTTAGGAAATTTTAGTCGGTTGAATTGCTTATTGTAATAGACCCCCATAACATGTACACTGTATGTTTTGTATTTGCTTTTTATTGATTGATTTATTTATTATATAAACACAGTGCACTTGTCCACACTTCTGTATTTCATGTTACCCTAAGAGAGCTTTAGACACATTTAAATCATGTTCAAGCCCGGAAAAAGAAGGATAATTGTTTTAAGAGATTTCATCTATATATTCATAGTTACTGTCTTATCGAAAATACGTACCGTTGATTAACTTGAAATTGGGGATTATAATTTGTGATGTGTGCCGATCTGAAAGTAACAACTATCATCTTTCATTTGAGTATTGATGAATACCCTTCTCACGCCGCATATATATATTTTTTCTTTTGACATGAAATATTTTATAATTAATGGTCACTTACTTTTACATTCATTATATAGCCTGTGATCTACAGCTTGCGATGAACAACCTCGCCAAGTTAAAATGCTAGGGCCACAACTTTTCCGACATAATATATACACCAATGCATACTAGTATACTTCGCTTTTTGAGTCGCTCACATTTTGATCGAGAGTATAATTGATAAGGCAAAGCCGATGTCGAATCTGTAGAGCTTGTCCAATAAGACTCAAAACAAAGCCGCCGCATTTATGGAAGAAAAAACACCACCGATTAGTGCAGAAATGTCCATCAATCAAGGTATTCTACCACAATGAGATGAAAAAAAAAAAGATTCCGATAAACTACAAAGAGATGTTTTGATCAAGAAGAGGAATTTGAGATGTGCAGCGAGATTCTCTTAGAAAACTGGGCCCTGAAGTCCAATTAAAACAGTCAAATAAACCAGGCAGAATAGAGCACTCTAGCATTAATGCGTAAAACTCGTCTCTGTTTTGGTGAAAAGAATTCCATTTGAATTGTCTTATTTGATTAGAAAATTCTTGAGTGAAAGAGGGAAAACACGAGGAAGAATATGATGCCCGCCCGAGTAAAAAAATGGGGCGAGCGCAGAGTTGCAAATCGCTTCACGGTAAATATAAGGTATATAGGAATGAGACGGGCGATTAATGCTAGTGACCTATAAGTAAGATGTTGAGAGATTGACAACTGCGCACAGAGTGAAAGAATGGGCATGAGTAGACAATTTCAATCACACGGTGATTCGAGGAATACCAGCGTTCTGACACCAACAAAGGTCATATCTGAAGCTCTAGTGAATCATGAGATGGTCAATACATGTCAGGAATTATCTGTCTCTAAATCTATTAAAACGGACCATATATCATTGAACATTTTTAAAAGACCATTAAGAGATATCCTCATATCCAATATTCCCCCCATTTATAATTAAATTCATTCCACAGGTCTTTATTCATTCCAGATAATTAGTTTAAGGTGATGATATTATATGTTTCCCACATAACATGAACGTACATTGCATTATAGTGCAGTGTACTGAACACTCTTTTACAATTTAATCAGCATCTGTTATATCACATTTTTGCACAACGCACACCTCATAGCATTGTATACCCTCCGCACTGCTGTTCAGCTGGTGATTGGCGACATGTATGATGTATCCTTTAAGATGGTTTGTATGATTGCAATCCCTCCTGCATTTTAATGCGTTGGAACAAGTCATATAACATGACATAATGTCATTTCTTCTATATATTGTATTGAAAACAGAATGCAGAAATGAACTCAACTGAAGTGAATAATACTGATTATGACTTGATAGAGTCAACAGAAACCTGTTTATAAAATTCAATTTCATATTCCAGTTGACTTTTATAAATATTTTATGATACATAGAGCAAATTCTAACAAAGAGAATAATAGAAGTTTCTCTAAAATCGCACATAAACAAAGAAAGTTGCGGGATTTTCACCTAACAATTCATAGTTATAAGTTAGATGAGGCGAAAGGAGTCGATTTGGTTTGCACTCACATTTAGAAAAGAATTGTTTGTGATATTTCTTTCGTTGTCGATGATTTCGCAAATGCAATTCTTTTAACTTTAAGAGTCATCTTTGCTCTGCTATTTCTGATATACATTAACGACTTACCCTGTTCAACTCAAAATCTTCATTATTTGCAGACAATACAGATGTGTTCTATAAAAGAGGTTCTGACCCACAAATTTCATTTCACCATCAGGGATGTTAAAAAGCAATGATATGAAATGAGGAATTAGATGGTAGCAAATAAACTGATTATTAATACTGAGATTATATTGAGAGATTAAGCAGTGGGATGAATATACTTATATATATATATATATATATACATACATTGTAGATCTGCAAGAGCCCCTATTATTTAGGCCCTATTACTAATATCATGTCTGATATTCATCTAATCACTTCACTGTCCTTGATATGTCATGTTATTGCCCTCGAACGAAAGGACGAAAGTGAGTGCGTATGTGTGCGTATGAGTGTGTGTGTGTATGTGTGTGTGTGTGCGCGCGCGCGTGTGTGTGTATGCGTGTGTGTGCGTGTGTTTGAATGTGTGGGAATGTAAATCAAATCACCACAACGTAATTTCTGAACCATGTTATGGACGACGTTCATGAAATCCCGGTCACGTTGCAAAACTAATAACAATATTTCGAGGACGCTGAAATATCTTTCGCATAAAAATTTTAATGTTATCCTTTCTTCTGGTTTTCCTAAGATATATTTATCTTTCTTCGTTAATTCTTTCTTGACCATCTTTTAATTGTACTCTCAACACGGCCTGGCGTCTCTCAATGAAGTTTTGCTTTCGTTTCAATTCCTTTTTTTTTATCCTCTTTTCCTTCTGTATATGATTTTCTTTCTCATCTTCAGTAATAATTATTAGTCTTTTTATGCGGTTTTTCTTGTATACTGTCTTCCCCATATATCCGCCATACGCACACAATAATATATAAACACAGCAAGAAATCTTCAAATCTACCAAGCAAAGACTCAACCACACTCGCAAACACTCAAAGACTCGCAACCACACTCCTACCAGGTACCATATTCGAGAACTGAATCGCATCGCCATTCGTTCTTCCCAAGAACTGTAAGGAACTGGAATTCCCTGTCGTCAGAAATTGTTTCAGCGCCATCTGTGGGATCATTTCGAAACCGTCTAACGGTTGATCACAGTGGCTAGTATTTTCGTCAAATTTTCTATGTGCTTGTAAATATCTGTAAATAAATTGTATTATAATGTAAATAGCACCAGTCTGCAAGAATCTTCAGTCTATTGAAGGAGGCAGACTTAATCAGAAGAAGAAGAAGAAGAAGAAGACTAGTTACACCATTTCATATTTTTGTTTGCTTGCACTTTTGAAGATGTTCAATTTCTGCTGCATCTTACTCACTCGTTCCCATCAAAAACACATCCACACAGTAAATTCTATATTTCCTTTTTCTCGTTGGCAGCTTTCGACATACGCCCGTTTTTGCGACCTTGCATTAGTGAGAGTTGATTAAAAGTGAGTGAGATTTCAATACTCGGCACAAGTGGTCATATGTTAAGGCACGTGTATGCTTTAATTATACTCTTAAAGGTGGCGAATGGTCTTAAAAGAAGTTAGCCGTAATAATGGTCAAGGTCGTCGAGACTCTACGCAGCATCGACCATGCAGACCAGTGAATACGCAGTTCCGCTTTATGCTATAATGTTGTATAGACGTTTGATCCTTGACCAATCATTTCAATACCGGTAAAAGGTACTAACAGCCACTTCAGAACAGTATAACTTCTATACAGGCCTTGCTACTGCTTGATGGAATACACGTTTCTATACTCCATCCTGCTAATGGACGACGCATGTATAATGCAGTAGTTTTCTGTCAGAGATTTTTTTATTCATAATTGGCATAATACCCTACACGAGAACTGGGGCAGCGCTGAAATAGTGAGATTTTAACGCTGGCGGCATTTTTGGGTTATTGTCTCCCTTTTCCGACAGAGAAGCATCTTTTCTTTTTTTTTTTTATTCGGTAAAATTCTTTTAGATTTGACATCCATTTGCTGATGGTATGCGCCAGGAGGGATTTTTTTTTTTTCGAAGAAATTGCCTTCCCATTGGCTGACACTTGGCATATGACATCAACCAATTGGAATCGAATTTATTCGTAATATTCATCAAGGAAGATAATCATTAGGCCTACATTAATATCGTGACATAGGAACCCTCACTATCATCCCAATATCCAATATCAAATTATGTCAATGGCATTATAGCCATAACTATATATATATATATATATATATATATATATATATATATATATATATATATATATATATCAAGACTTTTCATTGTACTTGTATACACTACACTGATAAGGCCCGAGGCCGGTTGAAAATTTTGTGAATAGAAACCTTCTTGTTGGAACTACAGATGGCGTATTCAAGCTCCTTCTTGTTAAAAAAAAAAAGAATATATATATATATATATACATAATTCACTTTCCTAGTGTCGAGCTCATGGGCTATATAGGACTCGTAGGTGTTTGTCGGACTCGTGGAATGACACCGTGAATGATTTGGTTAAAGTTTATTGAGAAAGGATTAGCGCATCCATGTAGAAAGTAATGGAAGACAGGTGACGACATGCAGTGGCGGATCCAGAGGGGGCGCGCCCCCTCTTTATTTGTTGTTAAAACAAAAGAAATGAAAAGAAAACATAGGGGGCACATGCGTCCCTTTAATTTTGTAAAGGCGCCTCCCCTTTACGAAATTCTTGGATCCGCCCCTGACATGTTATTGGCGATGTCGACTTGTGCCTATTTACATCTTAATGAATGACGAGTAACTTCCTACTCTCACATATCACTATCATTTCACATGTGATGCATATACTATCATAAATGGATATTTGAGAGGATGTCAGGTCTTTTTTATTTTCCTAAATAAATATTCCTAAAGTTGATATTCACCATGTATAGGCTTAGGTCATAAAAGAAATGAAGACTGGTTAAATCATGTAATGTCGTTTGCTCTATTAGTTTCTTTTCAAGTCTGCTTAGTGTCTATTACACAGCCTCATGATTAATGGTTTTATTAATAATCTTGACTACGGCTTAAGCAGGTAAACGAACAAAAAATCGAGAATTATGTATAAATGATTTATATTCTTGTATTGTAGAACGTACCAGTTTCATCAGCGACATTTTATTTTCGTCTCATTTATAATACACGTCCTTACTTTTAGTAGCATATCATGATCCATAATTCAAATGCCTCCTAAGATGTCGGATCATGTTCTACAGTATCTTATGATGCAAACTAATGTGACTGATTGTACGACCTTCTTGCACTTCTTTTTCCAGTTTGAGTGATGTATGAAAATATTGAAATTATAGGGGTATAGTTAGCAAGTAACAAACGCAAACAACCGTGAAATAGCAAATGGCAAGAGTTTTATCAAATGAACGCAGTAAAATATGAGTCAAAACTCTCCCTCTTATAATGCTATGTTACAGAAATGCACGCACGCGGAATTAAACAAATCAAAATGAAGGTGTTCATCTCTATGAGGGAGATGCATATTTCCCTACCTTAATCTTGGGTGAAATTCGTAGAACTGATTAATGCATTGATCTGCAGGCCTGAAACAACACCTTGTTCCGCTTCTTGGTACATGTATATGAGATTCCGTATACCTCAATATATTTTCTTTGCTGATGAAAGAACGAGGTATTTCAAGAAGAAGGATAGGAAGGAGAGAGCAGAATGAGATTGAGAGACATGGGGGAGGAGAAAGAAAGGGAGAGGGATGTATATTGACATACAATGTAATAGAGAGGGAAGGAGAGACATTGATGGAGAGCGAGAAAGACCTGAAAGAGATGGAGAGAGAGAGTTGTAGATTGTACGCCTACTCTGACGCGGTGTCTGAAACTTATAGAATACGCATTTTAAGCAACTTCGTTTCACACTGTATATAAAAGTGATATGGTCTTTTGAAAACGATATGAATATCAGAATGAATAAATGAAATTGAACCTTTTTCAACAATAAAGAACAAGATTTAAAGCACAATGTCAGTGAAATCTCAATGCGAAAAAGCGAAAAAAAAAGATGATAAAGATTAATGTCCTATTTCAAGATAGCGAAACAACAAATTACTAAGTGCGACGTTGAAAAAAAAAAACAACAACATAAATCCCAACAGGAATCGCGTGTGATTCGACAAAATGGCAGTTTGCTGATTCGTGGACGACCTAATTAATTCTCACGGAAGAAGAAATATGAGATAAAGCTGCAGATACAGAATGAGAAAAAAGAATACTTATCACACTTGAAATCTGCACCTATCATCATTACCTGAGATCATGAAACCTTAATGAACTGTTGATACTATAATTATAATACAGGAAGTTTCCAACGGTCTGTAGGCCTATTCATTTCATGCCTCGTGATTGTGGTCATTGCGAAATATGAAAACGTATATATACAGTGTGCTAATTGCAGACATTAATATACATACCTACATTTGTATGCACACATACATCCAAACACACCAAGACGCACAAACGCCCGCGGACTATTAAATAAATAAAGAAAACGCCAATTCCATCACATGCACATTGCTCCTTCCTTCTGTTGAAGTCCTTAGCTGAGTGCATGGTATGGATAGGCCCTACATCTGTTATCATAGCATTTGGGTAAACACATCTAACTCTATATCCATCCAAGCACAAGCATTAGAAAAACCAGAAGTCAGGATCAGCCTCTACCGTCTTACAATCACCACCACCACCACCATCTTCTCGTGCGGACGTTATATCTAATCATCTGCAAGATATATAACATCAGAACATTTTTCCCAAACATATGTTTGTTCATTGAAGTCGGGGTTTTTTTAGGGGAGGAGGGTATTCAAGGATCTGCTGCCTAATGACTTCAAATCACAGAGAAGGGGCAGATGGGAATCTTAGATTTGGCGATTTTCTTTCACTTCACTGCTCGGTGATGAAATCGTCCTGAATGTCGAGAACAGCTGCGGTCGAAAAAGTATAGAATGTTTTTCAGAATTACAATTTGATGCTTTTGTCAACGTATATATGCTTCCCCCCCCCCCCCCCCCCCCCAACGAACTCTTTTCAAACTGGTGTTTGTCGAGACGGTTCAATTCAGTCGCGAAGGCATATTTTCTTCATTTTTCATTTGTGTCATTCACTTTCTTTTTACAATCGCGGCAGATATCATTATCATCTTTCTTTTTTTTGACAGTGAAGAGAGTTTATAAAAACATTGTCTCCTCGATGGAAGCGAGGTCCTTTTAAGCAGGGCCAAAATCTTTCACAGGCAGATATAATCAATTTCTTGTGACATCTGAGTTCGATAAAGGTCTGATAAAATTCAATTCCAGATCTTCAATATACCATTTTATATAACATTTTGACCAAAGATGTGTTTTTTTTTTTATCTTACTGTTTGGCAGAAAATTGCAAATAGTGAAATGGTGAAGGAGAGACATGCAAAGAAAAAAGTTCTAAAAATCCCGCGCAGACACTTATCCAGCATATCCAAAGCTGTCTTGAGTTCATATCAGAAGTGTTGAATTGCTTTGCGCTTTTATTGCGGTTGAAATCTAATATTATCAAAACGTTTTCGGTATATAGTTTACCATAGATGCCTTGGTTGACTGGAACCAATTTCCTGATCATGATGATAAATGATATTACCATAATAGGCGCGATAGGTGAACTGTGTTAATATTGCATTATGGTGAGAAATCGATGATTATAATCAGTATTCATTGACACATATCATATCAGTGAAAATAACGATGACATTCACTGATAATGTTTATGATAATAATACTACTACATGATAAAATAATATACTACTATACCTCCTCTATATTACTTCCGCTTCTGCTACTTGTAATAATGATGGCAATGACAATGATGATCACAATAGACACATTGATTTTTATGAGTTTTATGAATATCAATGTAGAGAAATCTTATTTATCATGAGGACACTTCTTTTAGGCTCTGACTGATTTGAAATACTTGCAAGTCATTTTACGAATGATTATTCCATCTCCCACAGGTCAACAGTCCATCATGACTTCGATCACGTGACTTATCAGCGTTCCAAGGAAAGTTACGTTTCTTGATGATGATCAGACCCATGCAATTTTACAACATGAAATTGATAGTCAGAGCGTAAAGCCAACTTCAGTGAATATCGACCATCACTGAAAACTAGTCACACACAAAGGCCGTGTTGAAAAGCAGATACAAGACTTGAAACTCTTTGAATCTATCGTTTCATCTGTCACATTGATTTCCACAAGATTATTTTGAAATGACAAATGATGTTGGTACAGCACCCAAACTCAATCTACCTGCTGCTTCCTACTGTAATTCTCATCGATGTCGCACAACCACACCTGTAACGTCATGTCAATGCGTCATCTTGACAGGCGTTAAGCAGAGAGTACGATACATTGTAATTGATCGATGACGATTATTGGTCTTATGATCGTTCACAAGTGCACCAAAACCATCGTTGAAACAATTTTATTGCTAATCTCCTGTTTTATGTGCTGGAGGAAGGAAGGGGGGGGGGGCTTAGTACGGCGGCAATGTCTTTGCCAAAAAGAAAAAAAGAAAAAAAAAAAGAAATTCAAATAGCCACCTTTGCTTGGTTGTAGATTTCTTGACAAAAATTTGGAACCAGAAAAAGACAATAAGACACAACACCAACGCAGAAAACAAAACCAAACTTTGCAAAGTGTTGTCACTATTTTCTATTTTCTCGAGCACCTCACACAAAGATTAATTTCCTCTTCTGAAAAGGAACTATGACACAATTAGACTGATATCGCATTTAAAAGGAGAGAACAGTGCTGACTTATTCCTTTTATTCCTTTCGGTAATCGATATTCCTTGGCAGATGTCTCGACGGAGCCGAAAGAGCCGTATAGATAATGAGATTATGACACATTGATCATCGAAGACAAAATCAAAAAGATAATTTTAGACTTTCTCCCACGACGAAATCGAAAGTTTCTAATCGCATCAATGTCAAACTTTGAGAGGGGCTATTATACAGCTATTTATGTTCAAGCTCTCGAAATATTACACATTCTGCCATGAACTATATAGGTCTTCCGTCCATCCCAGACTTTGGAAAGTTAGTGTCGCCTGACATGATTGAATCAGAATCTGTGAAATATCTTGCTCTCCTATTCTTCCAACTGTCCAAGGATGGCAGAACGGCGTTGAAAAGGACAGACACAAGGACTCACGTTGCTCGCAAGCTGTGAATAAATAGGATATGAGGTCACACAATCCCAGCTTCAAGATGAAGGATTATTTTGTTTAATATCTGCTAAGGCCGGTTGCTGCTCGTCTTTACTGAAACATCCCCAAGGCTTGCCATTTCATGCACGCAACAATTAAGCATCTAGGTCAAGTCGCCATCACTGTAGACCTAAATCGTATCTTAGGCCGGGGATGAGAGCCCTCACAGATTTTCATATACTTCCGCTCCAATTCTGCTCAAACTGTGGTTCCCTTCTAATGGAATTAATTTCCAGATACAGTTTAGGGCGAGGGGGACGCGTGGCTATGAAGCGGCAGCAATGACTGAGGGAATTGGGTCTTTTAGTTAGCTATACCATGATATAAACACAGATGAAATGGATTTTTTTTTTTCAGTTTTGTACCATTTACCCAATACGATAAAGCAATCACTGTGGTTAATCATATGATGTTACATTGCGTGGTTGAATTCTTATTGAATATCACAAAGTAAGAACACTCAGGGTTTGATCTGAGAAGGCAGCCTATAGGACCTAGTAACATGTGATGGGAGACAAATCCCTTTGTGAAGATTGTAACAATTTCTTTTAATTCTAGGAATACGCAGAATGCCTGTCATAGAATATGATGTGTCTTGTAAATTTTGCTAGTCCGAGTACTACTAGAGAAACATTTCCACGGTGGATTTAAAAAACGTCGTCTGAGGTAACGTGTTTCATCGAACAGTTCCTTTAAAAATACTGCAGTTGTATATAATGGTTGGATACCGTGATATACAACAATCAAATTATCGAATTTCATCCAACAGTTCCCTCAAAAGTAATTAAATATCACACCGGTTGGATACCATACACTCTTTAAATTTGTCATTCTATTTCTCTTATGTTTCAGGGCTACAATAGACACAATCCATTCATATCGGAGAACAAAACTGAATGACTTCAAGCATCAGTATACTGATGGTCTTTTTAGCGGTCTCTCTACCTGAAACTCCAAGACTTTTAATTCGATATCATTTTACTGCATTAAATGTCCATAATTATCAGTCATATCGCTTTGCAAATTAACAGATTGAGTTTATGTATAGCCAATGTATGCGCGTTAGAGAGAGAGAGATAGAGAGGGGGGGGGGGGGGGACTTGAAAGAGGGGACAGGCCTATATCAGAAACCCGTTGATTTGCTGTGCCCTTCAACGTTCATAGTTTAATGTATAAATCCCTCGTAACAGCTCGAACGCCATTGTTTGGTATTTATGATCTCAACAGTGAACGTCCCATGACAAAAAATAAGGACCTACTGGTGAAAGGGATGGAGAGTTGAGACGGGGTGGGAAGGGGGAGGGGTGGGAGGGCGTAAAGGGTAAGAAATGAACTTGTACGTCTCTCACTTTTGTGCTAAATACAAATTGAACCAAGAGAGACAGAGATGAAGAGAAGGAAGAAAAGAGTAAAGAGTTCCAAGCTCATCAATAAAACTGGCACACTGTCAGCGATCGATCTGTACGCATATCGATTATTCACACCTCGCTTCGTTGACCCATCACGGACAAATATTTGTGTGACGGTGGAAAAGGTGGGCAAACAATATTTATCTTGAATTATTCTGACCTTGACAGGATCGACTTACCCAGCTCTCTTGGAGTCACTTAACATGAGAATCTGACAGGTAGAAACATTACCTTGGTCTAAAACAACGCTTTTTTTGAAGTGGTCCCAAAAAATGGTTCTGTATATAAAAAGATGAAGAATAAGACAATATCTATGATATCACTACAGACATGCCATAAGCACTTGTCTGTATATTTAGTCAGTTTCTGCTTTATCATGCTTGTAGTAGACAGCAGAATGCTTCTTAAAAATATGAACGAAATATTTAGCTCACTATATTTTTGTTCCATAAAAATATGCATTTGACAGTGTTTGACAGAAAGTATTGACGGAAAGTATACAGAATTTATAGAATGTAGATAAAAAGTCGACCAAAATTCTCGAAACAACGTAGGCTGTATTAACGACGTTCTGTCGTTGTCACGTACAGTGACGTAGGTCCTACGACCGAGAAATTCCGCTCACGAGCATCATGTGATAACAAACTGTCTTCAATTGGGAGAGCTTTTATGTTTCTTTGTCTGACAAGAGATTGCATACAAACATACAAACAATCACGTGTTTCCTTTCCGAACGATGTCTACATCCGAATTTGTTTTTGTGTTTGATTGCCATCGAGTTTCCTTCGATAAAGCCAGACGCACAGGCCACGACACATTGGCTTTCTGAAGTATACACCAGAACACAGGAACAATAGGGACTTTTGAATTCTTAATCTCTTTGTCAAGTCAATCCATTTTTTTTTAGTCTGTGTTTGTATGTGTATCCATGTACAGACTCAATTGGCCTCAACTCTTCAATCTCTCTAATACGTAACTTGATTTTTTTTTCAGGTGCAAGTTTCTTCACTTTGTCTCCCTCTATAATCTAAATATGTTAAGATCGCAACTGCTGATTTGTAAATTAACAAACATATCGGAAAAAAGGAACCAGTGGGACTCAAACCTGTCATCTACTGCTTTCCTGGCAGCGACACTACCACCAGGCTGTCCCTGGTTGCCGGCAGTGACACAATGAACATGGAACAAATACCCAAGCTCCGAAATTCCGCATTGTTATGTTAAGTAGTCCCAGGCGGACAAGGCATATTAAATGAAAGAAAGATATTATTCAGAGGGGTGAAGGTTCAGGTGCAAGTTTCTTGTAATAGAGGGAGACAAAGTGAAGAAAGTTGCACCTGAACCATCACCCCTCTGAATAACATCTTTCTTTCATTGATTTTTTTTTTTTCAATTTTCATTTTCAACATTCTCTCTTTATTACTTTCTGGTTAAGATACATGTCCACCACAAACAAGGACATTAGCGATATAGCGCCCTTTCACTTTGTAAAAATAAAACGAATTCCTTTTGATATTCATTGGTTTTTCCCACTCTCTTGTGGATAATCTATAATCTTTGCACCCAAACTAAATGACAGAAACTTCATTGGGTTGTAACACGGAGGAAGAAGTGCTGCATATCACATCCAAAATTGTTATTTATTCATTTGTTATTTTTCATCCATACCTTGACATCATTCTGTATCTCTTCTTACTTCATCCATACTAAACCCTTATATGTAGACCACTGATTCTTTAAACAAAAAGGGATATATGCAGGCTATCTGCGGAATACCAATGTATTTCATTATTTTCCTCTTCCACATTTTTATAGGAAAAGAAAGACTCTAACACTGGCTCCCCTGCTTTGTTAATATACCTTCTATAAGGATATTTTCAGACTTAAACCAACTAAAGCCACGTAAATATTCCACATGTCATCCTAGGTCGCGAAGACACACGATAAGACAATCAACAGTCATTAACAAACAAACAAACAAACAAACAAACAGATAAACAGACTCATCCCTTAATCAATACCGTAGAGGCATCATCCAACCGCCAAGGGAGAAGGTTCGTCTTTTCCTTTTCTTTGCAGCGGTGCTATTGTTCATGCATGGGATCATAAGACCACCGTTTAATTGTGACTTCGGATCTTTACTACTCTCGATTTCATCATTGCTATACCCTCGGTTTATTGTTACCTTCTTTCTGAAAGTGCAACCACATTGACATTATGGCAGGAAATGTTACATCAAGTCAAAAAAGCTGTGACATGCCACGAAAGAGAAATTGGAACCTGTCAAAAGCAATTATTGTGGATCATTTTTGCTTTTCGTCAAACCCACATTGTTTGATTATTTTGACGCCACTTCTCATCAGTTATTTTCCGTTTTCAGTCGGTGTTCTTCTGCTACCTTCAGAAATCTCCTCTTACGTCTGAGAGTAGCCGCAGGAAATTTGATTTCGATTATGAGTTTGCAATAACACGACAGAATGCATTCTTTTATCGGTTGTTGTAGCTCTCTCATACTCGGCTTCGGACGCAGACTATGCGCTCGGTGCGAAGACAATTTCCTTGTCGTTGAAACAGTTTATACAGATGAGATGAGCCATGACCCTGACCTGCATATTTTGTCCAAACTCAAATATCAAGACTTAAAGAAGAAATGACTTAAATCCTCTGAACGCTTTGTATTTGCGATAATTTGGTGGCTTTAGTTGATCTTTTTCATTGCATTTATTCGTAACTTATTTTGCTGTTACACCTACGCCCAACCAGGTAACCCCAAAGACTGCTCTGATATCCATCATAATATGCCCATCTTTTTAGTAAAGCTTGTTCAGAAAACCAGAGAGCTCGCTTCGTGTCTTGCCTAACAGAGCAACAACTACTTTATGCAATCTGGATTCCACATTTTGAAATGCATTGGATATAATAGGTGAATCCAACTTCAGAGCACTGTAATATATGGCGGCCATAACGGGGGGGGGGGGGGGGGGGGCTTCCCAAAGAGGAACTGGATTAGGCAATGAGCCAGGTGCGTTGCTATGCCAGTGCATTGATAACTTTTTGTTAGGCAAACTTGTAGCCCCCAGTTAGAAATTGCCATAAAAACAGTGGCCATACCGAGTTGGTCTATAGATTGAAAAAAAAAAACCAACAACGACAACTCATTACGATGTCTCGTTTCTATGAATTCGAATCCGTCAGCGACAAGCCTATTAATCAACTTCCACTCGAGTCTTAACCAGATCACAAAAGACCGGCTTCGCAGCTTTTTCTCTAGAGGAATATGACAGAATGCCTGAGTGTTTTTTTTAAAGAAAAATTCCCATCTTCTTTCCCTTTGAACAACTCCTAATTTGCGTCAGAATCATCATTCTCGACAACCTCGAACAAAAGGTGCACCTGCTACTCGGTCTGGTATTTGTTCCTCTCTGTCCTTTTCCATTCCTTCCCTGCTCTTGGTCGTACATGCTGATTGCAGTCTCTTCCATTCCTCCGCTGTCCCGATGGAGCTAGAAGCCGGCATCATCTGGCAAACTACACCACTGCAGTCGTTTGGTTCAAGAAAACATATATATATATATATATATATATATATATATATATATATATATATCATGTAACGAAATTCGATTTAACCGTTCGATTATAATTTGTCATAATCGATTGTGCCGATAGTATAGAAATGGGCGCATTATCGGAATGATGGACAAACATTTTAATGTGGTAGTGCATTATTATGAGTTTTAACATTTATTATTAAATATGTGGTTACTTGTTTGTCATGGGCAAGTTTGGGTTATTTAATACCAACTCCGGTTTAGACCGATGATACATGCCGAATTATAGTAACCATGTACAAGAGATACTGTTAAAACGTATAATCATTGTACGATTTTTGTAACCACGCCAACATTGTAAATAACTTGAACAACTGCTGCGGGTATTTCCTGAGTTGTTTGCGTCCGTGCGGGATTGCCTCCTCATTCCGCGATAAGAGGAGAGGCATATAAAGTGGTCGTTGTGTGACACAGTCCGCAACAAGCAGCCCGTGTATGATACATTTCCAATGTGTCGTTAATGTTCACTTCTATGTGTAATAAACTGTACATGTGTTCCTGAATTGCTGACTGCACTGTGTCTTCTTGAGGGTTCTACCACATTACAGCAGGTTGGAGAGTGGTGGTACATGTTCCTGAGTTGGTGCGCCGTTCCTGAGAAGACCAAGTAGCAAGTCATCGGATATCGGGTATAATGGTAATGTGACTTGTCGCATAGTCCGTACCCAATCCGAGTTCCAGTCGTCGCCGTTGGATTTCGGGCATATTGGTAAAGTGACTTGTCGCATAGTCCGTGCCCAATCCGAGTTCCAGTCGTCGCCGTTGGATATCGGGAGAAGTGGTAATGTGACTTGTCGCATATGCCCTGTACCCAATCCAAGTTCCAGTCGTCGCCTGAGGAAGTTGGTAACGGTGCGATACAGCACTTTACCCCGTGCCATCAACGATACCTGTGCCACCATATGGTTGTGAAAGGTGTTCCACGTTAGCGTGACTGAGTTGGTAGCAAAATTTGGTAACAAAACTTGGTAGCAGAACTTGGTAGCAAGAGGTGGTAGTAAAAGTTGGTAACAAAATAAGTGTACCAATTTAACATCCTCTACAAGTGACGCTTGGGAGTAACATACTTTAAGTGATGCTGAACTTGGTATGTGTGCCGCTTGTGTTGGTAAGCTGCTTCTGACACAACATAATACATGGTAGCATACAGACTAGTAGTTTTAATAATTTAAAGGGATCGTTGTAAACTGCAACAAAACGAACCCCGCCTACTCGGCCATCCTGACACGGCTCGCGGAGACATTTGTACAAACAGTCAAATACACTCACTTAATTCACGACGAGAAGGCGAGTTCGTCACAATATATATATATACATACATACATATATATACATATATATAGTGTGAAAGGTGTGTTTTCAGTTGGTAAACCACTGGGCCGTCGCATCTTAGTAGTGTGTAGGTGAGAGGAAGGATAAGACGATAGACGTAGCTTGAATCCTCACAGTTTGATTTTCATTCTCCAGCTTTCGGGCCCTGCCCTTTATCAAGACTGAGGATCAAAGAAATCGGACAAAATAATGATGATGGATACAGGACATGATATAGATATTGTATAAAAAAAAAAGATAGTTTTCAAAACAATAATGAAAATAATGACGATAATGATAGAGGCAATATATATACATATATATATATATATATATATATATATATATACATATATATAATCATATATTATACATAATTATATACATATATATATATATATATATATATATATATATATATAATCATCCATTGCATCATATTGGCAATTTTCAAATCGGCTTTGCCGGCTCTATGATGCTGAAAGTTATTATGTCGATTGCTCATCTGTCAAAACCAAAATATAGGAAATAGAAAAGCGTTGGTCAGAGAGCTCATTATTTCTCATCTCCTTTTGATAACCCCGAGAGAGATGTATGTCATTCAAAAACCCGCTACAACCAATGTCCAGGGACTATAAATTTCGCTACACATCAACTAATACTATTTGCGACACAAGACCATTTCAGCGCAAGTGACCATCAGTCAGAATAAAAGAGAGACCGAGAGAGAAAAAGAGATAGGGAGGAAGAGGGAGAGAGAGGGAGAGAGGAGAGAACGTCAAAATGACACTCTCCATTGAAGTGATTTTCCCATAGTCCCGGTTGCACAAGACTGCGTTGGGTTAAATCGAATTACATACGCTCTGAAAGACCTTTATCTCGATCTATTGAAAGTACTCGTATATGGTCATTGAATCAGGCTCTGAGCATGGAAAGGGTCAATTGAAGCTATAGATGTCTGTGATGAATTAGAAAGAGAAAGGAACATTGGTCGAAGAGAAAGAGCACAATAAAGAAGCTGGCAGTGTCAGCGTTCAACCTCCCTGGTTCAACCCTATTCGAAAGAAAAAAAAAATTGTTTGGAAGATGTAGGACGACCGCAGCTTTTTATATCCACTTACTCCGATGTAATGGACTGAACTACTTATGGCGTTATGATTAGATGAGTGGTCATTGTTAACAGGATGTTATAGGATCCGGAACATTTCCGGAACATTTTCGCTTTGTGTGTGTGTGTGTGTGTGTGTGTGTGTTTGTTTTTGTTTTACACAAGACGATTCTTGACAATGTGTCAAAACTATTTCGAGTCTTAAATTCACAGAACGAGTTTCAGAGGTTAGCATCAAAGTTGTATACATCTGTGGAAATGTGTATGATTTCATGAAAAAATATTTCATCATTCTGTATGCCGCTATAAATTTGTTTGATGTTTACGTTCAGATGTTGGTATGTCCATGCCTTAGATGCCATCTCATTGTCTTGCAAAGACAATTCATTTCGACAATTTCGTTGTTTCTTAACGCTGATCCCGGAGTGAGGTGTTTAATTAACTGAACATTGATTATGAATAACATTATGATCAGCTCTAGATGATTTTGCCTAACACTGATTACATATGCTTATCATAATAACATTGGCAGAAAAAACAGAAGCCTTCTTTCCTCTAACATCTATCCATCTGTCGCTGTATTACACTCGCCTATTATTGCAGCTACGTGCGAATTCTCCCGCACAGGTGTGCATGGGGCGAGTAAACCATGGTGGCATAGTGTCCACAATACTGTGTACATAGATTCAAGTTCTCTTATTTACCATTACTCCTCTTTCCGTCTTTCCCAAGCAATGCATCAAGTATTGACCGCGAGCGGCAAGTTATGTTATCCCAAAGACAGTCACTTGATTTCTTTTTGTCAACATTCTTGGCCTCGTGAATGGTGATTTTTGTGCCTGCGTGGTTAACACGCTATAATACAGTCAGACCGCAACGTCCTGAAAAGCCTTCGCATTTATCGTACGCGTATGCATGGACCTCGCGGACATGAATACGTGATGAGCTGGGAGACCACATTTTTAGAGTGTCTGTAAATCTAAACGACATTATCAATCTTCATGATTTATACATCGATAAAAAGCTGAAAAGTTGTACTTTGATGAAATTTGACCACTTAAAAGGTTATGACATATTAAATATACTGAACAAGGAAATTAGAAAACACAAAATTTGCATATTTTTCATTTTTCTTAAGGGGTACACTAGACCAACGAAATTAAGGTGGACCAAAATAGAAGAGGTATAAAATGAAAGAGGAAATATCATTCTATGAAAACATAATGACTTTATGTGGACTGATCCTATGAACGGGTCAGGTTGGCGAATAAATCATTGCGTTGTACAGTTAATTTTTGACGAGATGTCAGTTTTTGCGCGAATACGCGTTTCTGATAGGTTAATTCCCTCTGAGTGGAGAGTTGAACGAACCTCGCGGAATAACAGTAAACGTGTACTCTTAATACACTGTGTGTAGATGACAGTGTAGGACCCTATGGTGTGTGTGTGTTCGCGCGCACAATACGCGCTCAGGTTCAGGCAACTGCAGCTAAGATCTCCACGTAAACAACAAGAACAACACTCCACTCTGATCGAAAACTCAACTTTGGCTTGAACTTTGTTTGCACAACTAGATAGAGTAGCGTGCATTAATAAATAGCATACAAATCAATAATAAAGGATCTAGCACTAAGTTTGCGCACATGAGTTCTTTGGGGCTCTCTATTTGGTATTAGAATGATTATTTCTTATTAATCCACTGTCCCCATCCCTGAGTAATTTATCTAATGATACCCTGGGAGCGCATGATCATTCATGTATATCAAATTGCCACACTATGATTTTTACTCGACGAGACTTTCAATTTCTATTATTTTCTAAGCGAGGGACCAATTCAGTTCTTACTGTGCTATCATAACAAGTATATCTAAAACGTTGGCTATCATTCATGTGGTGATTCAACCTATGAAAGGGTCGGGTTGGCAATAAATACAAAGCCTTGTTCTAATTTGTCTCAGGGTCTTTTGGAAAATATCGATATAATGCAGAGATATGAGTAATGGTATCATAAGCTCATTTTATATAATGTAAGCATTAAAAGGTGTGATTTATTTCAAATATTCACAAACCAAGTCAATTAGTCATGGATAGTAGATCTTCATGTCGTCAATAAGTGAATCTCGTAGACCATGCACTTTGTCTCTGAATTATCTCGCAAAATCTCGGGTGCTGAAAAGGACATGCGCAAAAACCTGCGCGTACGGTAAATTTTTGATTTGAGCTCATTAACAGCAGCGTTGCGGTCTGACTGAATAAGTATCACTTCCTTCTCTCCTTCTGTTGTTCTCGTTTTCTTAGGTCTGAAAATTCCTGTTCCTGCTGGAGTAGGGGGCGAGATGTTGTGTCGACTCTTGTTGTCCAAGTTCCCACTGTGGACGAGCTTCGTCGCGTCTGTTCTGAACCTCACTGCGGTAACCCTGGAACGCTACTTCAGCATCGTGCATCCCCTGCACTACGACGCCATCTTCACGGCGAAGAAAGCTGGGGTGATGATCTTCACCGTTTGGGTCGCCGGCATCGTCATGAACAGCTACATGCTCTACATCTTCTTCAACGACAACGGCGTCTGCACAATCAGTTGGCCCAACACAGAGTACCAGACCTTCGTGGGCGTGGCGAATTTTTGCGTCATCTACGTCATTCCCATCGCGGTGATGGGCATCTCCTATTGGCTGATCATGGCCAATCTTTCGGCGAGTGCGCGGAGATTGAAGCAAGCGACGCGCGAAGGGAAGTCAGGCCCTATGTCCATGGAGCTGTTGAGCGCGCGCAAGAAGGTGGTAAAGATGCTGGCCATAGTGGTGGTGACGTTTGCGATCTGCTGGGCTCCAAATCAGTTCGTCTTCTTCGCTTACAACTGCGGTTGGAATTTGGATTTCAACTCGTGGTACTACCACCTAACGGTGTTAGTGGCCTTTTGCAACAGCTGTATGAATCCCTTCATCTACGCCTTTAAGAGCAAGCAATACCGGAAGGCTCTCCGGGCTGCAGTGTTCGGCAAGAAATTGACTACAACGATCAGCAGTCATGAGAACACAAATCCAAGTTTGGCTGGATCGTCTGCCGGCAAATGAATTTTGAGAAAGAATTGAAGGAAGTGACACTCGTTATGAATGGCGTAATAAACTGCTGAACTACTGACAAGCGCCGGACATAAGCACTGAATCATCCAGTGTCAGATTGTTATGTAATTATGTTACATATTATGTAAATCATATAAAAGTATAACATGAAAAAAATTATATTCGATAACAAAAAAAAAATATTCGATAGCGTCTCTGATTATGAGGAGTTGCAATGATATTGATCCCTTTGCAGTACATATCAGGTTTACTAGTACTCAAAACCGAGATTGCCCACCGCGTTAGAATCTTTAATCGAGCAAAATTTTACAAAGATTTAGAACGCTTAGAAACCTTATTAAAATGTTCACATGTTTTTACCGCAAGTTGATGTCACCAACTCACAATTCTCCCATAATAATTTGTGCAGACGAAATACCGTAAAAATCATATATCTGGTCAATGAAAGCATATACAACCCTTTGCAACTGTAAGCCATTGTTGGTACCGTACTGCGACGCGCACTCATACCAGCACATACACACACAAACACACACACACACACATGAAAACAAACAAACAAACATAATACAGCTTCTTAATGATACAGCTAGCCTTTTTGCTTTAATCGATTTCGAGCTTAAAAAAGAAAAAAAATAGATATTTATGTGAAGGTCATGAAGACAATCGTAGATTTATGACGTCAACTCCTCATCTAATTTGCATACGTGGTATCACTTTGTCCTAAAAGCATGTGAAGTGCGAATATTTAAAATTCCCTTTATCTTCTAAGTGATGCAACTTCTACCAATTAAATTGATTGATGATATAGGCCCTGATTTTGTTTATTACAGTCGACTTGAACATGTGGCAGGACACTTTGTGATAAATAATAGATATATAATATTAAACCAAAAAGGTAACCTTCTTTCAACGTAAATCTGTATATTTCTTTCTTCGATTGCAGCGTAATGCTCACTTCATAATTCGAAATGTGTCACATCAGGGAATCGACGTCATGGCGTCAAGACAAGTGGTAACACACTTTTCGAGATGGAATCAATCAGGCCTATATAGTCCAAGCAAGGAGGTTCGAGAGATGGAGTTACAACTGACTATATATAATTATTCAATCAGCTGCCAGTTTTCTAGGAATGGACAAAAGAATTCCACAGGTGTATTTGTGCCTTTGATGTTCGATGCTTGAAGCCGCCATCTTTCTGAGCAATCTGAAGATTCATATTTAACGCTAACATAATATCGGGTATATGCTGCTCGTTTATATATCAAATGCAATGAAATTTCACCTAATGATAAAGCGTATGAAACAAAAGTCAATTCCGTTCGAAAACATGTGCAAAAGTGTAAATCTGAACTGTATTTTGTGAAAGTGTTTGAAATTTTACCCTCATGGAAAGCCGGTTTATCACTTTTCTCCTTATTTCCGCCAAATGAAACTAATATGGTATCATCTTCAAATATAGTTCTTTATAAATTAATATGTCAGATTAGCGTAAAGACACGTACACTCGAGTAATTTTGATATCTATTTCACCAATATTTGAGCAATTTCTATTCGCGCACCCCCGTGCCTTTACCATTGTCTACCGCCCATCGTTTGTAAGTAGGGGATAGCGAAAAGTAATTACCATCATAAAGACATATCTTATCTTCCTTAGACAGTGGCTGGTCATTATGCAATGAGACGTGAATTCATTTTCTTCCTATCGGGGGGGGGGGGGGCGGGCAGATCCAGTTTGACACATACTTCAAATATTTTTGAGTGGCGGCTTCGAGCAAGGGATCAAAGCGAATAAGACTGTTGTGAGTCCATTTCTCGAACCTTCTTGGTCCAAGACTGGCCCGGCCAGCTACACGGAATATTATTCTTGTGGCTGAGCCTTGCCCGCCCCTATAGACCGGGTCTATTAGACCGAGTTTCATCATTTTGGTAAACGATAGAAATCTTGCCATGGTTGCACAAAATCAAGAAGGAAATCAATTTATATGGGAACTATGTTGTTAGATACTCCTAAATTTTTCCAATTTGGCATCCATATACCTTGACAAGAGTCAGTGGTTTCATAGCTTATGGGACTGAGAATTTTACGTGTCACGTGAAAATGTGTCCTTATAGGTTCGTGCGCCTTTTCAGCTGTTCTTATTTCCACTTTAAAAGCATCTTGATGTAACTTGAAAAAGACAACAACAACCAATGTTGATAAAGAGATTAATTGGTAGGAGGGAAACGAAAACAAAGACACGGTGATCTTTGAAAGAGGAAAAAGGATCTCTGGTTAGCGAATCTCCAGTAATCACGTGCACACCAGATACAGTTTGCGAAAACACTTATTCACCTTAATTCATGTTGGACTCCTGAAAATTCAGGTCTATGCGCAGGTGTGACTTTATAAAATGAAATAAAGTCAAAGAAACAAAAAGAGGCACAAGTTTCATTGTTAAAAATCGCACATATAGAATAGGAATATTATGGATTTTCAAAGCGTCATCTGTTCTTATGAGAAAAAAAAATGAAATTGCCACCTATTAAGCAGTAGATAATACTTTATAAACGATATAATGATTTCCCCATCGGAAGGCACTCCTATGCCACTCTTTAAAAAAACAACAGATGAAGTTTTCGTTTATAGCGCAACTCTTAAGTTGTGGCTATTCCTGCTGACTTCATTAAAAAAAAAAAAACCTGCAGAGATCAAGTGAAAACTTGTTTGTATCATTACCAAGGGAGACGTGTGAAGCCCTAAGGCTTTCTTTGTTCTCTATGTTTATAATCAATTCTTCATAATATCTGCCTAAAAAGAGTTTCTCTATTTCTTTTCTTCCCCTTGTAACTCTCTGCTACTCAGAAAATCACGTAAGAATGATCACGTGTACTGGTGCTTTTGTGATCGTTATCATAAAAGAAACCGAACCGAGGGTGCAGAAGAGAATTTGGAAATCGATGCTTCTAAAAACTCATAAACCACTCGACAAAAAACCCCGATATGAACATGATGAAAGTGAACATGCGTGACTCCTAAGCTCACGTGCGTATATCGTCTTGAGATTTTACTAATACAAAGTATACAACACCTGCCTGCGCCCTTTGAATAAAATGGCAATCGATATGGAATTTGTGATCAGGGAGGAAGAGAAAGAGAAAAAATGGTTTCAAAAGGCATATAGTGAAAGGGGAAAAATGAAGCAGTTTCTTTACTTGACTAATCACGCTTAGGCCTACTTGGTTTGATTGAGATCGTTTAATATTCTATACGCCGGTAGATTTTAAGGAAGTAAGGCCTTGTGTTATGTTTCATTTTGTCACTATTTTATTGAACTTAAAACCATAATCATTATTGAAGCAGGTGCTTTCACTTGAAACACTCGTGGATGACTTTTGTCCAATTTGAGCGAGGCTTCGGAAGAAGAGATAATGATCGATTTATCCGGAACAATACATAAAGCATTGAGTATAATATATGCCTCTACACGGTGACTATTTTGTGCTTTAAAAATCATATATACTACAAAAATCAACGTAAAATGGCACTTAATGCCACACTCGAGGCAAACTTTGTGCAATAACCAAAAATGGAGTATAAAAGACGGTTGCTTCCGTATGTCTTGACAGGTGCCATGCGTTATGTAAATTCGTGAAAAGATTGAATTGACGTCTTTGTGGTTTAACAATAGAGAGTATTTCATATTGATAGCCCTATTTTGAGACTATAATGTTATGTGCGTGCATGCTTGCGTGTGTGTTTGTGTGTGTGTGTGGGGGGGGGGGGATGGGAGGAGTGTCTTTGTGTTAATAAAGGAAGAAAAGTTTACTGACCAGCGTGCAGTTACTTCACGAATAGTTAGCTTTGGGAGAAGTTGGGCAGATTGCAAGCGCTCACGATAGAGCGAAGCGCGGAGTACGTAGGACTGCCCAAAGAGATTGGACAATCCCGTGCGTACGGCCCATGCCTTCGATTGGTCTCTGTTGGATTTTAATTCCACCTAGATGCAGTGGTGGAAGAACATTTTAGTTTTGATAAGGGTAGTTGAACACTTTTAGTTGTTTTATTCGAGGTCTCACATGCAGGTGCAATCATCAATGATTAACCAACATGAAAGTTTGACATGTACTTGAGTTTAACCAACAATTACAAACCAGTTCTAGTTTCGTAATTGTTATCTATTATATTGTCTTGTGTTGCAGGAAATCTGTTTCGAGCAGGAAACTACAATGTACTTACGGAAAGGCTGATATTGGGTAGTGAACGATTATGTTGTGATGGCATGGTGATAATACGTTAATAACGTGAATGACAGAATGATGTACTGTCTGTATGTAAATGCCTCTAGAAATAAGAGAGTTGTAAGGCCTATATAAACGCCTCTAGAAAAAATGAGTCATTCATTTCCTGTTTTATTTACATGATGAAGAGCGACTGACGAATATTAATCACTTCTTTGGATCTCAATTAAATAGAAAATACAGCGAAACAGATGTGGCATAATTTTAGTGGCGATTATAATCATCCCCACATACTTTTTAAAGAGGATGAAAGACAAAAGAGGTGCAATTCTCACACAAACACACACACACACACACACACACAAACACACGAAGAATACAATGGTCGATGCAATATGTTTACAGATTGTTTACAATGAATAAACGGGTTTTATTTACCTTTAGGAGATTCAAAATTTTATCATTATTACAGTGTACTAGTATATAAAAGAAGGGTTAAAAAAGACACCCTTGTGAAGAAAGTGGACGAGCTAGAAAGAAAAAGGGAGAGAGAGAGAGAGAGAGAGAGAGAGGAAGAGAAAGGAAGAGGGGGGGGGGTGATAGGCTTGACATGTCTTTATATGTAAATGAGTCGCCAACCATTCATAGACGTAGCATGAACTTGATGAAGAAATGTGCTACGGTATCTGCTACCTAATTTTGCCACGATTGTTTTGGATGAATACTTCCTTGCGGATACCTAGTCAAATAGATGGTATAGTATTGGTTGAGATGAGGATTCAGTTTTTAGCTTTTTGCGAGATACCTAGAAACCACTTCATGAAATGTTAAAGGGCATACAATTCTAAGGAAAATTCAAAATTTATTAGATGAAAATCACTTTTTGAAATAGCTGAGATATCCAAAAATAAAGTAAAACAAAGCAATCCTAATAAAAGGTGGACCTCACCTTTTATTAGGATCGCTTTGTTTTTGGATATCTCAGCCATTTCAAGACCAATTTTCATCAGATAAACTTTGAATTCCTCTTGTAACCGTTATGCTCTTTCGTATTTCAAAACAGGTTTCTCATTTTCGCACAAAAATGTTGGAAACCTGCATGAAACCCCATCTCAACCAAAACTATACCATCCCTTTAACGTTTTTTTATGCATGGGTCTTTAACATGAATTAAAAATTTTCTCTTCACATTCATGTCACATAGTATGTGGGTAAAGCTGATAAAACGAGAATTACTTTGTAGCAATCCGCGAATCGATATTTTGATAGGTATATATCTTAAATTTTATGTTTGTTTATTTTTCTGGTGATAATTCAGTCGCATATAGTGGTGGTCGTTAAATGGCTCAAACATATATGCTACAATTCTATAAGTTAGTATTATTATGTAAAATACCGCTAATCTAGTAACATACCGATGTCCAGTCATTCATATCAATATGTTACCTGATGCCATTCTGTAACTCTTACCATGCTCAAAGTAAAATTCCATGCATTCCATGTTCAAAATCAAGTACAACAAGAAACAATAAATACAAAGAGAGTGAGAGAGATATCTAAGATTACGTCCATTTGTGATTTTCTTTTGATATGTTGCCATATAAAACCGAATCTGCATAGGCCTATATCGCACTATAATTTCGAGAGTGGATAAAGATGCTTCCATATGATCCTGCATGATGAAGCTTTTATTTTTTTGCCATCTTTTTTTTTTCAATTTCGGTCTTTGACGTGTGACTTGTAACTACAGGCAGGCTCTATGTCCTTATCAAAGCATGGAAATGGTTGTCTCAGCTGAGAAGCAGTTTTCTGTTTCCAAATGACGATATCCTACCAATTGGTCAAAATATGGCATCTCTGTCAACACTTTTTATTCGCCACGAATATTTTTCCTCCTCCTCTTCCTGCATCCATATATTGTTACATGCAGTTATGATAATGATAAAATCATAGCATTGACGATAATGATAATGTTAATAATGCTTTATTACAATTATTATCATTATCAATCATTAATGTCTTCATAGCACAACCTTACCTCTATTTTTTTTTTGTTCGAAAGAAGAACTTATAAAAATCCATGGTTTCAGGACTTTGAGGCTTCACACCCCATCCCTTGGGCTGGGGGGGGGGGGGGGTCATTTAAAAAAATTAAGATCCTATCACCCTAAAGATGCTATCTGCCAAGTTTGGTAAAAATCCGTCTGGGGTTTTTAAGAAGAAGCTGTCATATATAGAGTTTTCAAGAAGGTACGGAAAATGTGAAAAATTTGCCCTATCCCTCCCCTCCGGTCCCGTTCAGTGCACCCCTGGATCCGCCATAAGCAAATTTGAAAGTATGCCTGTCATTAATAATATTAATAAACCCAATAAGATAGAGCTAAGTTAGTGCTATTAAGATATTATCTTAAAAGCACTAACTTAGGTCTATCTTATTGGGTTTTAAACAGGAAGATAACAAAAATTAGTTTAGTTTTAAATAGTAAAGTAAGATCTCACCACCCAAAGGATGCTACGTACTTGCCAAGTTTGGTGAATATCTGTAGTGGGGTTCTCAAGGAAATGAAAACAATAAATAATAATGATATTAAAGTTTAAAGTGCAAAACCTATAGTCATACTCTTCTGCACTGATGTATAGATGCACTTGATGACAGTAGACAGCTAAGTGAAAAGATATGTTTTGAGTCGTGATTTAAAGACTGCTACAGTTGGGGATTTCCTGACTTCTAATGATTGATCATTCCACAGTTTGGGAGCTGCACAGGCAAATGCTCTGTTTCATGCGTATTTTTGTTTTAATTAAAGTGTTGGAATTAGAATAAAGATTCATGCACGACTTTCATAAATATCGAGTTCATCTACCTTCAGCAGGACATAGGTAATACCGTTCATGTACACTGTATGTGATTAGTACATTTCCGGATTTCCCGGCAGGACGTTCGTACATTTCCCTGGCGTTTGTACAAGGAGGCGGAACATTCCTTGTGCATTGTCCACGAGTCCCGGCGAATATAACAAATCATAGCAGTAAGTGAAGTATTTGTTATAGTTTGTGTAATGTAGCGAAGATTGCCGTAATAACTAAATGTCGTCAAGCCACTCCATGAAATAGAATGAAAATCGTGCTTCCTCTTCATTCAAACTTCTGAAACAATAGCCGATGAGCCTGATGTGCGTACATGGTCCCACCTGTAGCTCTGTATGTGGGACGTTACAGTTGCACAAGTATTTCTTGCAATAGACCTACTGCAGGCCTAATGCAAGAATGCAGCCATAGGTTTAGCGTTCAAATGAACTATCATTTTAACAAATCATGAATGGTCGACGGTAAATCTGCAATTCATAGAGGTTAACCATCATGTTCTCATAAATGGATATAATGTTTAAATACTGTTTTCCCGCCCACTCTCATCAGATTTGCATTCGAGTTAATGATGCGATCATTCAAGTTCGGTTGAATTTGATTTACCACCGAGATCAACATTAAAAAAGTACGGTAACTAGTTCATTCAATTTAATTTCATCAGCATCTACTTACCATATTAAAAGGGCGTTAAAATTCAAAATGCGCTCAAATTCCCAACAGAATCGCCAAGATCGATGTGAAGAAGGTTATGGAATTCAATTTTACGACATGCATGACATACAGACATATCGGCCGTGTTTTTCGCTGTTTCTTATATTCTTTGTAGAACTTTACTCATCTGTTAGAATAAGCAAAATTTAATGTATCTTGAAATGGGACTTTTGCCTTATAATAGATGATATAGGGCCTATAAAAGCACGTATAACTCCTCTTTGAAGGGCGTACAGGTACATTATATTCATATAATACACGACTTTAACGCTGGTAGAGAAGATAAAACATGAATATTACGAAAACGGACAGAATTTGTGGGCGACGGATTCGACAACTAGCAAGACTATATCACTGTCGGAAACCCCTGAGTGAAATAGGTCTACAGCTGAGCCGATTGTGGCAACTTATGATATGGACACAGAGAAGGTAGGAATGGAATAAAAATGTAAATTTGAAGGTCGACAAAATTTTGAGATATAGCCATCTGTGCATTCCCTTAATGTCACATCGATACTGTAAGGCGTATTTGAAGGTGGAAAACAAGATTATACTGGCGATACAATAAAAATGAAACTTTGAAATTAAATTGTAATTGTATACAGTAATACAATATATCACAGAGAAAGAAAGAAAGGACATGTAGAAACGCATGGGAATTAATGTGTTGATTGAATTTAAAACTTCAAAGTGCGAAGTTGTATTTCTCTAAATGAAATTGAAACTGCTACAGTATTTGGGACGAAACGTCTATCCAGCTGAACGAATTTCTCTCTATTAAATTAGAATGAAATAAAATCTAAAAAGAATGACATGAAACAAAATTGATTGCTCAAGAAATTAAAACGAACCGTGAGAGTCGAACAGTGGCCAAAATCACCTGAATTTGAACGCCTTCTTTTTACATTACTTCAAATGGAAATCTGATGAAATTTGGCGGGAAAACCTATTTCATACTTAAACAAGTTTACATTGAATGGGCTATAATACACTCAGCAAAAAAAAAAAAGAAAAAAGAAAAATTAAACACTGCTTCAAGTCTATATCTCTCATTAAAATGGCTAAATGTTAATGTATAATATACCACGAAGGTAGTTAAATTGGTCGTCAACTTGGTAATTCAATAAAAAGGGAAACTTTACGCATGAGTATGATGAGCGAACACCTTTGTTTTTCTCTTCCAAGGCACAAAAGTAAAAAATGCAAAACCCCTTAAGTTTCCCACTTTAATTCTGTTTGATGCTATAAAGAAATAGAGAACGAAAACATATTACAGTGTATTTCTTTCATTGTGCTATGTTGGTTGTTTGTTATTACTATCTGAAAGGGCATTTGCAGATGAGAGAAAATATATAAATTTTTTGCAATTCTTACTTTTGTTCCTTGGGGATAAAAACAAATATGTTCACTCATGCGTAAAGTTTGCCTTTAAATTGACCTACTTCGTTGATAGCCTATTAGATTTCCTTTAATATTGTATATAATACATTGATTTTCATCAAAATCTTCTATAAAAATTATGGACTTGAAAAAGTATTTCTTTTCTTTTCTTTTTCTTTGCTGAGAGTATATGCATTCGAGTTACTTATTTTCTTGCAGGTGGGAAAACAATCTGCTGATTCTACAGACACATGACCAACGCAATGATGTTTGGTTACATTGGGAAAGCTGCTGTAACATTTGGACTGATTAAGCATGGGTATTGGAAACCCAGCGAGTTCCTTTCAGCATTCCGTTGCCTTCACTCAGTCAGTGCCAAACAATCTCTGATCAGGAAGTCGCCCTACCTTAGTGAGCCTCGGGAGAAGAAACTTCTGACTGGTGTCAGCAGCAGGTACGTGACAAGACGAGTGAATCCAGTGGGCCATCTCCATGGAAACTAGGATTTTACCGATACTTCAACGAATTACAGCCCCGAATTTGTTGGTCTGACAAGTATGGCCTTGACAGCAATGGTCTCTATAACTCATATTTTTACTCCATCATCAACGATTTCTTATTCCTGCAATGCAATGTTGATACTCACGATCAAGATGCTCTGTCGCCCAACATCTATCCATTTATGGTCAGAGCAGAGTATGCATTAAATCAAGCTCCATGCTTTTCAGATGATCATTTAGCGGCTTTGGCAGTCAGCAAGATGGATATGTTCAGTGTGACGTGTATGGTAGGTGTGTTCACTATTGGGGGAAGGCCGATGGCAAATATTGTCGGTCGGTGCGTCCATATCTTCTATGACCGAAATGGAAGTGCTTTATATCCTGTGCAGATCCCAGATGCGGAAAGACGCCAGTTCATGAAGATTATGGTTCCTTTTGATTTTGACATAAAGGAATTGCACAAATTACTCGATTGCTGTCAGCAAGAGCAGTAGAAGAGAGGTGTGAGTCTTGTTATTCCAAAGGTTCTTTATTCCGCAACAGACAAATCCCCAATACCTAGATTTTCTTCAACCCGAAATTAATGAAAAGGGATTCATAAATCTGATTAGTTTGGCATTATTCCGAAGAGGGGCTACAGTGAGTATGGAAATATGTTACGAGCTACAGCCTAGCAAAAGTTGCATATTTCAAAGTTAAACGTTGCATAGTTATAAGTGCTATAGTAATGTGAAACCTCGGCACGGATGTAAACAAGACAATGAATAAAATGCACTGTTTCCAACTGGATTGTGAATAGACCCCCTTACCGATATATTCAAATTTTGTATATGTCATTTTAACAAAGATTGATCATGGCAATCTGAAAGCTCGCATGAGGCCTGCCCGACACAGCAACAACCAGTGTGTGCAAAGTGGATTCCAAGTATTGAAATGCCATTATAATGTAGAGGTTACTAAAATAGCACCTCACCAGGCCCCGAGAGAAGAAACATCCACAAACCTGACTACATCAGCAAAAAGGTCGATTATTTCAAAAAGAAAGACGATTTATAATGGCATTTAAATAGACTTAAAGAAGGTGCAGATTTTAAATCGGCATGGGAGATTATTCCAAACCTTGGGACCAGAAAAGCGCACTGTGTGTTGGAATGAGACTTTTTATGTTATGGAATGTGAATTAGTGAAGATGATTTATAGTTTCATACTTATGGTATTCTGAGTTTTCTTCAAATAAGTGACATAAGTGATCAGGGAGAAGATTATTTTTACACTTATGCATAAATAAACCCTATTGGAATGTACTGATATCTTTTAAACGCAGCAACTTTAACTCGTTAAACAATGCTTCTGTTCGAACACCACCAGGACCTATGTTTCATACATTACATAAATATCTAATAATATGATTTTGATAAACCTGTTATCTTTTCAAATTTGATTCAAATGTATATTTCCCCAAACAATGTTGCAATACGACAGGTAAGGTAAAATAAGTGTGCAATCAAGCATACGTTGTATGTTTACAGGCAAAAAAAAAAAATGCAAATTTACGAATGATACCAGTTTTTTTTTTAGACACTTTTCGCTCAACTTCTACAATATGAAATTTCCAGGATAACTTGGAATCAATGAATCCACCTGAAAACTTTGTTTTATCAACTTTAGGGATTGCATTAATGTTTAATTAGATATCGACATTTCAATTATCATCTTTTTTTCCTATTATTAAAGAGAATAATTACTGCACATTTTTTTGCTACTCAAAGATAACCTATTAGCTTGAAACCAAACACATACATTTTTAAATTTACTATTGACTTCATTACACAGGATATCCAAGTTTTTGCCACATGAAAAAAATATTTGTATCGTCAGCGTATAATATAAAAATTTTGATTGAGGTAAGATCAAAAGACAGTATAATTATGCAGGCTAAGACGCTGAGACTTAGTACAGAGAAAGAAAGCGCTGTGATGAGGTGAAAAGCAGCAATAGTATATGTCCCAAAATAATGATGCATGAGCACAGAGGAGGATGATGTTATAAGTCCTACCTGCTCTTCACTTGAGTATTTCTTTTCTATTTCTCATTGAAAATCAGCGTACAGTATAAGTCTGTCATTCAACATTCTCTTCCTATGTTAGCTGTGTTCGTGTTCATGTCGTCGTCTTTCTCCCGAAGGCTGCTAGAAGCATGTTTTGGGGCTGTCTGCTAGTCCGTACCACACAAATCATCGTCATTGCATTTTGATATGAACCACATAGAGGACTTCCTTTGTATTTGGCCTGAATATGTTTTTAATATGGCGAAGATGAGGGGATTTGATATTGGGCAAGGTCACAGATGTGAACCCCAGTTAAAACGATTTTTGTTAAACATATATCACATCACCATCTGAATTCTGTTTTCGTCAGGTGGATTGAAATTTGAATTATCAACGAAAAATTTTCACTCAATTCATTTTCCTGCTCTGTCCATTGCACGTATTTTCACGCAACGTGATCTTAGTTGTTGCAAATATGTTATTATGCTCCTCCATTTACAATTTCCAAATACCACCTTCTTTCACTTTTGTCAACTTCTGTTGTTCTTTTTTTATGGCAATATATGTTTCATTTTATTGCTGTGAATGTTATATTTTTATACTGTGCAATACTGTGTTGTCTTATGTGTTGTAAACTGATACAGTATATGGATTCACTGAAAACAGCCTGAGAGTAATCGTGTATTTTTACCTTATATTGCAAAAAAATAAATGAATAGATAAATAAGTAAACAAACAAAATGATAGTAGAAAAAGGTTCAAAGGTCGAGGTCAAATGAAATTGTAGGCCTGCATATGGCTAAAAATATAACCTTAGCCATTCCTCAGCAATAATATCCAGTGGTAATGTAATTATTTGTGAGTTATCAAATAGAATTAAACATGATACAATGTACATATAGTAGTGAAACCTAAACTTTGGTTAAATACACGTATCCCTGTATATTGGTTTTTTTTTATGGATACTAAGTAAACCTGAGTTGATTCATCTGTTTTATTTGAAATTTACGTAAGTCGTCAAATGTTTTTCATTCCTTTTCTAATCGATTAAAAGGAGAGGCTGATTCGATATGAAATAAATAAACAAAGGAAAGAAGAGATGAAGAGATAAGCGTAAAAAGCGTATATTACACATTGCAATTCATAACGAATGTGGTTGTTGATGATGTGCCTGTTTTGCTTGTTCGTAGGTGTTAGTAACGATTCTTCAGTACACTTATTTTATTTTAATTTTTCTTATTAGCTAATGATATTCTTTCCTTTGTAAAATGAATCTTTTTGTAGTTATGTGCATTTTTTTTTTGTTTTGTTTACGGGAATTATAAGTCTTCGGACTTTTCACCCGTCTGTGTGTTTTGGATGGCAATGAACCTGATCAATATCAATTTCATTTACCGTCGTGAAAAAAAAAAAACAAAAATAAAATCCATTTCAACCATGATCTCGGTCAGAGATGTTCAGTGATAGTCTCGCTTTAATGACAAAGACTTATATTCACATACCACAGTAAGTTGCCAGATAAAAATACATGGTGGAGCCTAGTGTTCAATATCTACATTTCCAGCGATGTAGCCTAAAACGCCATCCTCTATAGCAAAAACATTTTGTGTTTTGGACAATGATAATGACAGAGAGTCCATAATAATAAAGAGATATTCCTATCAGAATATTGCTTTAGTTTCCCCCTTTTCCAATTTGAGGATAAGTATTCCACGTAACTGTTTGGGGAAAACACGTTATCGTTTCGCTCGTGTCATCTTCTCTTTCAAAGAACAAGACAATAAATCAATTCCAATCTACCTGGGGTACGTAACTGTCAGTAGTTTCCCCTACTTGGAGTGCATTGCTTTGGAGAGGACTATTCTTAGTAAACATCTTCAAATCTAGGCTCCTACATCATGTACTAAAAAGTAAAGTGATAAAGCGAGTGATCAAAAAAAAAATTATGAAGATAAAGCTACAAATGTAAAGCAGTCAGTTACAAAGTGATATTTCATGACATAAAACATTCCACTGGCAGTATATATTTTTTTACTCTGAAAAGACCATAACTGGTAAAAGTGGTCTATTTGAGATTGATTTACAATTGTTATTCATTTGCGTCTGTCATTGTGTAGACTCACATCGGAGATGCTTGTAGACATCCATACTGAAGAAACTCCTGTGTTTATGTTAATGCTCTGTCTCTATTTAGCCCGTTTGATATAGCATCATAATCTGTTTCAAATGGAAAAGGGGTCTTTTTCCGCTTTTCTCGATATATGTTCCTGTGCTGATAATTTCCACAGTGTCAATTAAAGGGTCTAACAAAATCGTATTTGGTATTGATCTGTTAAAGTCTATTATTGTTATTACCGTTATTGTTGTCTAATGTCTATTTGTCTTGCACTACTTTGGAGATGTTTTTGTTTGTCATAACGATGATAATGAAATGCATTATTTATATACATATACCGATCCATATATGTATGGATGAGATCGACGATGACAAAGAATGTCGCAGGAGGCCCGATTTCTAGAAGCTTACGACACTTTTCTGTTGTCTTCCTCAGCTACAGTTATTTACCTACCGATGGAATATTTAGAGGATGTAAACGGAAGTGTAAGGTATAGAAATACGGGATATAAAGTGAAAGTTCAAATTCAAATGCAAACTTTATTTTTCCTTTTTTTTTAACGGAATGTATAAGTAACAATATGCTAAATTTGCCATGCGAGTCGTTGAGAATTTACATGAGCAGCCAGGGATAACAACATGTTTATGTCTATAAATATAATCGGTACAAGAAAGAAACGTACACTCTAAATACACTCTGCGAAAAAAAAAAAAAGTGGAGGTACCCACTCAACTAATAGGCTATGCTTGTATCATGTGGGTACCTCTGAGGGAAAGTGGGGAATAAGGGGGAGGGTGAGAAGCTTACAGCTACAAAGACTACAGGAAAGTCGGGAACAGAAAAAAAAAAACAAGGAAAGCAACAGTGTGGAAAAAGGGAACAGAAAATAGGGAGAAGAGAGAGAGAGAGAAAGAAAGAAAGGAAGAAAAATCTAAATCATTTTGATGCATACACCAAGGGCCAAAGCCCACAGAGACAGGTGTCTTTGAAAGTGATACATTGTCAGGCTATATAAGCTGTGGTACATTTAACATAATTATGAACTGAAATGGACCGGATTTCTAAAATACACTTTTGAAACAAAGTTTTCGCATGCAAAACATAAAAGGACACGTAGGACGGCCAGCTAGAAATGTTTAAATGGTTAGAATATTTTAATACCGAACAAAATTAGTACAGTCAAGGAGTGCATATATATAAATGAATAAATATATATATATATATATATATATATATATATATATATATATATATATATATGTGTGTGTGTGTGTGTGTGTGTGTGTGTGTGTAAGATCCTTTGCATAGGGTGGATTTCAAAGAAGAGTGTCGTGTGTGCAGAGAGTCGAGTCTAAAGGATCACAGGCGAAAACGAGTTGTTTAGCATTTCACCATGTCGATCGGACTGCTGCAGTCTTCACGTATACCAAAATCACTGTTACAATATACCAGTACATTAAAATTCATGAACAACCCTTTCTTCTTGCACAATATGGGCTGTCAATACGATTGTTTTTATCATAATATTTGTATAATCATGTGTGGTATACTCACTATTGTTACAAACTGTTTCATTATACCATGTATTTATTGTCTTATGTTATTTAATCATTTCTTATACCTTTTTCTCATTTATGACCGTTTACCAAAGATTATGGTCATAACGAATGCTCATTAAGCCACGTTTAATTCTGAATCATTACACTCTAATCACCTGTAAATTAAACAAAAATATATCTAAAGATGAAACAGAAGTTTCCATTTTTTCCTAACTGCGAGTGACCCTCAATCTGAATATCACACACTTTGTCGGCAAAAGCTAAAAAAATAAACACGTAAAACTATGTCTTATAAGGGCCTCGCAGAGAGGGGGAGGGAGTGAGGGAAGACAGATATTGTCGAAGAAGGAGCCTACAGAAACGGGGATGAGAGTAGCGGAAAAGACGAAATAAGCAGAAGCCAAACCAAGTTCAATAACGACAAGCTTACTCCTGCCAAATCATATATTGATGAGCAATGAGCAATACCATTTGAAATGCTGAAACAATTGCAATGAATTATTTTGGCGGACCATGCACTTTTCCCGGAACTTAGGAACCAACTGGGATTTAAGAATCACTCAGCTGCCAGATGGATGTGCTAACGCACACCATTTACCGGAGTGTTTGTAAGGATTACATGAATAATCATCCTTCACAGATGTTTGTCACAGTGGCTGTTATCAACAGAATGATGACCTTTGACTGCTCTTCCGCAATGTAGATGTGAGAGGAGGAGTAAAATAAAACGAAACGAAGTTGTAGACCTATGTGTATCTGTAATTAGAACGTAATTTTAAAAAATCACTCTGTCCGGTAGCGTCTTTTATTATTATTATTTTTTTTAACTTTTACGGCTCTCCTCATGGGAGGGGATCCGTTAAGCCAGACGCAGTCTCCACGGAACGTAGGCCTATCCCCGACGACCAGACACAGACCGATCTTTCGGTCAAGGACGTATAATTTACCCATTAGAACTTGCCACGCGAAAATTAATTATTTGCTGTAAGAGAATATGTATTTTTTCATGAAACATCGAAGTATGTCTGTCAACCAGTTTACCGTTTATGTACTGTATTTGTGGAGGACGCTTTGGAATCATTCCTACACTTACCCATAGTGGGCGTTTCTACATTTGGGGGGGAGGGGGGGGGGGGTTCAACAAGGGGTGCTTCGGCGGAGCTTAGGAGCTTTCTTTCGTTGAGCTGGGATTTCTGCTGGGTAGCGGCCTACACTCCACGCGGTAAATACACTCATACAGCTATAGTTTGTGTAATGTATGGTCAAGATTGCCGTAATGATATCGCAAGGCTACTGGGACCATGAGCTAGAATGAAAATGTTGCTGTCTCTTCATTGAAACTTGTGAAACTAAAGTCGTGCATTTACCGAGATGCTTGTGCTGGTCCCACCTGTAGCTTTATGTGTTTGACATTACTGTTGCACAGGTTTCACGCAATAGAACTACAATGCATCAAAGCAAAGGCACAATCATTAGACCAAGCGTGTATCAATGATCAATGTCCATGGTCAAGTTAACGTGGCATACTCGTGAAATAGGCCCCACCACTGCGTGTTCGTACAATACTAAGAAGACGGCTCGCCTGTTTATACTCGTGAATTCAGCCCCACCATGTGGTGTTCGTCGGTACACAGCACGGCGAAGCCGAAGGAGCTTTCTTCCTCGGCTAAATACATGTTATACAAGTACTCGTAACTCGCGAATGCGACCCACCAAACGGCGTTTACGTATAAGACTGATACAATGCAGCGGCGGGGCCGATTTCCACAGTATAGTATTTCGTCCTGGTTTATCTAGCTTATACAGTAGTACTGGGCCTGGGGTGGATAATTCGACCGCGGTATCCGGTAAAACCCGACCCTGGACAGCTCGTCCCGAGCCCTCGACAGCTCGACTGGGGTCGAGTTGTCCAGGGTTGGGTTTGCGATTGGACACACTGACACGATTCAACTTTATTTGTTCAAAATTTTTATTGAATGAAACACATTTTAGTCAAGGAAATGACATATATTAGTCGAATGTACGAAAAGAAAAAGTTTTGTCAAATTCTAAAAGCAATTCATTCTATTTTCTGATGGTGCAAATCAATGTTTCACGGTATTTTCACTGCTCGGAGGATTGCGGTGACCGAGCTTTTTCTTGTGACGACAGCCATGTAAGTTTATGGTATGGTGAAATTTGTTAAGAGATTTGCGTGAGGTGATAAAAACGAACAAAAAGGATGATATTTCATATATACGTGTGTTTCCTATCGTTGGTGACATTTTCATGAGCAGAGGAGGAATTTCAGCTAGAAAAGTGAAACAAATGCTGTATACGTTGTATCGTGCCTTCCGTCACGTGGTTCAGGTTGCTACACCGCGGCGCTCACTCCCACTGATCGCAGCACGCCGAGGCCCCCGGGCTGTAGGGCTTGCTGTCGTGCAGCTCCAAGGGTGGAGTGGGCAAGGTGTACTGCTGCGCAGTAATACGAGGAACTAGTAGACACCTAAAAGTTGTCTTTTGAGGGTGATTCAAATGTAATAAATTTTGATAAATTTTGGCGAGCGAGCCGAAAATGTTTGTATTTCGGCTTACAAAACATGGAATTCTTGTCATTTTTTAGTTTTTAAATCTTTCAATTCTAATCAAGATACAGTGACGGCCTAATAGATAACGATTTATACCAACAAACTGAGGACTTGATAAGATACTCTAAATTTGAGCCAAAATTTGAGCCGAAATTTGTATATTTCTGTGTCGGACACATTGCACTTATCTCATTGTTCGTTGTACTTGTAAATCATACGATGCTGGCACACTGTTATAATTTGGTGGCTTGCCCTGCATATGAAATAACAGATCATGCCACAATTGAATCCAAAAGCTTGCTAAAACTTACAAATCAGTGTGTGTATTTTCTGAACATGTTGGTATATAGGAAGTAAGGGATTCTCTTCAACATGATAATTAAAGTAATTATTAAATGACGTGTGAACAACGACAACAATAAACATTGTCATTTTGTCCGCGTCATCATCATGTTTTGTTCTTATCTTGTTTGGTTTGGTGTTCTGCGCCCCCTTCCCCCCCCCCCCCCCCTGCCAACGAAGAATGGTCCCAAAGCAGCAAGAAATAATAAAAACAATAACATACACATAAAACAAAATGTCAGACATGAAGTCTTTCAGCAGTTCCGAACAAATTTGGCACACATGGTGATTGTAATAAGCCTATATATTCAAACTTTAGGAAAACATTTATTTTTCTAAAAAATTTTGGAAGGTATGTTGCCATGAAAACAGTAAATTTTGGCTTCCCAATTAGAAAAAAAAAAATCAACCTCAAACGTAGAAACGAACATTGTGGTGGTTGTATTGTAAAATCGCCCGCATTTTTTTTTATGTAGAAAGTGGGCAGCGCCCCAAAATGTAGAAACGCCCACTAATATAGAAATGCATCGCCCACAAATGTAGAAGTAGCTTATATACTGCGAGTTATTTTTTTTTCTGAAGAGTTTTTTTTTTCTATATATTTTATGGAACTGAACACAGGCGTTGAACCCCCCCCCCCCCTCCCCCGCCTGGGTCCGTCACTGGAACACGAATCCGAACAACATGTATTACAGTTACTAAAGTTTGGGGGTTGTTTTGTTGTAGAAATTATGTAGAACCAACGGTGTGGTTTATTTCGGCTTTCGTACGTGTCAACGGCGAGTTCCTAATTTTTTCTTTATACATGTATTTTGGAGGAGTATTTTTTTTCAATTTCTCTATTTATAGGTAATGAACAATAATCCATGTGTTGCCATTTTTGTAAATGACGTTTTCAGTCGTTGCCATGCGAACAAATTATTTGCTTTAAGAAAATATTTATTTTTCACCAAACATCATGCTGTGAAGGCCAAAATATATCAAAATACATAAATGTTTGTATGTCATGATTACCTCACAACAATGTTGGTTGCCATATTAACAGTTAGTTTTAAGAAAATAATACATGTATTTTCATGAAAAAGCATGAAGCAGCATGCACACCGCAACAAGTTACACACATGCATACGCACACACATCTCCCTACCACCGACACACACCTGGGGCCCGTTTAAAAAAACTTGTCATCAGTGACAACTGCCACGTTTCTATGACAAATTTGCTCTCAGCCAATCAGATGCAAGGATTTCAGTAGCTTGTCACATCTATGACAACTTGTCACTGATGACATCTTTTAACGGGCCCCGCACTCGTACAAAACATTATTTTACTAGAAGCGAAGCCCTGCTAGGTAAGTACATGTAGTATGTCTGTCAACCAATTTGCCATTCCATATGTGGGCGACGTTTTGGAGTCATTTCTGCATCTGTCCACTTTCTACATTAGAAAAAAAAAATGTGGGCGATTTTTTACATTTGTGAGCGATGTATTTCTACATCAGTGGACGTTTCTACATTTTTGGGCGTTCCTACATTATTTGTGGGTTCAACACCCCGCGGCCCGGTATCCCGTTGTGTGCTGGTATCAGTGCCGGGAGCGAGCTGCCATGAGCGTGCCGCGGTGTTGCAACTGAACGGGTAGGAGCGAAGGCGATTCGACGTAGGCAGCATTTGTTTGATTTTTCTCACTAAAATATTTCTTCTGCTCATGGAAATGTCTCCAAGATAGGAAACGCATGTACCTTTATGACGTATTATCTTTTGTTGTTCGTTTTTTATCATTTCACCGAAATTTCTAAACAGATTTCACCTTACCACACAGGCTGTCAAAGCTCAGTAACCGCGATTCTCAGAGCAGGGAAAATACCGTGAAATGTCGCTTCGCAGCATCAGACAATAGAAAGGAAATCAATTCAATTTAATTCATTTCAAATTCGAATTGCCTTTAAGATTCGATAAAACCCCTTTTCATATATCATTCCACTACTTTATACCATTTATATGACAAAAGTAAGTTTCATTCTGTGAAAATCTGTAACAAATAAAGTTGGGTCGAGTCAGTGTCCAATCGCAAACGCGACCCTCGACAACTCGACCCGGTTGAGCTGTCGAGGGCTCTGGGCAACTTGTCCATGGTAGGGTTCCTCCGCGGTCGAGTTGTCCAGGAATCGTATTACATCTGCTCGGTATCTATGCATTCGACTTACTTGTATCTATTTTCTTGCTCAGGTGGAGAAAATAAAAATCTGCTGATGCTACAGATATGACCAATGATGTTTGGTTTTATTGGGAAACCTGCTACAACATTTAGACTGATCAAAAATGGGCATTGGAATTACAGTGAGCTCCATTCAGCATTCCGTTGGCGTTGCCTACACTCGGTCAGTGCCAAACAATCTCTGATCAGGAAGCCGCCTTACCTTAGTGAGCATCGGGAGAAGAAACTTCTGACTTGGTGTCAGCACCAGGTACGTGACAAGATGAGTGAATCCAGTGGGCCATCTTCATCGTTGTCTCCATGGCAACAAGGATTTTACCGATACTTTCTCCCAATACAGACCCGTGTTGTGGACACTGACTGGTTTGGCCACATCAACAATGCTGTGTATTACTCTTATTTTGACACCATCATCAACCATTACATCTTCAGGCGATGCAAACTTGGCGCTCCCAATCAAGAGAGTCAGTCTCCCAACATCCTTGGGTTTATGGTCAGTACAAAATGTACCTACAAGCAACCTCTAAACTATCCAGAAGCTATTCTAGCAGGCTTGGCAGTCACCAAGATGGGTAACTCCAGTGTGACGTACACGGTAGGTGTGTTCGCTGAGAATACAGGACAGGGAGAGATGACTGCTGAGCCTGACAAGGAGCCATCAATACGTGGTAACATAATGGAATCCAGTGAGGTGGCTCACTTTGGAAGCCACCAAGACATGGCGAGTGCTGTCGGTCAGTGCGTCCATGTCTTCGTTGACCTCAAGGGAGACCAGCGTCCAGTAAGCATCCCAGATACAGCAAGACACCACTTCAATAAAATTCTAGTTCCTTTTGATTCAGATATAAGTAAATTGTAACATACTCTGTTGCTGGGCAACAGTAAAGTAGAGAAGAGATGTATCCTTTTTCATTGTAATTCCATGCTGCATTCATACAAGACTAATTGCTATGAATTAAGACTACTTACATGTAGTTGTTTTCAGTTTGCATGCTGCCACTCAGAAAATGCTATCTTATACAGTGGAATTATAATAAAAATTTAATTCCTTTCCAGCCAAATAACATTTTCTTGAACATTGTTAGTAGATATCAGCAACCATTTCCTCTTTTTCCAAGTTTTATCTTTAATACAATAGTGCATTTACCAGACTGCAAATTGCTCAAAGATAGACGGCATGGAGAAGGTAGTAAGTGAAGAAGTGTGAGAATAATTGATCAATTAGAAAGTAACAGTAATGCAGTAACTGACAGAAACTGAATTACACTGTAGAGTTTATTAAAAAAAAGTCAGGAGAAAATAAAAGCTTTATACATGACAATTTCCTTTAATAAACTACACAGTGTATTGATAGAAGTGAGATCAATAAACAGTAGGCTAAGACTGGATAGAGAAAATGTTCCATAAGGAGATGAAAAAAAAAAAGAGCAATAATGTGTCCAATAACAGTGATGCAGCAGAGGGGAGAACAACGTCATATCATGAGTCCGGCCTGCTTTTCACTGGAGTGTAATCACTTCGTTTCTGTATCTCATTGAAAATCAGCTTACTAAAATCTGTCATTTAGCATTATCTTTCTATGTTACTTAGTGGTGTTGTTTTTGCCTTGCCTCCTGATGGCTGTCGCAGCCATTATGTTTCTTTTTTGGCTGTCTGCTGGTCCATCCCACACAGATGTTCAGTAGAGTGATTTGATAAGAAACCGTCTGGTTAACTTCCTTTGTACTTGGCTTAAGTATCTTTATCTATTATTGCTATTTTTTGTTGTTGATAAGGTGAAGATGCACTGGTTAGATGTTGGCAAAATCTTTCAAGGATAAAGGTAGGGAAGTCACTCAACTCGGGCTAAAAATTGTTTTTTTCAGCTGCTCCTTTAATGACAAATCCACTGCTTAGTTTGATATTAAGGAGGCGTAGAAATTATAGTCGACAATTATTTACATTATGACAGCTTTTGAAAGGGTTATAAGGTCGAGGTCAAAATGTTGCTCCACTTATGCCTAACAACATAACCTCTAGCCATTTCCTCAACAGGAAATATCCAGTGGTACACATAGTATGATTTGGCATGAGTTATTACATTTTAACCCTAACTAGGCCGGGCTATTTAGGTAGATCATAGAGCCGAGGGGGGCCTCCCAGGCCCCCCCCCCCTCCAGATCTCGGCCGTCGACCGCGCGATCACGACAAAAATTTGCACACACATTGCCTATGACGTAATCTAAAGTACCACGAAGTTAAATCTAAAAAAAAATTATCATTTTTGCTTAATTATGCTAATTTATGCATAATGATGCATGAAATCAGACAAATTGGTATAAATCACTAAAATAAAGCTCGAAATGGGCACATTTTTTGTGTAAATATTCTTTTTAGTGTCCTGAGCAAATACATGAGAAAAAAATTGTGCCATCTGAAAAAATTTCTTATGTATTTTATTGTTTTTTTGAATTTCTTATGTTTTTCTTTGTTTTTTCGACTTTGTTTTTTCTTGTCCGCGACATTGTTCCAAACAAGAAAATATGTTATTGATTGATTTTTATCAAAAAAAACCCCAAAATAATCATGCTTTCGTGAAATTTGCCTGTAAGCACAGTTTGCATTGAAATTGTACACAAATTCACGTTTTTGAGCAATTTTTTGGTCTGAATCGCGCGCCCGGGCATCGCAAATTTGATGTCAAAAAGATGCGGGAGACTCGAAAGAAAAAAGTCATGAAACGTCGCGGCGTTAGCTTTTCGTGTTAGCGATACATCGCGCGAAAACGTCGAGGGGGGGGGGGGCCCTCGTTGTATATGGTTGGCACTCGAACACAAATAGTACAGTGGAAGAAGTAGATAGATATATAATTTTTGTGATGTATGAATATGTATGTGTGTGTGTGTGTGTGTGTTTTACCCGTCCGTGGGTCAGGGGTGGGACTAAAAGAAGTATGTCGTGTGTGCAGAGAGTCAAGTTCAGGCGGTATAAATGAAATGCTGATCTTTTTACCTCGTCGATCGAGCTGGTACTTTATTCTTCACAGACGGAAGTCAATTTTACAATGCACCTTTACATGTATTACAATAATCGTGGACAACCACTTCTTCTTGCACACATACTATCGATATCAATGTCATCAAAATACACTGTATTAGTATAATATCGAATGCGGATACAAGATAATGCTTTATTCACTATTGTTACAAATTTGTAATATATCATGTACAACGTGATGTAGTTATTCCATTTTATAAGGACTAAGTGAATATAATCACATCACAGATGTTTAAGATAAAGATGCTTTTCAGGATGAACCCCTGGAAGGAATGAGAACGATGATGGCGCTACACACTTCTGCGCCACGGCCAAGATGTAGTAAATCATGAATAGTTGTAACAGTACAGTTTTGGTTCGCGCTGTATCACTATACCCTGAGCGATGAATACAGCATAAATAGCAGTTCAACTATGAAATGACAGAATATCGTAGATCATCGTATATTGATCAGTGTCCCCCTCCTCACAGTAAACACATTTATGTTACCAGAGTATTTTTTTTCTTTTCGATTCTTTCAGCTATTTAGTGCGAGGGCATGTGTCTCTGTTTGTGTGGTGTTTGTTAGCTTACTTACTACCTCATTAATTCATTGTTTCGAGATATTTTGACAGGAAAAACAAGATCAGCAAGAAAATTCTGCTTCAAAAATCAAAAGAAACTGATCATGATTAAAAGAGTAGCGTTCAACTGGAATCGGTGAGTATAATTTTGAAATAAGGTTAAAATTTCAAGAGAGCAATGCAAATTACGTAGTATACAAACTTACCTAAAATATTTTCTTAATCATGGCATATTATGTACGTTATTGACCGTCATTACAAGATCAAACTCCAAAACTCTTCTGGCGACTTACAGCTGATTATTTGTGAAATGAAAAAAAACCCCAAATAAACAAACAAACAAACAAACAAACAAAGCCGAGAATGTTAGATTTCCTAATCACTATTCACGCCGCAAGGCTTCACATGCACAGGAGCCGCGGAATCAACGGTGTGTGTGTGGGGGGGGGGGGGGGGGGGGAGGGGGGGGGGGGCTGTAGCAAATAGCACTCATAACATTTACCTATCACTGGGGACTCTTGTGGAGAAGACTTATAAAGATTATTTAAATACGAGGGTTCCTCCCCCTCGGGGGTTATACATGATAAATAGGGAGAACATTCCATATATCAAATTCATTATGTCGCTAAGGATTTGTGAGCCAACAAAACCCTTGGGTTACTTAGGTTTGAATGCTATTGCAGGTACGGGCTGGATATGAATGAGTATGATTTTATATTGTGATCAATATAGTACATGTGACTTATCAGTAATAGCATAAAAACGTATTGTAGAACGGCCAATATGTCAGATCAACAGATCGGCTTTTTTTTTTGTATCAATGCATGGCCGGCGGAACCGTGGGGGCTGTGGGGGCTTGGGCCCCCACACTTTTTTTTTCTTTTTTGTTTGTTTGTTTGTTTGTTTTTTTGCTTGTTAGCTCATGAAACCCGGAAGTGGGCCCCCACACTTTTGAAAACGCTCCGCCGGCCCTGTAATGGATTCCATATCATCAAATCGTAGACACAATATATCTGAATCACCGATATAAATGCAAATCTTATACAAGGTGCCAAGTTTGTCAGCACTTGGAACCTATCTCTGAAGGCTTATATCACTTGAGGGTGAAAACTGGTATAACGTCATTGATCCGGTGCCTGTTGTAAGAAAGGTTTTACGATACTATATGGTACTCTTGAAACATTATTTCTCGAGTCACGCATGTGTGCCTTCCATGTACCTTTGAATGGTGATCGTGAAGGTGATGTTGATTGTGATGGGGTAGGTATACATAAGGAAATCTACACATTCTTGAAACCGTTTTCCTTTTGCTTTGTTTTGTTGTTGTTTTCTATGTTTAGTACCTATATTGTCATGAATGTACATAATATGATGTATTGTATGGTTGCGAAATGCGTGAATTGCAGATTGACCAGATCAGTGGAGAAATTTCTAATTGTGAAGCTGCTATTACATGCATGTGAAAGGAAATCACTCACCTAATCAAGATTATTCTAGGAAATGCCTACGTATTTGGCTAAGTGATGAAATTATACACTGCACAGAACATGTTTACTATACCCCAATATTTTGTGGCCCAGTACATGTGTAGCTATTTTTAGGTATGATGTTATGCGCATAACTAGACAGGGTGTCAGGGTATCTGGAAGGATCTTGAACTCACAAGTAGTAGCCCCAGGTTGGAGAGAATTACAGAACCGTCAGGAAAGGGTGAAGGGACCTATACAAACCGCAGAAATTTTTGAAGTAAGCAGAGTATACCCAACATCTCTGCTTTGAGAGTTACGTCACTTCTTGCTCTGAAGCGACTTGTTATAATCAGTCCTGTGCTATAGTATACCTGCTGACCTGCTATACTTTATATTGAGGAGTTAGGAGTTTGGAGGACATATTGCCTGCGGAGAATTGATATGCCGACTTTAGCGACCGACTCCATTCTCATGTCTATGGACATTGCTACATTGAAGCAGTGACGGGCTGGAGTCCTAGCTGGATACTGTTGGATTATCATTCATTCATTGACTGGACGCGGTCGTCTCGGATTCTGCACATATCGCTGGGGATTCATACTTCGGATTACAGTAAACCTGTGCCCTTTGATTTACGTTTGAGGAATCATTCATCGGTGCGTCAGGGATCATTCATCTGTTCATCGAACACCATTTTTGGACAATTTCAGGGATTATATGGAACTTGTGATTACTACATTATAATACATTATAACAACGTGTGATTGTATCAATTGTATCAATAATCTTTATTTACATTGTAGTTCCACAACGGATTTGATCAGTGGCTGTACCGGAAATATCATTGTTAAAAACCACCCGAACCCGAACCCGAATATTTGCTCTTTCATGTTATTATCATCAGTGTGATTTTGGTCTTAACAAGGGGTTGGTAAAGTTAGCTAAGGGACGTCCTACATTCGTGGTTCTGTAATTCTGGATCCTATAGTGTGTGACGAAAGTGGTATTTATTTATTTTTTTTGATCCATTGTGCGTATATCCAAATCATCATAAGTCACATCTAAAGCAGATTTACACATTAACTCTTTGTAACTCAAACTCTTCATAAAATACTTATTTACTAAATTCATTGTCAATCATATGCTAATTTTATATCAGTTATGGCAACAACAACGACAAAGTACTGGGAACATTTGATTCTAAGTCCACAGCTCTGTTTTCCTTCAAATCTTTCACAACTGCCTATAAGTTTGTCATGATTCGTAGTCTGCAGATCTTTTTATCGTTCACGGACGACTGTGGCTTCATGTTTTTCTTGTCAACTTCACCTGTCCTTTGCCTGTTGGAAAGATGTCGGTTTTACGATAATTATGAAACGTCGTTACGGGAATCACGCGTATGCGCCTTAGATCTTCATTTGAATTTGCCAAACGATAAACCCCGATTCTTTATTGCCTCGTCGACACGGTCTTGTGGGATCATTGGCAAATGAGTCTTGTAGGCTTCAAGGAGTTCATCACGTGACTTAGCTTCATGATGCTCGATTTTCCCATCCCTTTTCTCCAGGAAAAATTTCTTGTCGCAGAAGTATGCTGCTCTCCCCTCAACGTACGCCATCGCGTACATCCGAATGGTTCCCGCTATACTCTGCATCCTCCGTGATCGAACTACGGCGTGGTACATGAACGCCATTATCTCGGAAAAAAAAATCTGGCTCTCGCTCTTCATTTGGGTTGAGGCTAGAGCGCCACCACCACCCATCGATCAAATCTTTATCTTGTACAACGTATCTATCCCGGTTGTGTTCTACAGGCAGGTGTAAACGCCAAATCATCCCGTCCTTGGTACGGACAAACTTGTATGTGGACAGGGATTCCTGATAGACAGGACTTTCTGAGATAAAATCAAGGGAATTGGAGTAAAAGTCGGATCAGATGCACCGACGTCCACAAAGTGCCTTTGACCTTTGACCTCGACATTTCTCACTATGGTAGCAATGTGTCCACCTTCAAGGCGATGGGAGATTCCTGAGACTACACTCTTAGAAAAAAAGGTTCTTTTGAGCACCATTAAATGGTTCTCAGCACTGTCACAATAGCGACACCCTTTTAGGTGCTCGTGAGAACCTTTTCTAAATGGTGCTTGTCGGCACCTTTTGCAAAAGGTGCCCATTAGAACCTTTTTCCCGATGAAATGGTGCTCATGAGTACCATTTAAAAGGTGCCCATGGGCACCTTTTTGACTAAAGATGGGCACCTTTTTGACTCTTTTCAAAAGGTGCTCATGGGAACCATTTCACTGGAAAAGGTTCTAATGGGCACCAATGTTAAAAGGTGCTGACAGGCACCATTTAAAAAAGGTTCTCACAGGCTCCAAAAAAGGTGTCGCTATTGTGACAGTGCTGAGAACCATTTAATGGTGCTCAAAAGAACCTTTTTTTTTTTCTTAGAATGTAGTATGTGAATTGATGTCTGTGTATTTTTGGTGTGTTTCACATGCAGTGCTGGTAAGGTGCTTCACTAGCACCATTCTTAAAGGTACATTACCTATCTGCATTGAAAATGTGCATCACAAACTCATTTGAAATGAAATGAATTCATCTGAATTTCATCTCATCAGTCAAACATACGTTCAAAACATGTATATTAGCAATACATCAGCATATCATACATAATCATTGACACTGGAAAAAAAAAAGAGCAAGGATAACACACCCATGCACACAAAGTTTCACAAGCATGAATACATGTACATGACATTCACCAATATTTTTTCATGAAACATTACTCAATAACTGAAAACTATAGAAATTTGGTCTTTCACAAATTCGCAGAAATGTATTTATTCACCTTCACTTTTACAATCTAAAGGTGAGGTTTGTATTTGTCATGTTATAATCTGTCAAATATTCTTAACAAACTATTTTCATTTGTTCACTAATTTTTTTTCCACAATATTTGTCATTTGTGTACCGAGCAGTTCTTGAAACACCATCACACATCTCTGTACAGATGATATGAAATAGCAAGAGGTGCATCAGGCTTTTGAAATACATAACAAAATTTCTAATTCTCTGTGAAATAATTCCTGCATGGATGAGATACAGTAATTGTGTAAGTCTTAAGATAGGCAGAAGTCAAGTACATTACCTGCTTAAGTAGTATGAGGAACTTTTCCACATATTTACTAGTTTGTTCGGTGTTGGTTTTTTTTTTTCTTTTAGCGCATATTTGTCCTAAAAGCAACTACAAAGGGCAGGAAAACAATTCCATTAAACAGGACCTTTGGTATTGTCACAGAAAAACATACATTATATTGCTGGTATGATACTTGGGATAGGATAAGCTTTACACTTCTTCACTTCACTTCACTTCACTTCACATTCATAACGTCGAGTACTTGAATTAACTTATCTTTGTTTGTATACGAGTGACCTTTTTGTTGTTGTTGTTGTTCTGCAATTTGAAAGCACCATAGACACATCTATACAACTGCAAATACAAGAAGAGTATCAATTCAGGTTAATCATGACTTCTAACAATTTACAGCATGTCCTACGGAAACACACACAAAAAAAAAGAAGAAAAGAACACATTGTTTTATAATGAGAAGGATAATAAGAATCCCAAGGGGAAAAGAGCTAGGATACCACACCCACACAGTTTCACAAGCATGAATGAACAAAATTCCTCAACCATGATCTAAAATATATAACATTGGGAATTGATAAAAATTTGAAGAGTTTGATAGCAAAAACCGATGTCCATTTTTGAAGATTTGAAGTACGGTCTCTGTCATAAAGTACAAAATAATACCTTTTAAATTATATATTGGTTACTACATATAAAGGTACATTTTTGAAGTTATGGTCAAAAGAAGCAAACATTTTCTTATTGTTCTCTTTATCTTTCTTGACCTTTAATCGCAAATATTTCCATTTGGCAAATATGGACTCATCGGTTTTTGCGAACAAACCCTTCATTTACACTTTTTTTTTTTTAAAGCAGAGCAACAAATTCATTAGAGTAAACTATATACAATGCAGGTCTAAAGCTGAGGTTTGAATTTGCTGTCCTATAACCTGCCTATGACAATAATATGTTGTTAGCATTTGTCATTTTGTTCACCAAATTTGCCAACAGTCTTTTAAAACACCACCACCACGTACATGTACATTTTGTATTTCTGCAAAAGCAATATAAACTGGTGACAAGAGGTGCATCAGTGCTTTGAAATAAATTACATAATCCTCAATTCTCTACACAATACGTAATTCCTGCGTGGGTATAAATGCAATAAGTTTTACCAGTCTAGGTGCAAACTTTAAAAGTGTGCAGAAATCAACCACACAATGACTGGAGAAGTATAAAGATCATTTTCCATTTGTGCTTTTAAAGTTTTAGAACTATGAATGACTCCACTTCTCAGATTGGCATCTGGTCTGATCTCATTACGTCTACCCCCCCCCCCCCCCAATACAGTTGATTCAAAGCTGTTAAATGCAAATTATAGTGAAACATTATCACTGGTACATTGTAAGTTGCAAATACTGTATTGGGATCATAACAAAACATATGTGACCCTCCATCACACAAACCAACAAAAAGTCGCCTGACATGAATATTTGGTTGACGGCATATTCTGAAAGAGCAGCTATAAAATACACTATAAGTCAATGCAAACGGACTTACCTCCCCTATCTACATAATTTCTCAAAGGTTTTCTCTGGCAGCATCAGTGTTTTTTCTTTGACTCAGCTCATTCTTGGCTAGCGTAGGTTTCTGGTCGATGCTGTCAACGGGCTATCGGGCTAAAATTGTCATTCTGATCGATGTATTCTTTTGGTCACCCAGCTCATTCTTGACTAGCCCATCGGTTCTGTTTGATGCTGTCAACGGGCTATCACAGGCTGTCATTCTGATCGATGTATCGTCTTAGCCACACAGCTCATTCTCGACTAGCCCACACTAGGGTTCTGGCTGATGCTGCAAATGGGCTATCCCGGGCTCTTATTCTGATCGATGAATTCTTGTGGCCGCCCAGCTCATTCTTGGCTAGTGTTAAGCCTACGGTTCTGGCCGATGTTGTCAACGGTCTGCCACGGGCTGTCTCTCTGATCAATGTAGAGTCTACCTTTTTCCCTAACCGCACCAGCGACCCAAACACGTACGTACTGCTTCATCGTCCCGGCCAGAGTTACTTGTTCCCTGGTTTCTGTGCATGTTGGTGTGTCCACTTCCCTGATATATGAATTGAAAGATACAATAGATCTACACCGCGTTAATAAAACAATGTCATTGCTATAATTCGATAAACAGAACACAGCATTACATGACGTGACTCCTCACTTAGAACAAGCCTGAAAACATACTGAAGAGATTTTGACCTAACAGTTAGGCCTACTGCCCACTGGGCTGTAGACAGACCTCTATTGGCTCTAACGTTAACACAGACCTCTATTGGCTCTAACGTTTACACTGACAGTTATAACTTAAAGATAGAACAAATTTCCTTATTGCATGTAGACGGTATAGACCTTACCCCGGGGCGCTCCTTGTACACAGTTATCTTTGCGTTCGGCGTTTGGGCTATGTTTCGGAGTTAGTAGACTCTATTTTTAATAGGCATATAGAAATGTCTAAACGTTACATGCATACCTACCTAAGTAAAATAGCCCTGCCCAGTCGCTGTAAAAACGTACAGCCATGCTCCGGCCCCCCACGGCGTCTGTTCGGGCTAGCCCATGAGCCATTGCTATGCCAAATTTCTAATTGTAAAGTGTCAGGCCTAACATGTTATTGTTAAATCTGGATCTACTGTACCTGGTTAACATTACACAAGATAGCAGCTTCGATCAAATTAGATCTAACATTAGGATCTAGCTAACCGTTAAAGGTTAATCACTGACTGAAAACGAAAACTGAGTGATGAATCTAACAGTCACTAACACGTAACATTCTAACTTGATTTTGTACCAACGAATGTCATCTAAAAATGAGATAAAACCACATTAACACTAAAAATCTTACCTCTTCTCCTAAATTGTGATGACTGCCGTGGCGAAAATGGAATTGACAGTGACACGTTTCCAGTCCACTTTGTCAAAATTAATGTCTAACGTTACCAGGTGCCGTTCGTTATGGGTGTTGATGTGTAGTAAGTGTCGACGCACTGCTGCTGCATGCATATATGGGTATTGCATTGGCACTCTGCCGCTATCTAATGTGGTGGTAGGTTCTAGGTTTGCATAGGCGCAGCGCAGGCAGCACAGGGCTACATATAGCGGCGGCACGCGGTTACATAGTCCTACAGTGCAGTACTAGTATGTGTACGTTTACGCGTACGCATATCTGATCGAGCGCTAAAATTGGATGGTGGCAGCTGTCAGTTGGCACGCAGCCAAGAGAAGTCATTAGTCTACGATAAAAACAATATGTACTTTTTATTATCACAGCAGTAGAAACACATACAATATTTTTGTACCAATACCATAGTTTTGGTGATTCTTACATCTGGCATTCGAATATATAGCAAGGGGAAAAATGAAAGTGGACCTAAAGATATTGTTTGACCTGCAGGAGTACCACAAATAACACTCGGGGACTGGGTCCCATACTAGCAAATGGTGACGAACGGAACCATTTCGATTGGGAACCATTTATAGGTGCTCATCGGAACCATTTTGCGAGAACCATCTGATGAGAACCATTTCGGAGCCGACGAGAACCATTTGAGAACCTTTTTTTCTTAGAGTGTAGCATGACGTCATAATCAAGGGCTGCCAGTAAGCTGAATGTTTGAAAGAAAAATAATTGTGCTACTATTTGCCCGAAAGGTATTTCTATAACGGTGTATAAAAGACCTATTTTTCACGTGAAGCGTCAGCAGTTTATTTCCACATTTAAAGGAAAAAAACCCTGAAAACCAAGACAATCTTTCATAGATACATCACTTTTGTCATAACAAGGGCTTTAAGGGGAATGGAGTTAAGAGGATAGAAATACCTGGCATATGAATATCAGTTAACACACGTAACATTACACTTCTAACAATCCTGTATCCATGATAATAGTGATAACTGTGATTATGTACTGTGAAAAACAGTGATAACAAAGAAGTAAAAAAATATGGATATATACAGATATATAGATATAAATGTAATTATACGGAGAATTGCGCCAAATTTCATGTTTTATGAAGAGTGAAATCCCTCGACTTGTTGCTGACATTATGTGTAAGGTATAAATGTTGTCCCCCCTCCTTTCTGAAAGAGGTAAGTCTTAGTATCACGCAATATCATTCTAATGACCAATAATAAATGATCAATGTACCAACCTGTACATGAAGAAGTTCAGATCGTAACAGATTCCACCCAGTCCGGAAAACATATTCTCCTTCATGCTTTCGAACTTTGGAAAGTTTTTCATGTCGGGTTTTGGAGCCAGCATACCCGTAGTAATGTTCTGATAGGGTATTCGGTAATGCGTCTGGCGGACGATTTCTTGGAGAAGGTTGAGCCGATTTCGTCGGACTTTCGAAAGCGAGGATTCAATGCCAAGTACATGATAGAGGAAGTTGAAAGCTTCGTGAGGCGAGAGCTGTAGGGGGCCGACGGTTAGTGGCTTTGGAGTTTCGTAAGTTGACATGCATGCTCCACATTGCAAGGGAACTCTTCGAGATCGAGTAGAGAGCCCCGAATTGTTGGGGAAATGTACTCTGTGCAAGAGCATCCAAGTGGGTACTTCGCCATTGAACACGCGTTTCAGCAGAGGTGAACGCATTCCTTCGAGCCAAGCCATCTTTCTCCAATGCTCAGGTTAACTAAGTGTATTCTTCTTTGGATTTCAATCCTGTTAATATCAGTTAGAGGATGACTTAACACGTTTACTAATGCTGGGACACCGAACCCGACAGCTGACATCTCCTCATCGGTCCACAAACCCTTCGCGCTGCCCCTTTAATTTAAAGTGTTTTTTTCCTATGTTCTTGCTTTTCTTGCCTTTGCTGTTATATTTGTTAGATTTAAAATTTCTTGCAACTGGATTTGTTTTTTCAGCCTTCAGTAAACCTTTTCACTAATGATATTCATCATCGGTATTCTACACGGAAAGTAAGCATAAACAATCATTGTATTATAGGAGACACCCATGAGCACGAATAGCTGCATTCCAATAGTATAATCCTGAATTTCGGCAGTCCTCGTTTCATTTCGGTATGCTGTATTTCTATTCTTGTGGAGCTTTGGTTGGTATGATTCAGATAAGAAGAAAAAAAAATCATTCATGTGCAGTCATCTAAAAGGTGTTCGTGTTCGTCAGGTATGACTTTGTAGAATTCAGATTGTGTGTGACTAAAGCTTTGTTTCAATATGGGGGGGGGGGGGTATGCTCAGTATTAGAGAACATGAAAGCCCGACGAGTATGGGGAGGGATATTGGAGGGGACCTCCCCCTCTCACCTCTCTTTTCCCTCAAGACGGAGGTTCTGCTTTGAAATGTAACGTTTTTGTTTGAATACTGGAATTGTATATACGACTTACTTTCTTATTTGACTTAATTGCACAGTACGTGGTGTCCCCTTGCACTCCTTCGGCTGACCCTCCTCCATATGTTTCTATCCTTGGCCAGTTCCTCAGCATCCTGTATTCTACTTCTAATCTGGTCACTCCAGCGCAATAGGGGACGTCCAGCGGTCTGGGAGTGTCAAAGTTGTTTCTGTATGCCCTAAGGGGCATTCGGTTCTGTGACATCCGAATAACACAGCTGAACCATTTGTATTGTCTTTTTGTCACTTCGTCGTTGATGGTATTAGGGATATGGAGTTGGTTTATGATGTCACTGTTCTTTATTTTTTCCATACGGCATACCCCGTCAATAGTTCCTAGGCATCTCATTTCGTAAACCTGCAATCTGTCCCTGTCTGCTTTCTTCAATGTCCAGCTTTCTGCCCAATATGTTGCAATAGGTCAGCGCCCTGTATATATGCGTACTTTCAGAGGTCTTGTGATGTCCTTAATTGGTCCAGATATTCTTCCTTAGTCTGCCAAAGGACCAGGCGGCAAAAGTAGAGCGCCTCTTCATATCCTCTGTTACTGAAGGAAACTATACCAAGAAATACAAATTTCTGCATTTTGTCTAAACATATGGCATTAACTGTCATGTTATCATCTGAGGACGTCATAACTTTACACTTGGAGGACGCTGATGTTTATCTTCATATCCCATTTCCGCAGGCTTTCTCTAGCTTGGTAGATGATAATTGAAGTTTTTCAAAGACCAGCTCGAGCAGGGTATCGTATCATCAGCATAGGGCCTATCTGGTGTTGTTGATGCACATACTACCCATCTACTTCACTCCACTATCTAGATTGTTGATATCTGTCATTACAAACTCGAGGAAGATATTAAATAAGCTTGGGGATAAGAGACATTCTTGTCTGACGCCTGTCACAACTGTGAACCACTCCGTAACTTTCCAATTAAACAAGCACAGCACATTTGAATTGCTCATATATCTGATGAAATGATTTAGGGAGTTTTTTCTTTCTTCTTAACTTAATCGGTATAGGCCTAAACCCGACGTTGGCTGTAACTATCAAGTTATGATCTTATTCAATGTCTGCAGAGCAGTGTAATTATGATCTACATTTATTGATGAATTTAACATCTTGATTTGTGACGATGAAATCAATCTGGATTTTATGAAGACCGTTCGGCGAAATCTAGATAGCTCTTCTTCAAGCCTTATGCTGGAAGTATGTGTTGCATACCGTGAGCTTGTGGAGCATTCAAAACTCCTGTAACTTCTCCCCTCTATCCATAATGTTTATCTGGCCCGGACCCATTATTATTTGCCCAGTATAGGAGCCCAGGTTTAGTAGTCTGTGCCTGCTTTGGCACTGAAGTCACTCAGTAACATCAGTTTCTCATTTTGTATCCTCTGGATTTGCAGCTTCACCAAGTAAAAAAAAAAAAAAAATTGTCACTGTCTTCATCACTGTGGGTTGTGGGAGCATAGACCTGTACAGTGTTCAAGATTCCTTACTTGAGTCTGAACTTTGCAGTGATGATTCTTGATGAAACTGCATCGTAACTCATCAAATAGTGAAACATTCTCGGTGAAATCAGAATACCAACTCCGTCACAACCGATCTCTCTACTGCTAGACAAGAGAATAGTACATTTTCTTTATTTACAAGTGTCTCTTTGTCGGTAAGGTGGATTTTACTCATTCTCGGAATATCCCGCTGGAATTTTCTGGCTTCAGCAATAGATAAGTCCCAGTGACCTATGTCGCTATGGTTCTGGAATTCCTTTATCCTCTCTCTTCCACCTCCCTGCTCTCAGACATCAGTGGGGCCTTGGAAGGTACATCCTTTGTCATATCTGGTAAGTTTGTTGTTGCTGTCATGCTACGGTTACTTACTCTCAATGTTTCACTCCATGGGGAGTCTGGGTTTCCTTCTGTAGAATCATTTTCTTCCTTCGGTGCTTGTCTTTTTTCGGTGTCCCTGCGTTGTCGGATGATGTTCCTCCAGCGAAGTGTGCCTGTTGGGTTGACAGCGGGGAATCTTCTGGCACATTTTAGCACCCCTGCCGCTCTGCTGTCCACCAGCAGCCACCAGGACTTGGGGCCGTGGTTTAAAGTTGTGATCCATGTGAGGTAGTCTTTCCCGAAGGAGATTGGCCATAGTGCAGAAGCACGTAGCTGGGTACTTGGTGAAGGACTTCCCAACCCGGTGAAGCGATGGTCTGCTGATTTCTAGGAGGGGAACACCCAACCCCTCCTGACCCAGAGCCCCTCTCTGTCGTCTGTTACCCAAGCCGCAAAGCCCAGACATCCAGTCGGTACCACGCGGAGGTAGGGGTTGAGTTACAAGCAGAGAGGCAATTATGGTTGCTATATGTACGTACAGCATTAAGAGGAGAAACAAATGGGGACAGGAGGGAAGTTTTAAAGGGGATGGCTAGTAACTGATCAGTGGGAATCAGTGGGAATGCTGGGGGATGATTGTTCCAATCCTTGTGGGATTCATTTAAGAGTACATTATATATCTATTGTGTGAAAATTATTTGCTTAAGAATGGTCTCATATTCAAGTAATGTGCAGTTTAATGTTTCCATAGGTTAGCATGCCTGTACAGTGACGGGGCATTAAACTGCACATTACTTGAATATGAGACCATTCTGAAGCAAATAATTTTCACAGAACAATCGATATAAATGTACTCTTAAATGAATCCCACAAGGATTGGAACAATCATCCCCCAGCATTCCCACCGATTCCCACTGATCAGTTACTAGCCATCCCCTTTAAAGCAGAGGAAATATAAGGGATAGCATGCAGTCATACATGCAGTAACACATGGAGGGTGGAAGGGAAGGGATAGGGAGTATGAAAAAGCGTCTCAGCGGAAGTTGCGCATGTATCCATCTTAACCATTTGTATGTTTGGTATGTTTTTTAAAAGATGTTCAGGGGAGAATTAGGCTGGCTATGTTACGGTATCTCCCACCTCTTGTTCCGCATGTGCGTCTACACCAGGTGTGTCGAAGTCTGTGGAGGTGGACCGAGTTGGCGGAGGGTGCGGCAGGGGGTATTGGCCTTCTCCCCATGAGAAGTTTTTGCACATTTGGAATGAAAATTCAACAATCTGCTGCACATCTTTGGTGAAAAGTTGACATGTTTTGATTGAATAAGAAAGACAATTAAACATTGTAAGAAAAATATCAATGGCTAAATCGTGATACGGAAAATGTGCATCTTCACTGCGTATACTAGTATAGGGCCATCGAGGCAGATGGTGTTCACCTTCAATAACAAAAGACAGGACAGTGAGCGGTGTGTTGACAGATAATACTTGTGTAGGATGCTTAAGAAATGTAACCTGAACACATATTTTTTCAGTTGTTGGGCAATTTTGTTCATTCATTGATGAAATTATTTGAAAACTGAATACTTCTCATTAGGTTGCGTTGACATAATTGCCACTCTCAATACGGTCAACGCAGAAAAGAAATAAGAGTTCATGAGTTACACTTTAATGTGGCAACACGTACGCACTGAAAGAAATACTAATGAAAAATCTGTCACATGGCTGTTGTATAATTTCGTGTCAACCGGCCTCACTCGTTAGCCCTAGTAACTCGTTGCTTGTATAGATTCTATAAATCTGATTCTTGTCTGAAGAATGTGAGAATCGTGCAAAGGTAGACCAGGACGCGCTACTTCTAAAGTCTGCCTATGAATAGGCTATTAATCTTTCCAACGCTTCTGCTGATATCAGTCGTTTTACTGGAAGAGTCTTTCCACATTAGCACATACCATAGGCTTGTTTCGTACAGCACTGCATGATCTGTTGCTCTCATGCTCCCGATGTCAAAGACAACCTTTTAAAGACCGAGGCCGCTGATGGTTGAATGATTGAGGTCTTCACGATCACTACTGCATGTACTTATTCTCTCAAAAGCTTTTCTTTATGTAAGTGTGGAATGAACCGATTAACTCACACAAGCATGTTCTCGATCTGTCCTTTTCTATGGGTAATTCGTGAATTCCCGTATGACTTGAATAGAAAATTAATGAATCTCTTTCTTCAGCTTCAGTGTTCTCTTTGTTAACACATTTTTTTTAAAAAATCACATTATAGGCTATAATATCGGAAGCGTCACCAAAATCAACAGAAACAGTCTGCTTGTCGTTGATGCTTTCTCCTGTAAAGAAAACCACATATTTTTTTTTAACAAGTGTGATAAAACCCCAAACATTCTGCCCAAAGAACGAATTGGGTTTGTAACTTACCTGAGCCAAAGGCTCAAGTGAGCTATTCCAATCGCTCTTCGTCCGGCGTCCGTCGTCCGCCGTCCATCGTTCGTTGTCCGTCGTTTGTCGTGCGTAAACTTTCTACATTTTCATCTTCTTCTTGAGAACCCCATGACCGACCAGAGGGGCCCAAACCCCCCAAAATTAAGGAATCTTAAAAGATCTTCTACTCTAGAACCAGAAGTAATAGAGCTAAGTTAATAATTATGAGTTGGCACATTGATGATTGTATTTTCAAGTATGTTCATGGCGGAATCAGGGGTGCCCGCCTTGGGACCCAGGGGAAGGGGTCCTATTGGAGCCCAAATTGTATATTTTCATCTTTTTCTTGAAAATGTCACAATGAATTTTCACCAAACTTGGCAGGTAGCATCCCTAGGGGGATGGAATCTCAGTTTTATCAAATGGGCACCATGTTCCACTTGCCCCCCCCCCCCCCCCCCCTCCCCGGGGCCCACCCCACCCCCAGTAAGGAATCTTTAAAGATTTTCTTTAGAACCAAAAGTGATTAAGCTAAGTTAATACAATAAATTAGTATATTGATGACTGTTGTTTCATGTTTGTTCATGGCAGAATCAGGGGTGCCCCCCCCCCCCCATGGGACCCATGGAGTGGGGTGGAATAGGTCCAAATGGTGATGTAAATTGTACATGTTCATAATCGTTGAGAACCCTTTATGAATATTCATCAAACTTGACAGGTAGCATGCCAGGGGGTTAAGATCTCAATTTGCTTAACAGGGTACCATGCTCCCTTTGCGGACCCACGGGTGCCTAATCCCCCGCCCCCCATATTAAGGAATATTTACAATTATTCTCTAGAACCAGACCTGATAAAGCAAAGTTACTTTGGGTTTGTACATTGATGACTGTAGTTCCAAGTCTGTTTATTGCAGGGGGGGGGGGATCCAAACGCACCGCTGGAATTAAGGAATATTCAATAATATTGTTCACTAGAATCAAAAGTAATATGGCTTTAAGTCTTTAAGTCTTCTTTTTTTCACAACTGCATAGTCCAACATTCTATAAAGTACAGTGTACCCTGCAGATATTTTACCAGTGTGATGGGATATGCAAATGGACACCATGCCCCCAGCTCTCAAAGCTACTCCACCACAAGTTTCCCATGTTCTCAGTAAGAGTCTCCCAGAATGCATGGAAGGTGAACTTGCGATACTCAGGTGAGCGTGAGACCCCCGGGTCTCTTGTTCAGATTAAGACACTGATTCAAAGATCTCTCTTCGATTAAGTTGTTTTAAAGAACTTTTTTCAACTAAGCTATGCACTTTGCAACTGCAAACTTTATTTTTCAAGAAAACATTGTCTCCTTTATATAAGATACAAAAAGGCATGTATTCTATAAAAAAATCCAAAATATGTCTTATTTGTAGAATTCCAAAGTTGCTCACAATTACTGCTCACTTCAAAGTCAGCAATGTTTGGGATCGTGGCAATTACTCAAGAGAGCCCATATCAATCGAACATAAACTAGGTAAAGAGCTGAATAACTATTCTGAATCTCGAACCTGTATCTGGAATTAGTCAAATATTAGGGCAGTCACACTATCCTCCAATGCGTTGACATCACTCAACATAGGTGCGTTACATTAAAGCTGGCAGGTCTGATTATTGACATACATGCATTTACGTACTGTTACTGCTCTCTGTGAGAAGAAAATGACTATTACAAAACTTACCTTTAATCATCAATTATTAGTTTTGTTTTGTGTTTTTCCCCCTCTGGTATGAATTCAATATGATTACCATATCATAATATGATTATAGTATTAAAGTGACTCCGTTTACACAACACGTGTGTGCACACTCGTGCAATAAATTATCATTGATATTCAGTGATGATGCAAGCACGTCTTTTATTTTACCGAATTAACTTGATACACCACTCTGTACAAATTAGCTACTCACGTTCATTCCCTCCACCCTCTTTGCACACACGCTTCTATATTCCTTGAATACATTCAGTTAGTACAACACAGGTTTGAACAACAAAAAATATTCATTTCTCTATATATAACTTTTGTTCTTATTTTTCTATGATGCTGCCATAACTATCAAGCACCTGTTTAAGCTGGCAGACTTCTGTATTATTTTTCCTTTCTCCTACTGGGAATACGTTTATTGTTTGTTTCTTTGATTTCATCGTATTTGTTCAAATACTGTAGAGATTATTATAATCATTACACTGTACAAGTGTCATGTTAATTTTTTTTCACGTGTTCCGTAAATTTTGAAGCTTATCATGAAAAAATAAATGCAGAAATAAAACTCAAACTGAATTATGATTCTTTAATGCTAACGACTAAGACTTGAAAATATAAAAATTATGTACATTTTGTAAGTCTGATATGATCAAAATATCAAGGAGTATCCAAGACGCCGAAAATGGATACCTTGAGAAAAACAACTTTATAGTCTCTCTATTTTCATGAACTAAACATCAAGAAGTAAACCAATGTCATCAACGTGCTGAAGTTTGCTGAAGTCGAATGAACAAAGAGGTAGTCGCTATGCACTTTAACATACATCACAACATTGAATGCGTGAATTAAAGTTAGATTTATAATCATTATAGTATTATTCATTGTTATTTCGACATTGACCTACGTAAAATAAATGTTTTGTTCAGCTGCTTCAAGAGGTGCATGCAGGCACTGTTTTTATCTATTTCGACTGAATGCAATAACATATAACATATATGTGACGTTTACGAAACTCCCAAACTACCAGTATTCGATGTTATTGTTTAACTTGTTCCTTATTACGAATGATGTCCCTTGGTGTGAATATCTGCTGCGGTATATTCATGTAAGTATGATGCAACAACGTTGCTGCATGCGCGGTATACATTTCGGAAGTTAGTGCTCCATTAAACGTCACACAATGTAGCTGTTGAATGATTACCAACAAGCAATGCTTGAATAGCAAAAATAAATTCAAAGTGATGCATTTAAAGGAATACCACAGTTTTGGTTGAGGCCTGGCCTTTTTTTTAAGACAATGAGAAACCTCTTATGAAATATGAAAGAGCATATACTGCCAAGAGGAATTCAATGATTATTTGATGAAATTGGTTTTGAAATGGTTGAGACATCCAAAACAACCCCCAATGAAACGTCATTTACAAAATGTTAAACCCCGATTCTTGATTGCCTCTTCGACACGGTCTTGCGGAATCATTGGCAAGTGAGTCCTGTAGGCTTCGAGGAGTTCATCACGTGACCTAGCCTCATGATGCTCGATTTTTCCTTCCTCAGTCTCCAGGAAAAATCTCTTGTCGCTGAAGTATGCTGCTCTCCCTTCTCTGTACGCCATCGCGTACATACGCGCAGGTCCGTATGTGCTGTGCAGTATCTCTGGTCGAGCTGCGGCGTGATACGCCACCGCCATTGCGTCGAAGAAGAAATCTGGCTCTCGTTCTTCATTTGGATTTAGCCTCAAACGCCACCACCATCCATCGATCAAATCTTTATCTTTTACTGCGTATCTATCCGGACGGTGTTCCAAAGGCAGATGTAAACGCCAGATCATCCCGTCCTTGGTGCGAACAAACTTGTACGTGGTCACGGACTCTTGATAGACAGGACTTTCAGTGCTGAAATCAAGGGGAATCGGAGTGAATGTCGGATCGGTTGTTGCGATGTCCACTAGATACCGTTGACCGTTGACTTGGAGATCTCTCACTATGGTTGCGATATGTCCACCTTCAACGCCATACATGCTTCCTGAGACAAGCATGACGTCATAACCAAGGGCTGTCAGTAAGCTGAATGTTTGAGAAAAAAAAGAAGAAAACTTGATTTAGGTTATCACTGATTGGCAACTCTTTGCCAAACAGATCGTATTAAGTCTGAATCTAAGATTCCTGCGTCAGTGCAATAGGTAACCTCTACGAGAAAAAGTGGGGAAAAACAAAATCGGCTCGAAGTTTTAGAGAAATAAAATGACGGAAAAATAAATGATAACTGTAACTAGATGAAGAACAGTAATAATCCCATGCAGGCTTGAACAACATGTCCGTTATAAAGTATACCCCGCATAGTCATGACAGTACGTCGCTTACTCACCATTATGTCAGCACTGTTTGACTGTGCACGTTTATTTGTAAATGTTACTTTATCAAGTATAACTCCTTCGTGACTCATGGCTCTTTTAGAGTCCAAGCGTAATTACATATCCTCTTTCGGAGTAGGTCGCCGAACCACTTGAACAGTCACCCAGTAGACAAATGACAACCCATTTAGGAAGGGCTGATTTTGCTACAACACGTATTTCCCAAAGACACCTGCCTGAGTATACTCGTGACTAGTCTTCAAGGGGTTAAGTTACCTAACTCCACCCTACAACGCATTAAATTCGGAGATTGCCAAAGATCGCAAGCTGATACTCAAATCTTTGATTTTCAGTTTGATTAATTCTTATTCGTGCATTCCTCCTGGTCAAATTCATGTCAAAATTGTCAGCATAAAAGTAATCTTTCCACCCTAATTAGTGGATAATGGAAATGCGTTGGACTGTGAACTTTGGCAAGACAAAATAAATGGAAAATAGTTGGTATGATATTAGGAAATACACTTTTTGAATAGCAATGATGTTTTTTTTTTTACACGTGTTGCTTGTTGCGCTAGTTTTGCAGCTTCCCTATTTACATAATTATGACAACAAGAAAACACAAAATCACCGACACACTCATATTCATAGGGTGCTTTTGTTTTCTCTGAAAACCTGCAAGCAGTACCAAAATTATCTATTTTGGTGACCGAAATCACCATTTAGCAAAAATGGGCCAGGGGTCAAGACAGTGCTAAATACATGAAATACAACTCGGAGAGACAAAGATAAAACATGCTCTTTGGCTGAAAGGGTTCTTATAACATAAAATAAGCAGAAATACTGATTATCAATTCATCAAATTGCGGTGTATCATACGATTAATAGTGATGAAAAAAAAAATCACGCATGTTAATTTCGATTTTATGTGTCCATTATTGATAATTCAAGAGAATGTGAAGAGTGTAAACATTCAGGAAGTCCCTTAAAGATTAAATCTATTTATATTCTCTGATTATTACTATCAACTTAAACCTTTGTCAGAGTTAAGAGGCGCAACAGTTAGTTTGTATGGCAGATCTCAACGTTCTAAAAGTCACAGAAAGATTTGCTTTCTTGAAGATTCCTGGCTCTAAGGCACATCGGCATCTCGACCTGAACAGATATTTTGAGCTACTGTAATCGAAATTGTTTTCATAAGATGTACATGAGTTGCTCTGCTTTCATGGGGGCTTAATGGTTGCCATGTTCATAAGATTTCATTTTTTCTGGTTCTCATGATGTCTCTATAAAGTCACTAAATCATGGAGAAAAGATCACTGACATTATAATGCCTGCCCCAAGCTTTGGATAGACATATCATGACTCCTTCCAGAAACGTATGAAAACTCTTCTATTTTTTAATTAATCTTGCTCTGAATTTATACGCATTGAGCACGCTGCAGAGTAAATTTGGCGCAATATAAATTATATATTCATTATCAATTCTTTGAAAAATGATTCTACTGATACTCTATAAATTGTTTTTTTTTAAACTTTCACGATCATGTGGCTTTAATTAAAAAAAAAACCCTATATTCTAGTCCTAATATCATATTCTGTTATATCAAAAGTTAAATATTCGTTTGCAACAGGTGATATTAAAGACATTAACGGTAATGATTTCACAACACTTTGAATATTTTCATTTTGGGGAAAAGACGTTGTTTCGTAATATGGTTTGAAAGGATAGAGAGAATTAACAAATTTTATATACGATAATCTCAAAAGTAAACTAATTCAATTACTGAAAAGAATGAATTGCCCACGAAATAGTGCTCCTTGTATTAAGCGCGATATCTTTGTGAAAACATTATCACTTTACCAACCTGTACATGAAGAAGTTCAGATCGTAACAGATTCCACCAAGTCCGGAAAACATATTCTCCTTCATGCTTTCGAACTTTGGAAAGTTTTTCATGTCGGGTTTTGGAGCCAGCATACCGGTAGTAATGTTCTGATAGGGTATTCGGTAATGCGTCTGGCGGACGATTTCTTGGAGAAGGATGAGGCGATTTCGTCGGACTTTCGAAAGCGAGGATTCAATGCCAAGAACATGATAGAGGAAGTTGAAGGCTTCATGCAGCGACAGCTGTAGAGGGCCGACGGTTAGTGGCTGTGGTGTGTCGGATGTGTACATGCGTGCTCCACAGTGAAGGTGATCTCTTCGAAATCCCGTAGAATGTCCCGAATGATTTGAGAAATGTGCATTTTGCCACACCATCCAAGTTGGTGCTCTGATATTCAAAACCCGTTTCAGCAAAGATGAACGCATCTGAAACATTACGTTGAACCGAGACATTGGGTAGTTTGGACACAATCGACAGTTCATGCGAATGTTCGAGATTTATGAAATGCGTGTTCGCACTGAGCAATTCAGAACACGGGTTGTCCGCACGCACCTCATGAGCGATCCAACAATGTGCCTCACTTCAGTTGATGATACAGTACAATGTATATAGTTTTAATCTTTCATAAAGTTTTAAAATATTGATAATGGCGCTGACTTTGATAAGCCCACCGAGTATGTGGAACAAAACTGCAATGACCCAACATGCATTTATTCAATTCAACGTAGCAAAACGCAAATACATGTTGAATAGAAAGAACGGTTATATAGTGTATATTCACGTTCACTTACATTTAGCAAATAATCTATATGATTTTTAAGTTTAAAGGCACAGTTTACCTTTGGGAGCAGTGATTTGAAAAAATGTTCGAGTTATCACATTTGAGCATATGTGTAGGTCAGTTCTTTCACAAAACATCCTGTCATATAAGAATTTTGCAATAAAGCCTAAAATATAAGGAGATATCACTGCGTTTCTCATTAAACCATAACAGTACTGTAGACAGTTTAGTCTAGACACAATTTTGTTATAACTATTGTTCACATTTTGTATATTTAACAATACTTAACATTCATCATCCTGGTGAAAGTTATTATAATGGTTGTTTCTATGCTTAACTCACATCTTAGAACTATTTATAGCTGGGATTTTGTTTCATCTGCAAGTGGTAGATTATGCCTTTAAGATCTAAAGTTCTTCTGATGGAAGTAAGACAAACGATGTCCCTACCATGTTGCAGACTGCAGAATGCAGATTATTTTGATGTGCATTTCACTCCGCCGACATACATTTGAAGTTCTGAACGTTGTAATCCTAACATTCAATACTTAGAGGGAAACTTCAAAACGTTGTAAATAAATTGCGATAAAAATGCGTCAAGGCCATAATGGGGTTTGACTCTCATGATAACATATAGTTGAACTGGGCATATCAGTTCTTGTTGGTCAACTGTGTGTGTTCGCACAACACACTAACCCTTCGAAACAGTTTCTTTCTCCACCTGACCAAAGTTATTTCTTTGTATAAGATCGAAACAAAGAACAGTGGCCCAATGCATAAAACTTACCGTTGAATTTCAATGGTAACTACCGTCAAAATTAGGCGTCACAGCCAATCAGCATCAAGGATTATAAAATTTACCGCTAATTTGAAGACTTACCGCTGGAAAGGAGCGGTAAGTCCAGCGGTAAGGGTTTTATGCAACAGGGCACAGATGATCATAATCAACCCATAACTCTTCAAACTGCATTAGGTAAAATCTATGGATAATTGATTCTTTATGAAATGTTAATGTCAGTGTGACCCCACCAAAAGTCTGGTGATATAGTGCATAGTACAGACAGGGTTGTAACACAACATGGCATTAATAGGTATCATAAACAATTTGATAATGTCATTGGAAACTAAGAAACAAACTGCCTTGTAGAGTACTACCTTGACCTGTCAAATGCACGTGTTTGTATTATCACAATACTCATGTTTGATACACCTCCTCTTCTCTGGTATTTATTACCCAATGGGTAATAAATGGCATAGCTTACCCAATAATATTTTTAACATTGAATTTTAGGTTTCTGGTAAAATAAAAAAACTTTGATATCGGCACGTTGTATCAAGTTAGGAAAATTTTCCGTTTAGAACATTCTAGTTGTATTTTATTACTCAATCCCCCCCCCCCCCACACACCGCACACTTTACTTATGGCGTTGCATTACGAAGGTAATATTATGTGATCTGATTGTTGCTGTATCGGCACTCTTAGCTGAGTCATAATGGTGCATACACAACATTGTGCACATTGGAATTATGTATGACACATTGTGGGACCCGGGCGCCTTTGAATCTTTTACAGATGAATGGCGATGAATAAATGCTGTTCATTGGCATCATCTTGTGCTCCGATGTTATTTGATGTTATTTCCGCTCCATACCTAAATATACACAGTAATCGCACGGTGCTCTTATGTTGCTTCCTGCACTCGTTAGCAATCATGCGTGCACTGCCTTTTCAGATAATAATGACATTTTAAAGGCATCATCTACCGTTTGCAGATGAAACATAAGGTAGCTTTAGTGCTTCAAAATAGACCTAAAATGTGTGTTAGGTACATAAATGACCAATGTTAAAATTCATAATCAGTATAACCAATATAAAGTAATATTAATCACACAAAATATGAACAAATTTCCGTCTACAGTTATGGTTTATTGAGAAAAAATAGCAGAAATGTTTATGTGGTAAGATATTTTGTGATAGAAATGATGTACAGTACATCAAAATTTAATAACACTAACATGTTAAAATCACTGTTCCCAATGATAAACAATACGAATTCTACACATTTAAAAATGTTCTTTGTTTGGTGGAACTTTGTCGGGCGTGGTGGCTCTGGCGAGTTGACGGAGCTTACGTATGTAATAAAGTGCTTTGGAATCATTCTATATTCGTAAACTGCTTTTATTCAAGAGTCGTAGACTACGTCAAACCATCATGCGATCGGGCGGTTTTTCATTATTTTGTATAACAATATGAATCTGCCACGCATGTCATAATGTGCAGCTTTGTATGATATGTTTATTCAAAGCGGCTGCGCTACCGCGAAGTTGTGTGTGTGTGTGTGTGTGTGTGTGTGTGTGTGTGTGTGATATATACCTAGTCTGTATACTCTGTCTGACTTCTTTTTCATGATTTGTTCATTGACTGCAAGAATGTTTCTTGGTATTTTCTACACGTTTGGAAATGACACAAGAGAATCCTTCGGCAATAGTGTGTATTTTGCAGGGTGCTTCATCTTTAATTGTAATCTTTTCAAAATAAATGCCTATATCAGTGTTTGATATTCAAATCCTTACAGTTCTATCATGACAAAATATCACAAAATATTTCCTAAACTACCACACTCCAAAGATAAAGTATCAAAACATTGTCCCTATACACCAAATGTCGTTTCTTTCCCAAATAACTGATCTATCAACTTTCATGCTGAAAGAAATGCAATACGTGTCTTTAAGTTCAAGTTCAAGTTAAGTTCAATCATAGTTTATTTCCAATCAACGAATATCAGAACGTAATACAAAGTGTACATATCATGAAATGATATTGTCTAAACTTTTACAAAAGGTTCATGTAATATACGAAATAAATTATATACATCAACATATGTACAATAATCAGAAGGAACGATGCGTATACATGACTGTATACTTCGCGAGCTTTCAGAAAATAACTTCAATTTTGGAAAATAGCGATCCACTAAAAAGCTAAGCTTGTAGGACGTGGATCGCTAGATAATTGATGAGTAAGCAATATATCATTCAAGTTTGTTTTATTATTTTCTTACAGCATTTATATTGAATGTAGATTACTTAAGTCATTTGTAAAAATATAGCTATTTTGAGATACGCTGGCTTCGACAATAATAGGAAATAAGAATAGAGTATCAATGCTAATGCCCAGACGGTGTTCATTGAACTGGTGTACCGGAAAATACGAGAAAGACGACACACTCGTACAGACATTCAGTTACCCACACACACATATACGACGCGAGACAGTACCAAGAAGAGAGAAGACGGTGACAATAAAGTCTACGAGGAACAAAAGACAGGAAAGGAAGAGGAAAGAAGAAAAAAGAGAGAAGAGAGGTCTGCATACAAGTTGCATGTTATCGTGTTGTCACTTGGATCATTCAAGAAATTGAATATTTCCACTATTTCGGGGAGAAAATATTTGTCATTGTGCATGCATGTACATATATACGTATATATGCATACACAATGACAAAGATATATATGTATATATATGTATATATATATATATATATATATATATATATATATATATATATATATTACAGCATATGTACAAAGTTTCTCGTTAACACCTGGACTGACGTGGCAAATTTTTGACACTGGGTCTGATAATCGGACACGGCATCCACAGCAATCACGGCCAGTCACGTTTTAGTCCAAGAGTATTAGTTTTAACCTGGACATTTTTGGTATCAAGCTTATTTTTTCAGGATAAGTCCAGAAAAATGTCTAGAATAACATACTAAAAGTCCTCATAAATCCTCATGGAGCGTTTTCCGCATCCAAGACGGCGTCAAAAATGGCCGCCATTTCAAGAAATTCTTATAACTTTTCAACCAGAGAACCCAAATACAAAATTTGAATGTCTAAATATATGTTTTAAAGCACGAATAACTCAATAAAACACATATCAAGAGATGTTGATGCACGCAAGTACCGAAATCCAAGATACCGTCCAAAATGGCCGCCATTTTCTGAAATTCTTATAACTTTTCAGCCAGGTAGCCTAAATGCAAAATGTAAATATTTACATATATGTTTTGAAAGATGAAGAACTCAATAAAATACATTTTAAGATTTGTTGAAGCACACAAGTACCGTAATCCAAGATGGCGTCCAAAATGGCCGTCATTTCCTTTTTTTTCATAATTTTGCAAGTAGATTTCAACTGTACACACTTGGCATGTCGAAATATACGTTTTGAGTCACAAGGAACCAAATAAAATACTTATTCAGAGATTTTGAAACACAAATAAAGCACTTATTTAAGCGCTTTCAGAAATCCATAATGGTGTCCAAAATGGCTGCCATTTTCTATTTTTCTCATAACCCTGCAACTAGGTAAGAGCGATATACGCACTTAAATGTATGAATTTATATTTTGAGACATAAGGAACCCAACGAAATACTTATTCAGAGATCATGAAGCACGTAAGTACAAATAAAACCACGTGAGTTCTTCGAGAAAACTAAATGTTACCCAAAATGGCCGCTGTTGTTTATCAATAATTACTGTTTTTAGCCTGTTTCAAGAGACAAAGAAATTCAACATAATGTTCGAGATTCAACAACTCAGAAGGTCTAGTGGAATATTTCCCTTAAATGTGCACAAAACGGGTAAAGGTTGGGTTGGATGAATCCCCCTCCCCCCCCCCCCCCCCCCCCCCCCCCCCCCCCCCCCCCCCCCCCCTTGGGGAAGGTGGTGGCCTGTACAATCATTATTTTCCAAATATTCAACCTGAAGTATTTGCACTTTGTCATTGAATTGCAATCATGTAAATGCTAAACGTCCCTCACTCGGCCCCATTCCATAGACTTTGTACACTTTTGAGAGTAACAAATTTCCGAATCTGTCATCAAAAAGTGTGCACTAGATCTTTCACTTACAAAATACAAAAGTTAGTTCCTCATACTGGAGGGTAATTTGCCCTAACTCTTCAACCGCTCACTTCCCCCAATATGAATTAAATACCCCTTTGACTAGAATTCCCAAATATTCCATCAAATGCATAATCATTTTCATTTCTATTCAAGTGCATGTAAAAGCTCCCTCGTGTTGGTAGGGGATGGGGATATTGAGACTATTATCATCTACTCTTGAGGATGGACAATTTTCTCAATATAGCACCAAGGGTGCATTAGGTCGTTTAATGGCGATCATCGAAATACAAAACTCCCTCCAGTCGAAAGTGATCCTCCCCCCCTATCCTCTACTAGCTCATTGCCTTGAATATACTAGTCTTTTTTCTACTGACACTTCTTAATAGAAACAAAAATTTAGTATTTCATCAACAGAGCGCACCGTAAAGTCCGTAAAATGAAAAAAAACAAAAACAAAAACCATCATTTTATGGGAGGGTGCATCACCTCATAAACCTCCCCAGAATATTTCCATAAATATATATTTACTTACTTTTCGGACAAAAACAAATCTCAGATATCAAACAACGTCAAAAGAGTACGCTAAATCTCTGAATTTCAAATTGGAATATCCCAAAATTTCCATCGTATGGGAAGGAGTATTCTCTCACACTTCTCCCTCCCCGACACTTTCCTGAATATACATTTTTCCCAATGTTTTCAAACAGAAAACAAATATCGGATATTTCACCAAATGGGTGCAACAGCTCTGTGAATTTCAAGTTCGAAAATACGAAATTTTCCCTCGTGTGGGAGTAGGCAACCCTATAACCGCGCACTTCTTTGATTATATATCTTTTTGTTCCTTTTTTGATGGAAACAAAAATCTGATATTTCACCAAGAGGGAGCATCAGATGTCTGAATATCAGGTCTGAAAATGCAAAATCTCCCTCATATTTGGGGGGGGGGGGGGGGAGGGGAGGGTATCACCCTTCCACACCCTTCCATATATTGTCCATTTCCCTGAATACTACTTTATATCATATTCCCTACTCTTTGATGGAAATAATTCAATATCTTACCAAACGTTCGCACTAGATGTTTTACTTTCGAGTAAAAAAAGAAAGAAAAAAGGTCCCTCGTGTGGTAGAGGAGTATCCCTCCTCCATGTACCAATAACTATGAGTGCCATATTCTCTGATTTCTATTCATTATATAATTTTACCTAATCTACACGAAATGAATAAGATAGTTTAGACAAGTGTTTGTTTAGGTAAGCAATACTGCATCAAAGAAATTCATTATCATGTGATGAATTACACATTTTAGTGTCTACATTTATGTAACACATATATCAAAAAGAATTAACACTTCTCAAAGAATTGTTTTTACTTCTCAAGTGATAACTGACAGTTTCAACTGGAACTCACCTCATGGTTGACATCAAATGCGTTGGTAATAAAAAGGGGCTAAGACTAAATTTTCATCTCATGTGCTTTAAATTTGAGGTGACAAAAATAGACCATGTGGTAAAAAGATATTGCCTCTAGTAGGCTTTTTGTTTAGCAACAAATCTGTTGGTGAAATATTTCTCTCGTAACAAGGACACACTCCTTGAGTTTAACATCCAAATGCTTTTATTTGTATACTTTACACATAAGAACTATATTTTAAATAAAAAAAGTTTCTTATAAACTATAATGACATTTATTTACATGATTGTGAGATAAAATTGTGACTGCCGCCCATTTTGCACCCCATTTTCCATATTAGGAAGAGCTCGAGCGGTTAAATCAGTACATGCGTGCATCAAAATCTCTTAATATGTATTTTATTGAGTTCTTCATGTTTCGAAACTTGTAAAGACGCTTAAATTGTGTATTGGGTTCCCTAGTTGAAAGGTTATAAAAATATCAGAAAATGGCGGCCATTTTGGACGGTATCTTGGATTTCGGTACTTGCGTGCACCAACATCTCTTGATATGTATTTTATTGAGTTCTTCATGCTTCAAAAGATATATTTAGACATTCAAAGTTTGTATTTGGGTTTTCTGATTGAAAGGTTATAAGAATTTTTGGAAATAGCGGCCATTTTGGACGCCATCTTGGATTTCGGTACTTGCGTGCACCAACATCTGTTAAAGGGACATTCCCGACGATTTTCATAATTTCACATTATGTAGTACATAAATCGACAACTACATGTGGAATTTATTGTGGTTATTGAGCAGAGAAACAATACTTTGAAAAATTACACTGAACAAGGATAATGACATAGGAGGTTCACATGAAGCAGAAATGTAGCAGTGCAATTCCATTACAATACCGCTTGCTTGCGAGTTCGCCTGTGTATAATCTATGCATGCCTTCTTCTTTTGTTCTGCTTGAGCCCCAACTCATGCATTCTTATGGTGACTCTGCCATGTCATCATCCTTGTTCATTGAAATTTGTTCTAAATTTTGAAAATATTCTTATTCTTCATCCCAATTATCACAAATTCTGAAACTCTGTCCTCAGTATAACTAATTCATAGTTGATCAATTGCAAAATTCTAAAAATAACCCGGAGGTCTCGTTTAATATGTATTTTATTGAGTTCTTCATGCTTCAAAACATATATTTAGACATTTTCTGGTTGAAAAGTTATAAGAATTTCTGGAAATGGCGGCCATATTGGACACCATCTTGGATTGCGGAAAATGCTCAAAGAGGATTTATGAGGACTTTAAGTATGTCGTTCTAGACAATTTTCTGGACCTGTCCTGGAAAAAATCAGCTTGTTACCAAAAATGTCAAGGTTTAGGCCTTTTTTGACCTAATGCTCTTGGACTATTAGCCTATCCCGTCTCACCGCGTTGTCCCACTTTCATTCTTTTGTCCACGGTGCGTGAAACGTGGCTGCCGTCATTCGGCCGTGGCCGTCGGGAACATGGTGTAAACGCAGCATATCCATCTCTTCAAGTTTTCATGGTGTGGTTCTTGTTGTTTTCAACTTTCCAAGATGACACTAACATAAATCAATGTAAACAACCCAATGCTCTACAAATATTTCATTCTCTTTGAGCATAAGGATTACGATGCATTAAAAATTCCTTTTCTTGAAACACAAACACATTTTTTATATAATCTATATATTTATATTATTTACATTATAAATGAGTATCTGAATATAAGAACGACCCAAGTCCATGGAAGACCATTTCGAGTAAACTTAAAAAGACTTCGTGTGTTTTTTATTTGTCCATTGATATTCTATTTAACTGTGATGGGAAGGCAACATTGTGTATGCAAATTAGAACATATATCATTATGACAATTAACATTTACATTAATTGTGGAGAGGCCATATTGTGTGATGGACTTGGGTCGTTCTTTGAATCATATACATGATATTCTGCTATAGAGATGAGAGAAGGATGAGAGAGGGCGCTATAATATGAATGTAAGAATGACCCAAGTCCTTCATTCTTACATTCATATTAAAGATTTAACTCATTCATTTCAGGCACTTCCGGGGGTAATTAGGATTTATCATTTATACACAAGATGAGTCCATGCGTAAGCTACAATCTTCCATGTCAAACTGAATTTGGCCAAAAAATTGACTTGGGTCGTTCTTATATTCAGGTCTTCAAATATGCCGGAAGATTATGCTAGCTTCAAGGATTTATTTGTAGAAGATTATAGTGTGCGTAATTTGTCTGTTGCCCAGTCGCAAAGAAATCAAGACGGTTGCCAGATTGCTCCTTGGGAGATCAAATCACCTAATATTCATCAATCCCTCTGGACAACTTTTCAAGACACAGAGGCCCGAATTCACGAAGGTGGTACAAATGAAACCATGGACAAAAACCATGGAGCGCCAAGTGTCGCACGGAATATTTCGTTACGAAATTGGTCGTTTTGTCGACAAAATGACCGTTTCGTTAACGAAATGTTCATTTAGTTACAAAATGTTATCATTTTGTTACAAAATAATCATTATCATCGAGGAAATGACTGATTTCGTAACGAAATATTCCATGCGACACTTGGCGCTCCATGGTTTTTGTCAATGGTTTAAACCATGGTTTCATTTGTACCACCTTCGTGAATTCGGGCCAAGAAGGTTTACGATGGTGATAGGGAGTGTCAATAAATTTGCTGCACATCACGCTTCTTTGATATCACGTTAGGTAACCACCCCCCCCCCCACACACACACACTCACACACACAAACAGAACACTCACACCAGACAACAACAATTGAATAAAACGAACAAAAATATCGACTTGAGACAAACATGACGGATACATTGAAAAGATAGCTCAAATTAGTTACGTTTAGATCTTTAAAAATTCGGAGGTATAATTGAATTCACAGTCGTGATAATAGTCTCGATAATAAGAGTATGCACTGGCTACAGTTCGTTAATATTCCAGAGGTTCGGCATTCCGAATCTCCGTTAATCCCAAAGGGAAATAAAGTAATTATAAGACCTACATCTTAAAGGCATAATTTCCAATTTGCAGAAGAAACAAAAATCCAGCATTAGTGCTTTAAAATAGTTTTAAAATGTGAGTTAGGGATAGAAACAACCACTGTAAAAATTTGAATTCGTATAATCGATGTTAAGTATTGTTAAATAGACAAAATGTGAACATAGTTATGATAAGGATGTTTCCAGAATTATACCGTTTACAGTTATGGCTTAATGAGAAAAATACTGATATCTCCTTACATTTTTGGCTTCACTGCAAAAATATTGTATGGTAGGATGCTTTGTGATACAAAAGACCTACCCATATGCATCGAATGTGATATCTTAAAGATTTTTAAATCACTGCTCCCAAAGGTAAACAGAACATTTAAAAAAAACTTCAAGACAAACATTGAAAACACTCATTTAAATGGGGAAAAAGAGGAGTGAATTACGTTTTCACAAACAGAAATCTCTGCTAGGAACCGTTCTACTGACTGAAATCGGTGCTCAGCCAATGACCAATACGTGATTCGAGGTTTGACTGCATAAACATGCTTTCAATAATCCACGCTTTTATTGGAGATTTTCACTAGACGTACAATTCTTAGTAGACTACCACAACCTTTGAGAAGATCCGCAGAATCGCGCCATCTATTGACGGGCAACCACAAATGGCTAAAATTAAGCTACGTCATACGCTACAGATTATCACCTCAGGTGACCACGTAGTTGCTTTTGTTGCCCTTGAATTTGAAATTTCTCGCTTCTGGGTTCTTCTTCCAAGAGACACCCTTTGTCAGTAATAGAATTGGTAGGGTCCTATCATACAAGTACGAAATAAGCCTCACCGTTGGTACCGAACTTTCCTTTGCCCACTTTCTCTTTACACTTGTTTTTGCCAAAGTGGGCTAGCCCCACCGATAATCCCGTACTATCTGGCCCTGTAAAAAAAGCAGGGTTAGCATCGCAATTGTGGTGCTAGCCCCGCAATTGCGGTACCAAGCAAGCGAGTGTAAACAGAACGAAGAAATAATCCGGGGCTAAGCAACGGAAACAAAGCCCGAACACCAAAAAGTACGGGACTAAGACATACGAGTGTAACAAGGTCAGTTTTCTCTTAAGCCCGGGACAAGAGCTTAGTACGGGATTTATTGGCGATTATATCGAGTATAAAAAAACGACAGCAAAATAAACCGCCTATACTATATCATTGTATTTATTTATTGTTGTATTTGCTATAACGAAAATCCAGGGCTATTTTTCACATCCGGTATCGATTGCAACACTACGAAATGGACATACATTATCCTTTACCGTTATAATACAACCGCGATAAATATAAACAAGATGAGGGGGTTCCTAGATAAAGTGACCAGGGGCGGATCCAGGAATTCTGTAAATGGGGGGGGGGGGGCACAAAGTAGTTTATTTACCACTTGCGGGTCTTCATCGGCTGACAAGCACAAAAAAGTGCAATACAATCGGGTGAATAGGAAAGTTTCTTTCAAAAAAAAAAGAACAAATTCAAAGGGGGCCCCCTTTTCAGTGTTTTTCTTTTTATTTCTTTTATTTTTAAAAAAGGAAATAAAATTAGAGGAGCGCCGGTGCGTCCCACCTCGATCCGTCACTGGTAACCCACGGTTAGGTTGTGTGGCTATAGTTTGCAATTGTCACTAGCATGACTACAACAGAAAATCCAAGTTCGTGAGTAGCTCTGAAAATTGGGAAATAAGTACAGAATGAAAAAAAAAAAGCCAAAGCAAGACGAAGCAAGAGCATAATATGGGCGTGCACTCCGTGGCCCCTTTAACTAAAGCCTACCTTTTGTCCAGCATTGAATAGTTTGATTCCGAGAATCTCACATTGAGTGACAGGATTATTGACGTAGTTCACAATCTTGCCTTAAAAAGAAAAAAAGAAAAAAAAAACTGTTATATATCCCGGAGATGACTATTGTATTTATCACTGTGAGGAATCCTTTTTAACCTTGTTTTTTGGTTGTCAATACAATCTGAGTATCACAGATAGGGCTTTACATTTTTTACAACTTAATCTTTCTCCATTTTTTTAAACTCTGGCTTTGAATGGATGTTGTCACCTTTCTGACCTCTATTTACCAGAGCGTTCCTTAAAAATGTGGTCATAATTGTATTGTTGGTTCATACAGCACGTACTGCACGGTCTATTGCTCTGGTATTTGCAATGTCAAACGATGGTGCTCAATAGAGCATCGTCAAAAAAAAGATTTTGTGTTTAGGGGTTTATTTTCCAAGTGAGAAGGTGGCTGGCTAGCCATTACTGCACTAGCTGGTCTCTGCATGGGGTCCAGTTGGATGTAAGGCGGGACAACTTCACCGGGTTTTACACCTTGCTCTTCACGATGAATGAATCAAGAGGAATCTTGTATGTGTATGAGTTTTGACTCTCTCACACGTGGGACCTTCACTTTATGTCCAACCCGAGGGACAGAGTGTTTTTGTGTGTGACCGTTTATTAGTGGCAAGGCTCATCAGCAATATGCCCAAAAATGAACAATGCTTGAAAGAAACCATTAAGATGATGTGGGTCAGTGTTTTTTTTATAGGAAATAAACAGTCTAGTGGACCTATCAACTCCTTAAAGAAGCAAATAAAACAGTGACATATTCATATTCGGGGCAACTGGATATCAGTCATATTCAAGTAATGTATTAAAGAAAACAACTACATATTGAATAAAGTATATATAGTAATCAGAAATCATATAACATAAAATTCAAAGCGTTACATTCTCCGAAAATGCAGTAATGAATATGAATTTACAATTGCATTAAAGGTCCGGTTCACCTTTGGAAGAAGTGATTTTGAAAAATTTCAAGATATCACATTGAGGCATGGTTGGTTGTATCACAGAACATCCTACCATATAGATCTTTTGCAATTAAGCCTGAAATAAAAGGAGACATTACACCATTTTCTCACCAAACCATAAGTGCAGACGGCTTAGTCTGGAAACATTTTTGTTTATAACTGTTGTTCACATTTTGTATATCTAACAATGCTTGACATCGATTATACTGGTTCGAATTTTTAAATTGGCTGTTTCTACCCCGAACTCACATGCTAAAAGTATTTTGAAGCACTAATGCTGGATTTTTGTTTCATCTGCAAAATGGTAAATTACGCCTTAAATGAACATATTTTCCAAAAAAAAAAAAAACTTTCCTGAAATAATCGGTTTAAATGTCATTAAAACTTATAATTCATGATCACAGTTAGCATGCATTTTTCGTCCTCTTTTTTTTTTCTTTTTGGTTAGCTTTTGCGTTGTGTTTTGTTGTGTTCATGTCGAGTGTTAATTGTCCGCTCGATATGTCGGTATTTTCGTAACTTTGTTTTGGGCCATCTCTATAGTCAAGCTCTGCCTATGAAGATGATCCAATTTACAATTTTCAATTTCATATGAGATTGTATATATTATATATATATATATATATATATATATATGTATATGTATATATATATATATATATATATATATTCTTTACAAACAAATTTGAACTGCTCCTTAACCTAAAATTTGCATTCACTCTGACCTTGTTGTATATTTTCTCTCCATATCTTTATACAATTATATCCCACAATGTGCATTGATGCGTTTGAACAATTCACATGATTTACGACATATTGTCAAATGTTGTTATACATTATAATGAAAACGAAATGCAAAAAAAAAAAATTAAACTGAACTGCTTTTTCGTGTTTCCATGACTGTAGGTCAACTCTGTCAACCGAGTAAATACAAGATATATGTTAAACAGAATAGAGAATGATTACTTTAACTCACAAAACCCGGTTTGCATATGGTTTTAACATTTTTGTAATTGTTTAGAGTCGTTTGCAAAGATTCGTGCATTCATTTGCTAAATTTGACACTTATTAATCTGCGCTGTAACCTGCTTTATTACATTGACATTTCTTGAACTTCTTTGATTAAACAAGTATACAATTGAATAAGACATATTTAATCAAAGATTATCAGCTAAACGACATTTCTCCTGATGTAATTGTAGTAAGTCACTTTGATTTCGACAATTTTCATGAGGCAAAAGAACCAAACAGGTAGAGGTCGAATTTAAGACCATTGACATTCACAACAGCTCCAGATTCATATTACAGCTGATCTCATAGTCTGTTTGTGAGCGGATGTGTTGGCAAGTAATATCTTTAATTTGATTTTGGTTTCTAAAGTGGTAAACGTTCCTAAAGGTGTTAAAAGAAATTGTTTGAGACTTTAACTCCATCATTATTCTTTCTTTTTCTCAAACTATCAGAACGACTGCAGAAATATCAGGCAGGAAGTAGTTTGACTCAAATAGACCAATTATATTCTGGGTATAATGAATGTTAGCTTTAATGTAACATTAGAATTTCCGATCTAAATTCAGGTCGCGCACGTTGCAGTCTTCTATTGTATCGTCGTATTAAGTTAATTTTATGTGAATACAAGCTGACTGTGAACATATGCACAAAAAAATCACACAGGTTAGCAATGAGTTAAAAAAAGAATCTTAATAAAACTTGATAAAACACTTCTGAATGTGAAATGCTGCATGTTACTTTGACGGTGATAGAGATGGTGGTGGATTTGTTGTTTTAAGTGATTTACAAATTCTTTAAAATGCTTAGGTTTGCTGTTTTGTTTATTTTTGTTATTTTGTCTATAAAGGCCTACAGGTTGGTGAGGTTTCCTTATGGTCTCTTACTTTAGCAGGTTCTCTAATTCTGGATCACGGTGTGTGACGACTGTGTAATTGTTTATGTGCCTTTGAAAGATTCATTGTAAAACTGTGAATGTCCGAATCGTTATATATCACACCTAAAACAAAATACTTTACGCAATAACTCTTTGTAACTTAAACTCTCATTAGAATGCTAGAAGTTCAATACAAATCATGTACCATACCATTAATGGCAACAACAACAAAAAAAATTGGAGAACTGTCAATTCGATATAAGTCTACAGATCTGTTCTTCTTCAAACCTAACAACTGTCGAGTTTGTAATCATTCCCAGTCCATCTCTGTGTTATTCATGGCGACTGTGACTTCATGTCTTCATGTCAATTGCACTTGTCGTTTGCCTGTCGAAAGGCATTTAGTTTGAAGATAATCATGAAAGTTCGTTACAGGAATCACGCGTATGCGCCTTCGATCTTCCTCCGAATTTGAAAACGTTAAACCCCGATTCTTGATTGCCTCGTCAACACGGTCTTGCGGAATCATAGGCATGTGAGTCTTGTAGGCTTCAAGGAGTTCATCACGTGACCTAGCCACATGATGCTCGATTTTTCCATCCGCAGTCTCCAGGAAAAATCTCTTGTCGTAGAAGTATGCAGCTCTCCCTTCTCTGTACAACATTGCGTACATATGGAATATTCCCGGCGAATTCAATACACTCTCTGGTTGAACTCTGGCATGGTACGCGTACGCCATTATCTCGGAAAAGTAATCTGACTCTCGTTTTTCATTCGGATTTATCCTACAACGCCACCACCACCCATCAATCAAATCCGTATTTTTTACAGCGTACCTATCAGGACTGTGTTCTAGAGGCAGGTGTAAACGCCAAATCATCCCGTCCTTGGTGCGGACAAACTTGTAGGTGGACAAAGATTCCTGATAGACAGGACTTTCAGAGCTGAAATCAAGGGGAATTGGAGTAAAAGTCGGATCGGATGCACCGACGTCCACTAGATGCCTTTGACCCTTGACTTCGAGATCTCTCACTATGGTAGCAATGTGTCCGCCTTCAAGGCGATGGGTAATTCCTGAGACCAGCATGACGTCATAATCAAGGGCTGTCAGTAAGCTGCATGTTTGAAAATGAAACGTTGAAGCGAGGTTATCACTGATTGTGCAACTTTTTGCTATTCAGATGAAATAAACTTTACGAACAGTGCATTGTTTAAAAAAAAATAAATAAAAAGCGTAATCCTCATGCAGGGCTTAATCATAACTTGAGCTAATTGAGCAGACGAACTGTGAAGTCCTGAAAAGCATAGCAGCATCAATAATGAAAGCTTGATTTGGAAAAGATTGAAATAAGGCTAAATCAACCAATGTGGCATGACTTAGTTCATCTTAGACGATAAAATAAAAGGAAAATGGGATATGAAATTGCTTCCACTTTTTTTCTTATCGCCTTTGGTCAAATCAGTGAAAGAACACTAAATGTCACGTGAAAATAGGTAAAAATTCGACGCTCATCTAATATTCACGTGATTGTGTTTTTTTTTCAGTATGAATCAGTCATGAAATTATTGAGAGCCTAAATTTAGTAAGTCTCCCATTTTACATATATTTTGTTTACATTAGCTATTTATTATTGTTAGTTAACAGCCTGTGGAACACAGTTGTTAGAGAAAAGTGCAGGTTTCAACTGTGAGTCGGGAATTTAAACGGACTGTACAGTACTGGTTGAGGTGGGGATTCATGTTTTGAACATTCCTAAGTGAGATAATGAGAAACCTCTTATGAAATATGAAAGAGCATGTAATTTTAAGAAGGATTCAACGTCTTTTTGATGAAAATTGGTTTTCAAATGGCTGAGATATCCAAAAAAAAAAGTGATAATAATAAAAGGTGACAGGCCACGCCTTTTATTGGGATCTCTTTGCTTCACCTTGTTTTGGATATCTCAGCCACTTCAAAACCGATTTTCATCGAATAAACTTTTGATACCCCTTAGAAATGCATGCTCTTTGACATCTTATAGAGTGGTTTCTGAATATCTCGCAAAACGTTGAAAGCTGAATCCTCACCTCAACCAGAACTGTACATACCCAAAGCTATTTTGACCACTTCAAGGCCCACAGGGATGGAGGGGGGGGGGGTGCACATTGTGCCCCCATATAACTTCTTTATCATATAATGTATCATAATAATTTGGCACATAGGTAGAGCAACTCATACTCTTTACATGATCCAATATTTGAAATGTCTCAAGGTCACCCTTTGAGGGCGGTATTAATCAAAATATAGAGAAATACATGGGAAATATGCTAAAATCATGTTTTTTTCTTTATATTTCTTTCTCCCGAGTATATATGATTTTATTTTGTATCGATCATTTTCTTACTTTCCTAAAAGGAAAAGAAGTCAACCTTCACTATTTGTAATGGTTGAAATTTCTCAAGGTCAACATGCGGTAGCGCTATTCATTACAATAATAAAGAAATATTTGAGACCTTTGATGTATTGCTTGGGATAGGTACATACATTGGTATCATAATGCACATTTCATATTTCCATAATAATATTGAAACTTTGAGTTTGCAGGTGGATAATACGATAAACAAATGATATTACAGGCAAAGCTTGTGTGCAAATTAAACAAAATAAAAGGGTGGTCTTTGGAAAATGCTGTATTTTCGGTTATTTCTATTTGAACATCCATTGTTTGATGTCATATAAAAAGAAAGGAAATGATAAGAAAACCATTTCAGGGTAATTCACAACCATAATTACTTCACATTTTGATCTTTTACATCCTTTACATTACATATGATTATCTCAAAATAAACTGATTCAATTACTGAAAAAAATGAATTACCCACGTTATCACTTTACCAACCTGTACATGAAGAAGTTCTGATCGTAACAGATTCCACCCAGTCCGGAAAACATATTCTCCTTCATGTTTTCGTATTTCGGAAAGAACTTTTTGTCGGGTTTTGCCGTCAGCATACCGGTAGTAATGTTCTGATACGGTATTTCGTAATGCATCTGGCAGACGATTTCTTGGAGAAGGTTGAGCCGATTTCGTCGGAGTTTCGAAAGCGAGGATTCAATGCCAAGTACATGATAGAGGAAGTCGAAAGCCTCATGCAGCGAGAGCTGTAGGGGGCCGACGGTTAGTGCCTTTGGTGTTTCGGATGTGTACATGCGTGTTCCACAATGAAAGAGAACTCTTCGAGATCGCGTAGAGAGTCCCGAGTGGTTTGAGAAATGTACATTTTGCCTGAGCATCCAAGTTGGTGCACTGTTATCTAAAACCCGTGTCAGCAAAGATGAACGCATTTGAAACATTTCTTTGCACCGATACATGGGGTAGTTTGGACACAATCGACAGTTAATGCAAATGTTCAAAGATTGAATGCATATCGGCACGCTTTATCAAGTTAGGAAAATTTTCCTTTAGATTCTAGTTGCATTTTATTACTAATTTATTCCTCCACCTTAATTGTGATATTGCATTACGAGGGTAATGTACAAATGCCACCTGATTATTGCTGTATCGACACGCTCAGCTGAGTCACGATGGTACACACATAATGTGCACAACAATATGTACGCATTCCCTTGCTCCACCGTCACATATCTCGATCTAAAGTACTCATGTTCTTTGTGGTTGGCTGCTCTTTGGATAGCTCTGGTGTTGGATATGGCCTTTGTGTGACCCGAGTTGGTTTCTGTACCTAATTCTATTTTTTCCAACTATCCTCTTGAAATTATGTATGACACATTGTGGGATCCGGTCGCCTTTGAATATTCTACAGATGAATGGCGATGTATAAATGCTGTTCATCAGCATCGTCATCTGCTCCGGGCCTTCAACAGCCTGGAGTTATCTTCGCTCCATATATATACCTGCAGTAATAATCACACGGTGTTCTTTTGTTGCTTCCTGCACTCGATAGCCATCATGCGTGTATTAATTCCTTTTCGGATAATAATGGCTTTTGTGTGAATCAAAAGAATATCATTCTACACATACAATGTATTACACATTTAAGATGGTTATTTGGTGAAATTTGTCGGGGACGCGAGCGTGGTGGCTCCAGCGTTTTGAGGAAGCTTACGTTTTCATTAAAGTGCTTTTGAATAATCTCCTCAGATAAACAGCTTTTATTTGAGAGTCATGCTAGACCTACGCCAAACCATCATGCAATCGAATGCCTTTTAACGCATGTTATAATGTGCAGCTTTGTATGATATGTTTATAAAGAGCGGCTGAGCTACCGAGAAGCTGTGTGTGTGTGTATGTGTGTGTGTGTGTGTGTGTGTGTGTGTGTGTGATATTCAAGTCTGCATACTCTGTCTGAATTCTTTTTCATGATTTGTTCATTGACTGCAAGAATGTTCCTAGGTATTTTCTATACGTTTGGAAATGACAAGAGAATCATTCGGAGATAGTGTTTATTTTGCAGGATGCTTAATCTTTAGATGTAATCTTTTCAAAATATGTGCCTATATCACTGTTTTTTAATCTAAATCCTTTATAGTTCTATCACGACAAAATATCAAAAAGTTGTACCAAAACTACCACACTCCAAAGATAAAGTACTAAAAATATTGTCCCAATACACCAAATGTCGTTTCTTTCCCAAATAATAGATCTATCAACTTTCATGCTGAAAGAAGTGCAGTATACCTGTTTTAAGTTACATGTTATCGTGCATGTTGTCACTTAGATCATTCAAGGAAGTGAATATTTCCACTATTTCGGTGAGAAAATATTTATCATTGTGTATGCATATATACTGTATATATATATATATATATATATATATATATATATATATGTATATATATACATATATACATTCCCGTAAATATTACCAACTTCAGAGATAATAAAACACTTCTAGACACACACAAGTACATGGGAAAAATGGGTACTTCTGAATGATTTACTAGAATAAAATAAAAGTCTTGTAATAAACTTTTTATTACGTGCCGTCGTTTTTTGTTGCGTTTACTCCTTTTAATTACAGCATACACTCTGAAAACTGAAGTGTTGAATCTACCATTATAAACGCTAGATTCAACATTTAGAAAAGGGCCGAGGAGTGACCACACTTTAATTGTTACATTAACATTTTAGAATGTGTTAGAAATTCAGCGTTTTGAAAGTGTTGTAAAAAGTGTTGGATTTTACCCTTCACTGAAAGGGTGATGCAACATTTAGAAAAGGGCCGAGGAGTGACCGCACATTAATTGTTAAATCAACATGTTTGAATGTGTTAGAAATGCAGCATTTTGAAAGTGTTGTACAAATGTGTTGGATTGTATTAACAGAAAGGCTGATTGAACATTTAGGAAAGGAAGAACGTGTTAAGACATTTTCATGAAAGCAATTTTCTCTTGAATTAAAATGTACCATGTGATTTAAATGCACTTCAGTCGTTTTAGCTGCTCAAATAACAGAGGGTGTACACATAAGTGACGCATACAATTTGACAAAAAGGTCAAGCCATCTGAGTGAACATTGAATTCAACAAGAAAATTTTATTCAACCAATTGTTACTTCATTTGCAAAAGGTCAAGCCATCTGAGTGTACATTAAATTCAACAAGTTTTTTTCTCAACAAAATGTTACAACTTCAACATAGAATGTAATACTGCATTATACAAATCATATATATGCAAAGTTTCTCATTAGCACCTAGCTGGACTGCCGTGGCAATTTTTTGACAGTTTAATAATCTGACACGGCATCCACGGCAATAACGGCCAGTCACGTTTGCCTATCCCGTCTCACCGCGTTGTCCCACTTTCATCCTTTTGTCCACGGTGCGTGAAACGTGTCTGCCGTCATTCGGCCGTGGCCGTCGGGAACATGGTGTAAACGCAGCATAAACAAATGCAGTTTTTCCATCTCTTCAACTCTTCATGGTGTAGTTCTTGTTATTAGCAACTTCCCAAGATGACATAAACGTAAATCCCATGTAAACAACCCAGTGCTCTCCGATTATTTTATTCACTTTGAGCTGATTATGATGCATTAAAAATGCCCTATCTTGAAACACAAACACTTTTTTTATATATATGTTTATATTGTTTACATTACAAATTTGATTATGTTAGCTTTAAGAATTTATTTGGAGCGCTCATATTATAGTGTTTGTAATTTGTCTGTTGCCCAGTCGCAAAGAAATCAAGACGGTTGCCAGATTGCTCCTTGGGAGATCAAATCACCTGAGACTCATTAATCCCTCTGGGCAACTTTTAAAGGCACAAAAAGGTTTAATGATGGTGATAGGGAGTGTCAACAAATATGCTGCACATAACGCATCTTTGATATTGCGTTAAGTACCCCCCCCCCACACACACACAAAACACTCACACCAGACAACAACAATTGAATAAAACGAACAGAAATATCGACTTGAGGCAAACATTACGGACACATTAAAAGATACCTCAAATCAGCTACGTTTAGATCTTTAAGAATTGGGAGATTTAATTGAATTCATAGTCATGATAATAATCTCAATAATAAGCGTATGCATTGGTTACAGTTCGTTAATATTCCAGAGGTTCAGCATTCCGAATTTCCGTTAATCCCAAAGGGTAATAAAGTAACCGTAAGGCCTACATCTTAAAGGCATAATTTACCATTTGCAGGAGAAACAATAACCCAGCATTAGTGCTTTAAAATAGTTCTAAAATTTGAGTTAGGGTTAGAAACAACCACTGTAGAAATTTGAATTCGTATAATCGATGTTAAGTATTGTTAAATACACAAAATGTGAACATACTTATGATAAAGATGTTTCCAGAATTATATCTTCTACAGTTATGGTTTAAAGAGAAAAATACTGATATCTCCTTATATATAAGGCTTTAGTGCACAAATATTGTACGGTAGGATGTTTTGTGATACAACAGACCTACACATGCATCAAATGTGATATACTGAACATTTTTAAATCACTGCTTCCAAAGGTAAATAGGACCTTTAGAATACTTCAAGACGAAGATTGAAAACACTCATTTAAATAATGTGGAAAAGGGAGGAGTGAATTATGTTTTCACCAACAGAAATCTCTGTTAGGAATATAGACTACCGTTCCGGTGATTCAGTTGCTCGGTGACTCGGTGCTCAGCCAATACGTGATTCGAGGTTTGACTGCATAAACTTGCTTCCAATAATCTGCGCTTTTATTGGATATTTTTCACTAGACATATAATTTTCAGTAGACTACCATACCCTTTGAGAAGATCCGTAGAATTGCGCCATCTATCGACGGGCAACCCAAATATGGCTAAAATTAAGCTACGTCATAAGTATACGCTACAGATTATCACCTCTGCTGACAATTTGTTGCCCTTGAATTTGAAATTTCTCGCTACTGGGTTTCTCTTCCAAGAGACACACTTTTCAGTAATAAAATTGGTAGGGTCCTATCATACAAGTACGAAATAAGCATAAAAGAGTAGCATTATATACGTTGAATGAGTATGAATAACTGCATTTTAATGGTATAATCGTGAATTTCAGTAAACGCCGTTTCATTTGTTCACGCTGTGTAAAATATTTCTATTCTTGAGTACTCTTCGTTGCTATTATTTAGAATAAAACACAACAACAAATGCTTGCATAACAATATATTTCATATAGTGGTGCAAAATTAAAAACGTGTATAAGCGGGCCAATCACCTCTTGTTTTGTTATAAAAAACCAAAACATAACTCAGACCAGATTTCTGTCCCCCGCGCATCCTGATGATACATTGAAATCGGGATAAAGATTGAGTGACGATTATATATACATATATATATATATATATATATATATATATATATATATAAATATATATAAATATAGGTGTGACGTCACACCTATATATACAAAAATAATGCAGCATCCATCACGTACGAAGCCAAGCTCACTTCACCTTATATTATAATATATATATATATATATATATATATATATATATATATATTATTTAGGGTGGAACTGTTCTTTTATTTCCTTTGTTACAGTAATGTTCAATGTTCATCAAGGAAATTAAGCGTAAGTCCAGTCTTAAAGGGGATGGCTAGTACTGATCAGTGGGAATCAGTAGAAATGCTGGGGGATGATTGTTCCAATTCTTGAGGGATTCATTTAAGAGTACATTATATATCTATTGTTATGTGAAAATTATTTGCTTCAGAACGGTCTCATATTCAAATAATGTGCAGTTTAATGCCCCGTCACTGTACAGGCACGCTAACCTGGAAACATTAAACTACACATTACTTGAATATCACCATTCTGAAGCAAATAATTTTCACAGAACAATAGATATATAATGTACTCTTTGATGAATCCCACAAGAATTGGAACAATCATCCCCCAGCATTTCCACGGATTCCCACTGATCAGTTACTAGCCATCCCCTTTAATAATGTCCGTGTGTTCTGTTCCTACGGAGTTAGTCATGCCTCTGTTTTCTTTTTCACCCATAAAGTGTTTTCGCTTTCCTTTTTTAAAAACCCAAATAGTAATCACTTTTAAAGTTTCCATCTGAAAAATAAAACTCCATTCAAAGGTCTTGATTATGAATACTTTACTGTATTGATGCCCAATGCGTTCAAACAAAAACAAAACACAACACAACAGAGATTTTGTATACCACTTTCAGTGTCTTCTCGAGTGTCTTTGATTTGATTTATTGTTCCTGCATTATGGTTGTAGGAACTACATGCACGTACATGTTCATGTGTTCACACATTATAAACATTTTTTTTTTAGTTGTTTACTATCTAAAAAAAAAATGAGTGAAAATATTCTCTCTTAAAGGAGTGAATACAAAAAAAGAGTGAGATTAGAGTGAAATTGGAGTGAATTTTGAGTGAAAATGATCCCTGAGGTCGCTCCAAAAAGAGTGAAAATGAACATCTTCACTCAAAATTCACTCCAATTTCACTCTAAATTCACTTTTTTGTATTAACTCCTTCAAGAGTGAATATTTTCACTTGAGTTTTTTAGAGAGTACAAAGTAGTTTTGTCTCCACTGCCTTTACAATGTGTAACAAAAAGTTATTAGAGATAAAAAGGAATAATATAGAAGTAATATAGGAGGGTTACAACTTAAGCGTAGCTTGATTTCTTGCAGTCGTTGTACATAATAGAATAATGGAAAGCGGGATGACTTGCAATTCAGAGATGAGATAGAAGAAAGGGTAAAAAGGTAAAGGAGGGAGGTGATTGTGTTTACTTAGGTGTGCACAAAGTTATATCAACTGCATGGATCACTGATCAGCAAGGTATGACAAAATATTTTCTCATCGAGGTACAGATGAGAAGCTTCGTATGCCAGGTCATGGTCTATCTCCCACTATAGGGCTTTTTACGCTGGCAAATGTTTGCTTAGTCCCTTACCAACGGGGGGGGGGGGGGGGGGGCTAAGGGGGGGGGGGGTGGCTTAGCCCCATCGTTGGTACCGGACTTTCCTTTGCCCACTTTCTCTTTACACTTGTTTTTGCCAAAGTGGGCTAGCCCCACCAATAATCCCGTACTATCTGGTCCTGCAAAAGAGCAGGGTTAGCACCGTAATTGTGGTGCTAGCCCGCAATTGCGGTACCAAGCAAGCGAGTGTAAACAGAGTGAAAAAATAATCCGGGGCTAAGCAACGGAGACAAAGCTCGAACCCCACAAAGTACGGGACTAAGACATACGAGTATAAAAAGGTCAGTTTTTTCTTAAGCCCGGGACAAGAGCTTAATACGGGATGTATTGGCGAGTGTAAAAAGCTGGAAAAAATGGTACGGGATAGTCCTGGGTTAGAGAAAGTACGGGGTTAAGAAACACAAGTGTAAAAAGGGCCAATGTTTATATGCTATGACTATTGCTCCGCTTCTCTGAACTCTTTCCTTTTCTGGTATCCACCCCCCCCCCCCTTATTTTTTTTAAAATCTTGTAATAATTCCCCCTGTGTTGTCCTCCTTGGTAAAGTGACACTAAAAATACTCAGCAGTTCACATCATCATCTTTGTTTTTAGTGTGTATGTATTTTTTTTTCCTTCAGCTGAAAATAAACAAGAACTGTAACAAATCAAAATGCCCAGACAGGGTTATGATTAATTGCCAGAGGTTGTTATCCAGCAAGTCCAGCGAATTTCTTGTCGATAAAGGTCTCCTCCACCTGTATGGTGATACCTCAAGTAATCATGATATGTATGTACATAAACATTGTAATAAACACGTGATTATCTCTTTCATATGCGTACTCCTGTTTATTTTATATTCTGGCGATTTTTTTTTTTAAACTTTGTCATGATATTATTTATACAAGTGGAGAAAGAAAACAAACTGAACAAACTGATCTGAACTGCACTTTATATAAGTTTGGATTAATGGCTATGTTTACCTAATAATGAATAGTGACTAACACTCTGCTGTGATGAGCCATTGCCGGTTATTATATCGAGTATAAAAAACGACAGCAAAATAAACCGCCTATACTATATCATTGTATTTATTCAAATGTGTTGTATTTGCTATTACGAAAATCGCTATAACGAAAATCCAGGGCTATTTTTTCCCATCCGGTATCGATAGCAACACTACGAAATGGACATACATTATCCTTTACCGTTATAATACAACCGCGATAAATATAAACAAGATGAGGGGGGGGGGTCCTAGAGTGGGATAAAGTAACCAGGGACGGATCCAGGAATTCTGTAAAGGGGTGGGGGCGCAAAGCAGTACCACTTGCGGGTCTTCATCAGCTGACAAGCACAAAAAAGTGCAATACAATCGGGTGAATATGAAAGTTTCTTTCATAAAAAAAGAACAAATTCAAAGGGGGCCCCCTTTTCAGTGTTTTCTTTTTATTTCTTTTATTTAAAATAATATATAAAATTAGAGGAGCGCCGGTGCGTCCCACCTCGATCCGTCACTGGCAACCCACGGTTAGTTAGTGTGGATATAGTTTGCAATTGTCACTAGCATGACTACAACAGAAAATCCAAGTTCGTGAGTAGCACTGAAAATTGGGAATAAGTACGTAATGAAAAAACAAAAACAAAAAACAAGAGGAAGCAAGAGCATGATATTGACGTTCACCCCATGGCCCCTTTATCTAAAGCCTACCTTTTGTCCAGCATTGAATAGTTTGATTCCTAGAATCTCACATTGAGTGACAGGAGTATTTACGTATACTGGCATACTGGTATACTGGTATACTGGTTCGAATTTTTAAATTGGTTGTTTTTTACCCCTAACTCACATGCTAAAAGTATTTTGAAGCACTAATGCTGGATTTTTGTTTCATCTGCAAATGGTAAATTATGCCCTTTAATGAATGTATTTTCCAAAAAAAAACTTTCCTGAAATATTCGGTTTAAACGTCATTAAAATCTACGATCATAATCACAGTTTCATTTCATTTCATTTATTCATTACAACACGGCACATGATTCAGCCAGACGGCTGTTCTTCCTCATGTCCGTGCATCATGAGGTAAAAATGACATACTTTTTTTCAAAACATATACCAGGGCTCGACACTAACGGTGGCCCGGTGGCCCGGGGCCACCAAAAATGAAAGTCGGGCCACCAAATTTCAAAAAAGGGCAAATTTGGTGGCCCGCCTCGGGCCACCAAAATTTTTTGAAAAGTATGTCAATAAATTCGTAACTTTTTGCGCCGGAAATTAGTAGTTAAATTTGTTTAAAGGATGGATCAAAAGGACTGAATGAGTGCCTGAGAGTGAGTGTTGCAAGTTTGTTGAAGTTTATTTATGAGTAGATATGTCCAACTTCTAATTCTTACTATCATAAAACTTAAATATTTGACTCATTAAAACAAAGGACTTTTAATGTTTTTTATTGTTTTTTCGGGACACCAAATTTTTCTCTCGGGCCACCAAAAATTTGAAATTTAGGATTTTGGTGGCCCCATCGGGCCACCAAACAAAAAAGTTAGTGTCGAGCCATGCATATACACATGTACATGAAACATATATAAAAATACAATTAGATGAAACAAATCAGAACAAAAGTATAAGAAAGAAAGAAAGAAAAAAATATTTACATAAAAATGTCCTGTTCACCTTTGGAAGCAGTGATTTAAAAAAAGCATGCATTTTTCGTTATCTTTCTTTTCAGCTTTTGCATTGTGTTTTGTTGTTTTCATGTCGAGTGTGAATTGTCTGCTCGATACCTCGGTATTTTCGTAACTTTATCTGGGGCCATCTTTATAGTCAAGCTCTGCCTATGAAGATGATCCAATTTCCAATTTTCAATTTCATATGAGATTGTATATAATAGGCCCTATATATATCCTTGGTTGTATCATTACCTCATTTCTTTAAAATTTTTCTCCATTTGTGACCGTGCACCTCAAAACGAACATAAAGTCGCACACACTGATTTTGCGTGAGGACTGAAAATAAGTGATATGGGTCAACCTAGCCGAACTTGACTTTTTCATATTTTCTGAAAGAGCGGGTCTTCTTTTACATTATGCTAAAATTTGGTATCATAAAACGGGCAGGAAAGTGTGTTTTATTAGCAATTTATCTCGAACATTTTCAGTAGATTAGTGTGATTAGGTGTGTCTTTAGAATCCCTTTTTCATTTCTGAAAAACCTTGTCCACACTCTTCACTTTCAACTCTAATAACTTTTGAAAGGATAGCGCTACTGCTTTGAAAGTTGGCATTAATTATGGACAGAATGTGTTAATGAGGCATGCCTAATTTCAGTTTAATCTAATAATCCCTTCATTGTTGTTACTCTGGTGGTTTACTTCCTGTCTTTTGTCCCATTCATCGCACAGCCAGTACGGCTTGGTAAAGATTAAGCGCTTGAATAGACATGGTACTTCAGAGCCTCTTTTCTCAGTTTACACTTTTCCTGAGTTTGTACTTTCTTTCCAATATTTAGGTAGGTTAGGAGAGTCCGTTTGATTTGAGTTATACATCATTTTAAAGCTTAAAGTCTGCTCTTTCAGAATATGGTCTTAACTAAAAATTCATGCCTGGCGACTTTTTGTTTGTTTTGAGGTGCAGTGTCACATTTGTAATTAATGCTTGATATGCGTCATTACATGCTTTTCTTCAATGTCTCCTTACGAAAAAAATGGAGTTGCAAAAGTTTGATATTACATGGACGTATATATAGCATTGCATTTATATATAATATATATAGCATATGATTAAAGGGGAAGTCCGGACGATTATCAGCCGTTTCGTGTGTAAAGAACAATATTTCATGAACCTATTACCCTTTTCCCGACGAGAAAAGACCATCAGATACATTTACTATGATTTTTTTTTTAAAATAAGGTAATTCTTCATGTTCGAATCCGTCGCGAGCTGCCCTTCGTACTATCTGTCCCAGGATGCATTGCGCGTGACGTATCGGGCGCAGTTTCCTCAGCTGAGAGCACCGCGAGCGAAGCCCAGCTACGCATCGATCTCCCATTGCACTGCTGACTGCGGGCGGTATCTGCATGTGTGCCTTGTCGGCGCTACTGCAGGAGACCGTACACCGATTTAGGAGTGCTGTTGCCAAACGCTGTATTCCTTTATTCAAATAATCTTCGTTATATATCTATATAAAATCTTCAAAGATTAATGTAAAATAGTTGCAATGCTATAACATTTTCGTTTAAATTGAAATATGTATGTATTATAATACTGCCGTACTTATTAGTGTCCACCCCATCACTTACAATGCATTAGCTGTTGTCGGGCTGTGCAGGCATACATTTACGTCTGCTGCTGCCAAGTGCTATCACAATCCGCGATCGTTTTTTCGACTTCTGAGTGTGAACAATCTGAAATCAGTCTGTCAATGTCAGAATTATTGCCTCTTTTGTTGTCCGAGACTGTGAAAGTGTGTCTGACGGTGATAAAATACGACAGTATACATGTAACTTGAACCGATGAAGAAACGCCAGCGCCAGCTTGGTACCGCCGCCGCGCCGCGCCGGTAACTACGACCAGCAGCCCAATACACACAGCGTAATCGGGCTGCGTGTTGTAGCATTCAGGATCATGTAAAGGTAGTATCGTGGATAGATATCAATTTAAAATCGAAATATTTCTTCAATTTGAAGACTTACTAGTAAAGTTGAAGTATTGACAACACCCTAACACTTGACACATCGGCATTTTTTTAATGAAGCAATAGATCATGCCGCGTGCATCCGCTGTGTGGTCAGAGACTGTTGATCGGTACGCTACTACCGCTTGCTTGGCCCGTATCACCGTTGCTCAAGCAGGGCTCCCCCGAGCCAGCTGACGCTCCAAGCAAAAAGCAATGTGAGGATGAAACGTCACGCTGTCACGTGATCTTTCTCGCCGGCGTACAGAAATCGAACGGTTACGATTCAAAATTAGTGATGCTAAAAAATCGATTGTGGCGAGTTGGGAGGGTCTTTTTCAATGAAACTTAGTCATTATGGTCCTTTATTTATGTAGATTTTGGTTAATTTTTTTCAAAATCGTCCGGACTTCTCCTTTAATATACACATACACTCGGTACTTTTGTTGAGTTTGAGTTGAGTCTTCATTGAGATTTTAATTATTGTACATCACTTTCTACCATACCCCTATTCTCCACAAATGTTGCAACGCTCTCCTTGACAACGCAGCTCCAGGGCAACGCACTACGCGCATGACGAGCAGAGCATTGTTATGATGTTATGTTGTTATGATTCATGTTTGCAAAAAATTATCATTGTCTCAGCATGTGCACTACACTGACGAAGGCCTGAGGCAGGCTGAAAATTTTGTAATACAAATAAAAACCTTCTTGTTGGATCCATGGCGTATTTGAGACTCGTTCTTCTTATAATTATATATAATTATATATATATATATATATATATATATATACACATAATAATGTATATATTCTTTGCAAACATATTTGAACTGCTCCTTATCCTAAAATTTACATTCACTCTGACATTGTTGTATATTTTCTCTCCATATCTTTATACAATTGTATCCCACAATGTACATTGATGCGTTTGAACAATTCACATGATTTACGACATATTGTGAAATTTTGTTATACATTAAATTGAAAACGAAATGCAAAAAAAAAAAAAATACACTGAACTGATTTTTCGTGTTTCCATGACTGTAGGTCAACTCTGTCAACCGAGTAAATACAAGATATATGTTAAATAGAATGGACAATGATTACCTTAACTCACAAAACCCAGTTTGCATATGGTTTTAACATTTAACACAGTAGATGAAAACTTTCTTGGAAATTTCATATAGATTATGTTTGTAAAATTATTTCGCGCAATATAGGCGTCATTAACAGGTTCAAATTGTTTCTTCCCCAACATTCATTATTCATACTGTATTCGTCTTTGATACTACCTTATTTAAATTACGGAATCTTGGCATGGGGAAACACGCATCAAACATTATTAGATAGGGTTTTATTGTTACAAAAGAAGGCACTTCGAATCATTTGTAATGCCGCTCCTTGCTCTCATACAGCTTCTTTGTTTTCTGAAAATAAGATTCTGAAAATTAAGGATTTGTTTTTATTTCATTTAGGACAATTTATGTATAGTTATAATAATAACTGTCTTCCGCTTATATTCGATTCTATGTTTCCTCGTAACCTGACATACCATAGTTACCCAACAAGACAGTCTAATGAATTTCATTTGCCCCTGCATAGAACGGTTTTAGCTCAGCAGACATTTATATATACAGGCCCAAGATTCTGGAACTCCCTTAGTCCAGACATAAAAAATGCTCCTTCTTTGTTTTCATTCAAAAAAAGATTGAAATCATTCCTTCTTAAGTCTTATAATGTAACAGAAAGAAATTAATTTTGTTTGTTTATTTTTTTCAGTAAGTAGGTTTTGTAAGCACCAGGATGCTATTGATTTTTCATAGGCTTGTTAGGTCGCGTCTTTCGCGGAATTCCGCATCGCATCCCCTGTTTTTCCTATTGCAAACTTACGTGCCTTCACAGAACATATAATGTGTTCTGCTATCAGCAATTCCATACAATTGTATATATCACTTTCTCGTCGCTTTTAATGCTCTACACTTCTAATATGGCTAATAGTCTCTGTTGGTTTGATCTTGAATGTACCGATTGATCTAGGCTTTTTGTTCTTAGTTGTCTCGTCTCTTTACTTGTATTTATGCTTCTTCCCTTTCCCCTTTTCCACTTCTTTTTTCATCCCGCACACTTGTAGTTAAGTTTTCACCTTTTTTTTTCTTCCTGTGAGGTGCCCACGTTGTACAAGCATAGTCTTTTGAGTGGGTACCTCCACTTTTTTTGGCAGAATGTTTAAATATGTCTGTATGAAAAATGCCTAAATTTGTAATGATTATTGACAAATGCTATCCTTTGCTATCTATGTATCATTCCTTCAAACGTATGTCGAATTTATATTTTTTGTACATTCTGTTGAAAGAAGTGAAAATAAAACCTTTGAATTGAATTGAATTGAATTGAATTTTTGTAATTGTTTAGAGTCGTTTGCAAAGATTCGTGCATTCATTCGCTAAATTTGACACTTATCAATCAACGCTGTAACCTGCCTTATTACATTGACATTTCGTGTACTTCTTTGATTAAAGAAGTATACAATTGAATAAGACTCATTTAATCAAAGTTTATCAAAACTTCATTTCTGCTGATGTATTGATTGTAGTAAGTCGCTTTGATTTCTACAATTTCTTCATGCTAAAGAACCAAAGAGGTAGAGGTCGAATCAATTCTCTTTGTAGAATTAATGGGTTTTTTTTTCTGGATGTTCGCAATGTTGTCATCTATGCCTCTTCGTAGAATTAATGGTATTTTTTTCCTGGATGTTCGCAATGTTGTCATCTATGCCATTTTGCCCATAGCGTCTTGAAATTGACTTTCCGTATGTTACTCCTGTTCATACGTCCCTCTATTTTCTATTTTCAGGCGTCAAAATATTACCTTTTCCCCACAACTATCTTCTGTTTCTCTTGGCATGCTTCTGCCGAAGATCGCTGTTTCCGTTGTTCTGTTTCTGTTTCTGTTGTGCACTCTTATCTGTTTTTTTTTTATTCAGTTTGTCAGTCTTGTCCATCCCGTTTTGTCCTGTACAACCTTTTCTTCAGTAGTTATCTTGTAGTCTAGTCCAGTTTCATGTTTGTTCGCGTCTATGAAAGTGTATATCTGGTAATCTAATTTTCAGTGGGCTTCCAGACTTCTTCCACTTTGTTATTTTTTGTATCTAAGATGATTCAATATTTCTTTCCGTAGATGTTCTTTTTTAGAGGGGCCCACACACTACAAGCTCTGTCTTTTTAGTGAGTCCCTCCATTTTTCGCACTTTATGCAACGGTATACATGTACTTCACTTTGATCACTTCTGTTTCTTTTGTACTATACTATATATGATTACTATAGGTCCTCAAGTGTTGTACAGTCTTTTCACTTCACTATGTTCTATTTACCTCATTCTCTGTTATCAAAAGAAGTGAAACATATATTTTGTCGAAAAATGAAATAAACTTTGAATTGAATTGAATTGAATCAAAGACCATTGATATTGACAACAGCTCCAGATTCTTACTAGAGCTGTTCTTATAGTCTGTTTGTTGTGTCAGCGCCCCTTTGAATATAAAAAAGTAATACTTAACTGAATTCCATCATTTTTCTTTTCCTCAAATTATATATATATATATATATATATATATATATATATCAGACAGAAAGTATTTCGACTCGCCTAGACGAACTTCTCTGGATATGATGAATGTCAGCTTAAATGTGTCCTGAGAATCTCGGATCTAAATACAGGTCATGCACGTTGCAATCCTCTATCAAATTCTAAAAAGCTTAAAACTGACTGAGAACATAGGCAAAAAAAAACATAAACAACTCACACAGGCTAACTATGACTTAAAAAAAAAATCCTAAAACTTGATAACACACTTCTGGATGTGGAATGCTGAATGTAACTTCGACCATGATGGAGAGGGTGATCGAGTACTAGCAGTTGTTTCAGAGATTTCATTCTTTGAATCGCTTATGTTTGCTGTTTTCTTCTTCTTCTTCTTTTTCCAGGGCCTATACGTTGATGAGGTTGGCTTACGGTCTTTTAACTTTCGTAGGTTCTCTTCTTCTGGATCACGGTGTGTGACGTGATATACGACTTTTAATTGTTTATTTGCATTTGTAATATTTATTGTATGAATGTCCGAATCGTCATATATTACATCTAAAACAAATCTACGCAAGAACTCTTTGTAACTTCAACTCTTACTAGAATGTTATAATTTCAATATAAATCCTATACCATACCGTTAATGGCAACAACAACAAAAAAGTACCGGACAAAAGTCAATTCAAAATAAGCATATATATGCAGATCGTTTCTTCTTCAAATCTTACAACTGCCGGGTTTTGTAATAATTCCCAGTCCATCTCTGTATGTTCTTTGCGTTTTGAAAGGCATTTACGATAATCATGAAACTTCGTTATGGGAATCACACGAATGCGCCTTCGATCTTCCTCTGAATTTGAAAACGTTAAACCCCGATCCTTGATAGCCTCTTCAACACGGTCTTGGGGAATCATAGGCATATGAGTCTTGTAGGCTTCAAGAAGTTCTTCACGTGACCTAGCCTCATGATGCTCGATTTTTCCAACCTCTGTTTCCAGGAAAAATCTCTTGTCGCAGAAGTATGCCTCTCTCCCTTCTCTGTACGACATTGCGTACATACGGAAGAATCCCGGCGTATTCTGAACTCTCTCTGGTCGAGCTATGGCATGGTACGCGTACGCCATTGCATTGGAAAAGAAATCTGGATCTCGTTTTTCATTTGGATTTAGCCTACAACGCCACCACCATCCATCAATTAAATCTTTATCTTGTACAGCGTATCTATCCGGGCTCTGTTCTAGAGGCAGATGTAAACGCCAAATCATTCCATCCTTGGTGCGGACAAACTTGTAGGTAGACAGGGATTCCTGATAGACAGGGCTTTTAGAGCTGAAATCAAGGGAAATTGGAGAAAAAGTCGGATCGGATGCACCGACGTCCACAAAATACCTTTGACCTTTGGCCTCGAGATCTCTCACGATGGTAGCTGCATATCCACCTTCAAAGTCATACACTGTTAGAAAAAAATCAACAAGGTTGTTTAAAATTTTAAACAACCACAAGTTAACCGGTGAATCGCTCAACTGTTGTTTAAAAATTAAACAACACGTAGTTGTTTAAACTTTTAACCCTTTGTTGTTTAAAAATTCTAAACAACTGTTGTTTAAAAGAAATTTAAACAACTGGGTTGTTTAAAAAAGTTGTTTAAAAATTTAAACAACTGTTGTTTAAAAATTTAAACAACTGTTGTTTAAAAGTCATTTTACACAACTGGGTTGTTTAAAAAAAGTTGTTTAAAAGTCTAAACAACTGTTGTTTAAATGTAATTTTATACAACTGAGTTGTTTAAAAAAAGTTGTTTAAAACTCTAAACAACTGTTGTTTAAAAGTCATTTTATACAACCGGGTTGTTTAAAAGTAATTTTATACAACTGGGTTGTTTAAAGCAAATATTGAATATTCATGTTTAGAATTTAAACAGTTCTTAATCCCATATTACTGTACAACTCACTTGTATATAAGCACAATAACACAAATGTTTATCTTCTTGGCCAATTATATATTTCAGCACATTTTCACTGTCTATATCACTGACAGCGTATCATTAGAAAACCTTCAATCGGTCAATCTGTCCATCGATGTGCAAACTTATTACAAATAACAAATTGAGCCAATCAAGAATTGTCTCATCCATTTTCAGAATATATACAGAGTAACAATTCTTCTTATACAGTTAACCTTTGATAAGTCGAAGTTCTCGAGTACACAGAGAATGTAATTTTTCAGAATGCTTTTACAGTCCAATGCACACCTTACAGACACATTATCCAGTTTTATAGTGATCATACCCTGACAAGACAAGATAAATCTTGAATGAGTCTTATTTCCCAGAATAATTGTCTGATTTTCTTAGAACCACTGACTTTGTTCTTGAAGTGTTTGTCACTATAACATGCGCTTGGAAATCTCATAAGCGAAGCATACGGGAATGGCCCTCTAAGGATTTGCTTTTCTGTCCCAATACTGTACTTTGTTGCCCCACTAAGAAAATATTACTGAAGGTATTGCACTACACAGCTTCTCTATTAACTAGATCATTTTTAACAATGTTCAATTTGATGTAACAACATTTTGAATCATTTCAGTTGCAATGCTTTTGGGGAACATCTGCAATAGTAAGTCAGGGGTTATTAGATTATATTTCCTTGACAGTACAATGATGACTGTAAATATACTGCAGATGGAGAAACCATTCACATTAAGAAATAAGTTTTATCTCTTGTGAAAATTCTACTCCATACCTATATTCAGCATATCTGAACAGACCAAATAACATATACAGTACATTGTAATTATAATGAAACTTACTCCTGTTTAGTCATACCTGCTACTATGAACACATACAGTTTTTTTTTTTCATAACTGGGATGTGCCAAATACAGCACATCTGTCCAGCAAAGATCATCTCTGTCACTCCTGTGATAGAGATGGCAGTAATGAAGATTACTCTATATACAATGAAATGAATTCATAATGGAAATATACGTTCTACGAAACAGTTCATCTTGAATTTTATGAAGGCCACATTCAGTACAGAGTGTCACCTCCATTATGCTCAACAGATATGAGGTTTTAATTTCACAATTGCTATATTTCTGAAAATTGACTATCATGCTTCAGTATAAACCTGTGAAGATCTTGCCCAATATTTCATTTAGTCACTACTATGCAAAATGCTCTTTTTAATTCATTTCTAGCCCATCTTTATCACAAGTTTTCAAGGGCCAACATTACCCACTAATAGAACAATCTTCTCATGACCTTTGATCTTTCCATGTGACATGTATCCATTACTTATTGAGTTATAAACAAATAAAACATAGATACCAAACCTTTGCTTTGACGAATGACCTAAAAGTCAACTTTGTCAATTAAACTTCTGATGACCATGAAAATCTCATTCTACGCATCTAATCTTCCTGATTTGAAGAGTTCAGGTATGTCCTGATCTCTCTCACAGAATTGGACGTCACTTTACCAGGCATTTTGTACACAACTGTCTTCAAGAACTGCCAGGCAGCAAAACATTGAGCCTGGTACTCTACATCTAGGACATAATGCACTTGAATGCACAGTCCACAGCCTTTGTCAAAGTTGGAAACAAGAAACCCTGTCTCTCTACAATAGGGAGTTTTCGCAAGCACAACGCGGCCTGGAGTTAAGCGTGTCGTGTGCGAAATTTGCTTCTGCACATGATCAAATCCGAGGAACGTCCTGTCTGGGGGAAAACGAGTACGGTACTTGGCCAAAATAGCGTTCGGTCACGATGCTGGGCAGGAGTGAGCCAGCCAGTCAGCCAACCAATCAGCGATCTTGTCCCCACGCCTCCGTCCTGCACAGGAAAGCGAAACTGCATAGATATGGGGACGGGAGTCAGAGTACGGGGACTGTCACAAGTGATCGCTTCCTCGTATTCTCGGTCTTCGCGTCGTATAGCCAAAACTTCCTAATGACAAAGATTTGCAGTGGCTTCTTCCAGGATCCTCCCATCAGCAAGATGAAGGGCTGTGGTCTCTGCTTCCTGTCAATTTGTCCAATGTAGAAAGCCAGGTCTGTGCCCTCCTGTAAAATGAAATGGAATTGGAAAAGAAACATGCATAACTATACATCTCGATAAAATCTTGAAATAATCTACGCAGAAGTGTTGGGTTGAGGCATTGGTATAATGAGGTCCATCAGAACAGATATATTTCCCACACCTCTCCAATGTTCAAGGTAGAGTTCATAATAAAGTGCCTGGCCAAATTCTGCAACATTTCATTTGCAAACATATACCCTAAATTGGGTGTTTTATGTAGTATATAACATCCATGTATTACATTTCCTATTCTTGCAAGGGCTAACCATGACCTGGCTGAATGAATTTTCAACTGTGTGGCCCATGGGAACTTCTGAAAGGCAATTATTTTTATTGCTGGCAAGCCCAGGCAAAAAGTATTATCAAACAAAAACTACTTCTGAATTGCATTTCATTTACTTTGGGTAAGTTACTCTTTCCAATACTAGTAGTATAACAATTTTGTCCACTTACATTGTAGGAACATTAAGGAGTATGCGAGGTCTTTTTTCTTTTTGGTATGGGGCGGGGGGTGGGGGGGGGGGGGGGGAGAGACACCCTGTATCACATTGGATGTATATGAGTGGTACGTGATATATTTCCAGCATCTTGCTGAATATAATGATACCATAGGTCAAGTGCAATATTTATTGACGAATGGAATATTCCTTATTGGCGACATTTGGGACCAATTTTGCATTTCATGCGAATTTTTCCCCTTTTTATCAAAATGAAAAGGACATATTGATATTGGACAAGTGTGTGATTGAGCAGTCAGGCACAAAATAAAGTAAATATGTATGTTGACTATGTAATATAAGATTTTTTTTTTTCATTAAAAAAAATTATTGTGATTCACAGCATACATTAGGAACATAATAAATTTGCATAAATATGTAGAATCCATGGACTAAACTAACAAATGAAACAGCATAAACTGGGAGTTTCTGTAACCATGGACCACAGCTTGATGATTTTTATATTTTGTATTGCAATGTCAAAGTCCATCTCATCATTTTAATAAGAGGGCAACACATCACTTGTTTTAGAAGATTAGCCTCTGAACAGTTAGGTACTTACAGGTTGAAAGTCGTAGAATAACTCCAACGACTCCTGAAAGGAGCACTTGCCCCACACCCTCGCAGTCCAGCCTCGGCAAACTAGCGGCAGCATGCTGAATGCAAGCGTCTCTTTTTCCTCTGTGGAGCAAAATGTATGACACAGGGGGAGTATTTTTAATGATAAGTACAAATATACCCTTTAAAAATATTAACACAATCAAGGCTGATAAAGAGAAATGCTGACAAGTATCAGCTCATATTCAGATGCTGGCTTATGTACTTATATTGTACTTGATTGCAACCGGGATTACTAACTGTGTGTGGGGGGGGGGGGGGCTGTTTTAAAGTTGTTTGGAGGGTATTGTAGAAAATACTACACATTTTGAATGAGGGACTGATTCTGGCAACGGCATTTACTACCAAGACGGGCATGTAATTGTGGATGAGTAGAGCCAAACTTGTAAGGCCAAGCATTAGAATTATTATGCTGTAATAATCATCATGCTATTCTACAAAGCAGAAATCAGAGTTACCATGAAAGAAAGTTGAATGGTGTTGACAGCCAGTGCCTTAATAAGAATAATCTTGCACTACTGTTAAGTGCTTAACAAAGACTATTGCAATATGAATGACATTTGGGCTTTTGCAGGAGGTTCATGTCATATTCTGGCATTGCATAAAGCAAGATCAGTTAATATGCATATATCTTAATTAGATTAGCAAGAGCAAGGGATGTTCAAGGTCCAGTGATTTTTATTCCAAGTAGTAGGAAAAAGAATGCAAAAACTTTAATAGTTCATAAAAGACTTCTCTGTTCATGTTATCCTATAATGACAAAAGCTTGATTATCATGTGAGTTGATCAGGCTGTGGAGAAGAAAAGGGGAATGGTAGATGAAGGAGGCAAGGACAAACCGTCCAGAAGTTTCAGTGTACATGAACTGCGTGGCCGTGGGGTGCTTTAATGTGACAGAGGGGCAGGAGACAGCCTCTCCCAAATAATTGTCCAAGCTGTAGTTACAGTCACTAAAGCTGCAATACCGCATGTGATACAAGGAGCGAAAGAAGCTTGTGTGAGCACAATTAAAGATGTTCTGAATCCACATGTCATCTCTTGAGGATTCAGTTCCAGCAGGACGAGGTCCAACATGAGCTAAGGAGGGACAATCTCTGCCTGACTGGCCTGCCAGAGGGGGCTGAGGAGACAGAGGAAGAGCTTACTGAGGGCGAGTCAAATGTTGCCAAGGAAGTTGGCTTAGACATTTGAAAAGAGGACATCTCATCTTCATGATCTTGTCATCATCGTGGGGAAAAGGCAAGAAGGAAAGAGCAGGCAGATCAAAGTCCACTTTATTGCAAACAAAAGGAACAAACTGTATTCTGGGCATTCTAGTCTGAAAGGAAAAGAGAACATGAAAAGTGTGTACATCAATGAAGATCTAAAGGCATGCAATGTGTCACTCGATCAGTGCATGATAAATGCCAAGGAAGCTCATGATGTCGAATCGGCAACAAAACCAAATACGGGAACATGACATGCAAGTTGAATGATGGACAAAGCAGAGCCATCAAGAGCCCGCATGATCTCTTTGATATTGGCTTTGAAATTACAGATCCACTTCAGTTTTTGCAGGTTTTTGCGAAAGTCTTAGAAATTAATTAACAAGCATTGAATGAATTTCTCGGTCTAACAATTTTTTTTTTTTTGAATAGTCATGTACATACTTTAAGTATTTTGTTAATGTTGTTAATAAATTCACCTCAACTCAAATGCAAAAAAGGAAAGGGTGGTACTGGGGCTGTAGATTAGAATCTCTACACAGAGCAATACTATTTAAAATGTACCTTGGGAAAGGCCATCGGTGTCACCCATGTGACGAATAAGCAGCATTTGCTACGATGGACATCTTGATTCCCCATACTAGAGTACTTTGTCAGCATACATGGCCATGCTGCAAACATCCTGTCTTCAGCCATGATCTCCTGGCTGAAGTCTTGCTTGATCTGTACAAATTAGGGAACAAGATTGCATTTGTAATCATATTAATGGTGGCCCAGAAAGAATGCTATAAACCAAATGGAAAAAAATATAATACTCAAGTTAATAACAAAAACATAAATGATGGAGTGAATTATGCATGATCATTAGCTTCTGCAAAAATGTTCGTTCTATAAACATTTTTCTCACAAGTTTGTGTGAATTTGCACAATGTGCTTCGTTTGGCATGGAAATCTTGACAGACTGAGAAGAAAGCTTCTAATCTTTGCATAGAAACTTATTCGAAAGTGACAAAAGTGCCAAAAATTGGTTCCAAACCACCTACCTACACGAAACAAATAGAACTCTACTATTAAAGGTGGTATATTATTACTACAGGCATTAAGTTTACGTGTGGTGCATAGACTATATTGTGCGTTAAAAACACCACAATCTGTTGTCTGTCTTTATCTTCATTTTCTATAGGGGTTCTAGGCCTTTTTTTCTACTGGAAGCTTATGTACACCTTAATTCATCGAGCATCATTGATGGCAATGATGCTCAGTAAAGAATGAATTGCTCCAGCAAAAGTAGCAGAACTTAACTTGCACTTTAGTATTGGATTTTAGGGGGTTCATTATGTTTACAGTAGATTTTGGTTGTACGGTTGGACCTACTACTCATCGACCGCCTAATGTTTATTTGCTTGATAAGAATTTTTAACACTGAAATTCATGCAAAAAACTTGACCTACGTGATTGAGAAATCCAGAGCTACTAGCTATCAAATGCCTTTGTTCCCTTTTCGATTAGAAGTTTCAGTGCAAAAATATTGCCGTCGAACTTGCGTGGCCTCGTTTCAGCTCCCCGCGATAACGCTCCTTATTGAGATCGACCGCTGTTTTTGCATTGACAATGCACGCAAACCAAGTTGTATTGAACACCGTGTTGTACGAAGCTTTTTAGAAACTTCCATTGACATTACATTACTATTCGGTGAAAATATTTATTCGAAATTTTGTCCTTGATTAAATCATAAACCATTAACTTTGTTAATGAATGGTGAATTTTTGCATTTTCCCACACCATGCACCCTCATCAACAATCAAAGCCAATCCATTTGTATATATGCTTTGCGTGCAGTGAAGTGCGTACTAAGCGTTCAGTTCGCCAATCAATACACGGTCGGTTTATTACATACAAGAGGGTGGTCGATGTAGTAGGGCTATCATACAGCCGACCATGCATAAAGTTCTAAATTATGAGGTAGGAAATGATCGAGACAGGTCATTGTGTAATTGAACTATAGCACTAACGGTTAGCACAGCAGTCTAAAATATAGGCCCTAGCCCTTGACTAGGCCCTAGCATTGATGCCTAGCTAGGCCCTAACCGTCACGTTAGACCCTATGCCTAACTAACTTGTTAGATTTCTACATCATCGAACTCGGACACTGCGCCTATAATTGTGCATGATGTGATACGGTGCCTGCTGTTACTGTTCAGATAGAACTAACGCTACTGTACAACGAATAGGCTACTGTACTGACTACTGTGTCAACAATGGGAATATTCCGTACGTACGCTGATTTAGATGATTAGTTTTTGTAAGAAATTCGTATTTTATGTGAAGTTTTGAAAATGTATGTAAGGATTGAATTATGCAAGTGTTTATACAAGCACGAATTGGTTGAAAGACATAATGTACGTAGCAAACCTTCCAGTCGTACAGACGACCTAACTTAACGTTAACGTTAACATTACAGTTTCTAACGTTACATGCATGAAGGCGAGGCGTAGCGCAGCCCGGCCAAGAACCCAAAGCGTGAGCCGTGACTAGCTTCATACATCATGCAAATTACAGATCTAGATGGGCATGAAGCGATGTAACAATCAGTTAAATAAATAAATACCTTGGAATGACTGGCAAAGTTCTTCTATAGCTAGACCCCATTTGCTGAGAATGTTCGTGACTCCACATAGCTGTATTGCAATCATCGTCACCGCCGTCCATCATGATGAATAGCCGCGCTACAGTATAGCTATACATGATGTACGTGTATAACGTGTACGTGTTATAAAGTGTGTGTGTGAGGCGCGGTGGCCGCCGCCCGGCGGCGATCGATTGCGACGAAGGATACATGCAGGCCCGCTGATTGGTTCATGACTATCACATGACTTTTGCCCATCAATTTCTAAACAACGATGTTTAAAAGTTTGGACAATCATTCCGAATTGTTTTTAAACAACCGCTGTTTAAGGCATTCAAGCTCCAATTTTCTATATTTAAACAACATTGTTTAGAATTTTAAACAACAATATTTTAAACAACGAAATTTTACACAGCGTTCTAACAGTGTAGGCAATCCCCGAGATTATCATGGCATCATAACCTAGGGCTGTCAGTAAGCTGTGTGTTTGAAATTGAGACGTTGAATCCAGGTTATTACTAATTGTTCAACTCTTTGCCAACCAGGTGAAATAAACATTACAAATAGTGCACTGAAAAAAAGAAGTACCAAATATAATCCTCATGAACTATTTAATCATAACATCATGATCCTTTAATAAGGCAGAGGAACTGTGTAGTCCTCAAGAGGATCAATGCATGAATAATGAAAGTTTGATTTGAAAAATCATAGAAAGAAGGTTATATCAACCCACAAATTGCACATGTGGCATGATTTTGTCGTTCTTTGATGATTAAATGCGATGTAAAATACTTGTTGTACATTGTGAGATTGAAGGAGGAATTATTTCCACTTTTGTTCTCATCTACTTTGGTTAAATCAGTGAAAAAGAAGAGTAGGCCTAACTGTCATAGGAAAATCGGTAAAAGTTTGATGCTCATGAATATTCACGTGCTTATTGTTTTGTTCAGTATGATTTCTTATGAAATAATGGAGAGTCTAAACATTTGGTAAGTCTCCCATTTTTATCGACTTTAATTGAAATATACATATTTTGATTCTATTTTTTGTTCTATTTATCACTGTTTAGTTAAAAGCATTTGGAACACAGTTGTGCAGTGTATAGTGCAAGTTTCACCTGTGAGTGAAGGGCTGGTCTTCCTATAGAGGGGTCCACATGTCACTCCGCTGGGAAAACTAACAAATTAAGTGCCTGTCCCTTTTTTAACGACAGTGTTCCAAATAAGTTGCACTTTTATACTGAAATCATGATCAATGTACCAACCTGTACATAAAGAAGTTCAGATCGTAACAGATTCCACCCAGTCCGGAAAATATATTTTCCTTCATGCTCTCGAACTTTGGAAAGTTTTTCATGTCGGGTTTTGGCGCCAGCATACCGGTAGTAATGTTCTGATAGGGTATTCGGTAATGCGTTTGGCGGACGATTTCTTGGAGAAGGTTGAGGCGATTTCGTCGGAGTTTCGAAAGCGAGGATTCAATTCCGAGAACATGGTAGAGGAAGTCGAAAGCTTCATGCGTCGAGAGCTGTAGGGGACCGAGGGACAGTGCCTTTTGAGTTTCGGACGTGTACATGCGTGCTCCACAATGAAAGAGAACTCTTCGAGATCGCGTAGAGAGTCCCGAGTGGTTTGAGAAATGTGCATTTTTCCAGAGCATCCAAGTTGGTGCCCTGTCTCTTAAAACAGGTTTCAGCAGAGATGAGCGAATTTGAAACATTTCTTTCAAACGAGACATGGGGACAGTTTCGAAACAAATGATTTACCAAGTGTCTAAATAAACAGAGAGCACGGTTCGTGCGAATATCTAAGATAAAATGCGTGTTCGCATCGAACAATTTCAATTGTACGAACCGTCCTTACGCACTCTTCGACCCGGCATTGTGCAAAGTCAATTCATGGTCAATCTTTTAGAAAATTTTTACAAAGTGGTAATGGCGATGACCTTGATACACCCACTGAGTACGTCGAGGCAAATTGTGATGTATATGTTTATATGTATATATAAACAGATACACAGATACGTATTGAACAGGAAGAATAGTGTATATTCATATTCATTTATCTTGGTTAATGGTTTTGATGCATGAATGACACTATGTACAGTCGGCTAGCAATTACATGGAATTGATTTCGTTTTCAAGGGTATGTATGTATGTCTGTGTTTGTTTGTTTGTGTTTGTGTATGTAAATACATATTAAAGAGAGTGTCAGTTCAATATTCAATTGTAAGCTAATAGAGAAAGTTAATAACTGGCTCTTTTCTAGCAAGCAAATTAAAATCAAGCGCAGATAAAACATCACACTGTATATTCACGACTAACAAATAAAAATCAGTAATACAAGAGTAATATGTTACCTTGATTGTAACAAATGCGGATTTAAAACTTTAACTGTAATATTGTCTGCCCGGTTTCTTGGAGTAATCATAGATGATCATATACTATGAAAAGTCACTGAAATGTGCTGTTTAGTCTCTGTGGAGAACTAGCTAGGTTTTCGCTAGGCATACGTGTATTCATGCCTCCTGAAATTGTTTTGAAGTTGTGCTTTACTTGAATTATACCTAAATTACAGTATCTTATTGAAGTATTGCTTGGGAGCATTGTGCTAAGTATTGTTAAGATCAACCTTGCAGTTGAAAAACAAAACAAAACGAAACCATGCAATCCATGTTATAAGTAATAACTTCAGTAATCTTGTCGTCACTTCCAAGGCCTTCATTAGAGGAATAATTTATAATGTCTTGACTATCTTGATAAAGATAAATTTGTCATGCTCCGTTTATGTGTGTATTTATATAAATCTTTCCACATCTGTATTGTGTGGATGTCTGTATGTTGCCCAGTCGCAAGAAATTCAAGACAGTTAACAGATTGCGTCTTGGGGAGACCAAATCTTCTAATACATCAATCTGTCTTGACAACCTTTCAAGATATAGCCGTTTCATAATGGTATCAAGGAGTGTCAATTATTAATTTTATACATCACGTCTTTTTGCTCTTTGCATTATTTGTAATTTTGTATGATCTTTTCATCACTAGCCCCGAGGTTTTTCTGTTTTAGGAGAATTTCGTGAGGGGAAACACACGCATGCGATTACGTTCTTTGTCTGATTTCGAAAATGTCATACCCGTACTGTCCATTGCTTCTGCTACTTTTTCCTGCGGAATCATTGGCATATGCGTCTTGTATGCAGCTAGGAGTTCTTCACCTGACCTAGCCACGTAATGCTCCACGTTCCCTCCCTCTACCTCCAAGAAAAATTTCTTGTCGTAAAAATACGCCGCTCGTCCGTCTTCGTAGAGCATCGCGTACATAGTCGATGGGATGACTTTCTGAATACTTGCAGGACGAGGAACGGCATGGTAAACGTAAGAAAGGAGTTCAGTAAAGAAATCCGGCTCCCGCTCTGCATTTGGATTGAGGTTAGAGCGCCACCACCACCCATCAATCAAATCTTTATTTTGTACAGCGTATCTATCCGGGCTGTGTTCTAAAGGCAGGTGTAAACGCCAAATCCTTCCATTCTTGGTACGGACAAACTTGTAGGTGGACAGAGATTCCTGATAGACAGGACTTTCAGAGCTGAAATCAAGGGGAATTGGAGTAAAAGTCGGATCGGATGCACCGACGTCCACTAGATGCCTTTGACCCTTGACTTCGAGATCTCTCACAATGGTAGCAACATGCCCGGGATCAAGGGTAAAGGTCATCCCGGAAATCAGCATGACGTCATAACCAAGGGCTTCAAGCAGGCTGAATATTTGAAAAAAAAGAAGAAAATAGGGTATTTTGAACGCATTATCTCTGCAATATAACCAATGCACTCTTTCAATCTTTTAAACACGAAATGATGCAGTTCATTTCAAAATGTCTAATATCCGAGTTTCTTAAGTCATAACACAAACATAGTGTTTAGAAAAGTGTTCATTTAGAGTTTTCCACATAGAAACTATTCGATTTTTTAAAGATATTCAAAATTTTATAGTGAAATGCTTTTAACAAAAGGAATTGATAAACATAGGGTACAAGTGGTTTCATTGATGGGATACATAGTCGGCAAAAAACAAACAAACAAGCAAACAAACAAAGCAAAACACGCTTGAATAACCACGTGAGGATTAAATAAGTTCAGGTAGCCCACAGATGTCTTTTACAATCACATGAATGTAATGTGCAAAGTATGTTAAAATAGTATAATCAGTAATTTGAATAATATATTGAGTGCAATAAGAAAAAAGCAATGACCATTCGTGAGCCCACATTTTATTGGTCTCAAATTAATTATCGATAATTCATAATCTTACAAAAGTGGAACGAACACATAGGTAACCCGTCTCAGTGAATGGTTATTAAAACCATTTTCTGAGTTTGAGGAACGTTTTTTTTTTTTTTTTTGATTTTTGATGGCCCGAGAGAAAAATTTGGTGGCCCGAAAAAAACAAAACATAAAAAGAATTAAAAGTCCTGTTTTATTTTAATGGGTCAAATTTTTAAGTTTTATCATAGTAAGAACTGGGAGATGGACATATCTACTCATAAATATTAAAATTATAAATTATTTGGTTGGGAAGAAAGAACAACAATTACCAAAAACAGACTTTAAATTAAACGATTGTATTATTGATCAGGAAAATGTAGCAGATGCATTTAATTCTTTTTTTGTTAATGTTGGTCCTAATCTGGCAAAAACATTTGATGATGTAAATGAAGATTTTTTGAAATTTTTGCCAGACCCTATTTCCTCATCGTTATTTTTAAACCCTACAAATCCCATAGAAATTATTAATATTACGAAACAGTTGAATTCTAGTAAGGCAAGTGGATGTGACAGAATAAGTACATTAGTACTCAAACAAATTATATATCAATTTGCTGATCCACTTACTCACATATTTAACCTTTCCATACAGTCTGAAAAATGTCCCAATTCTTTAAAAATTGCTAAGGTAAGCCCAGTGTTTAAGAAAGATGATTCTTGTCAAATTAGTAATTATAGACCAATTTCTATTCTTCCTAGTATTTCCAAAATTCTTGAAAAAATGATATAGGTTTTATAAATTTTTGCAAAATCATGCAGTTCTGAATTTACATCAATATGGTTTCCGAAAGAATTATTCTACAGATTTGGCTTTGGTCCAGTTGCATGATCAAATTACAAACGCAATGGCAAATAGAAAACATGTTATAGGAGTTTTTATGGATTTATCTAAGGCGTTTGATACGTTACAACATGATATTTTACTTAAAAAGTTGTAGTTTTATGGTGTACGCGGTGTTGCACTCTCGTGGTTTAGGGATTATTTATCATGTAGACAGCAATATGTTATACATAATGACATGTCGTCAAATTTTTTACCGATAAAATGTGGTGTGCCCCAGGGCTCAATATTAGGTCCCCTTCTCTTTTTGTTATATATCAATGATATTGTTAGTTCGTCGTCTATATTATCATTTATATTATATGCCGATGACACGAATATTTTTTATTCCCACGATAATATAGAAACGTTGGTATCTACACTTAATGCAGAGTTACCAAATGTTTCCAACTGGTTTAAGAATGATAAATTATCACTCAATATTGATAAAACAAATTATATTTATTTTAAGCATATGAAAACTCACACAGATGATCTTGTAAATAATATTAGGATTGATAATGTATTTCTTGAACGTAAAAGTTCTATTAAGTTTTTAGGTATTTTTATTGATGAAAACCTAACCTGGAATGATCATATACGTTATGTTACAACCTGTATTTCTAGAAATATAGGTGTTCTTTCAAAGATGAAAAGTTATCTTCCTGAACATACTCTTTTTATGCTTTACAATTCTTTAATCCTACCATATATTATGTATTGTAATTTAGTGTGGGCTACAAGTTCAAAAACTAAACTCAACCCTATTTATTTACTACAAAAGAAAGCCATTCGCATCTGTACTGGATCACAATACTTAGCCCACACCAGTTCACTTTTTTATCAGTTAAAAACACTGAATATATTTGATATAAATACATTACATTCTATGCTTTTTATGTATAAGTATTTGAACAACTTACTTCCAAACATTTTTCACGATTTCTTTAAACTGAATTATACCGTTCATTCATATCCCACTCGTAATTCGCAAAATTTTCATTTAGTAAATCCCAGATTATTAATTGCACAAAAATCTATAAGACACAATGGACCAAATCTTTGGAATACACTCCCAGATTATGTCAAATCGTGTAAAACTTTATATTCTTTCAAGGCTAGATTGAAAACTACATTACTGTCAGATTACAATCTATGAATATAGCATTTGAATATATATTTTGTTTTGTATGATCACATTTCTTTTCCTGTAAATTGGATTTAAAACTACAATAAATATACGCAATGTTTCTGTGTCTATCATTTCATTTCATTCCCATTATTTTCAGCATCACCACTATCACTTTCATCTTCATTATCACATTTTTCTTCATCATTACTCTGTCAACATCATCATACATCACCATCATCATCACCATCATCATATTTCACGTTACTCTTATTCGTACCTATGCACTATACATATATAAAAAACATAATGTATTTACAGTGTTTTATATTTTGTAGTATTTCTCCATTCCGCAAACAATATAATGTTTTGTGTATTGTGTATAGATAGGTCCCTGGGCTGCCACGTGCTCAAGCTTTTGCTTATAGTGGCAGTCCTTCTTTCGTATAATTTCTCAGATAATTATTTGGAAAATTGGTAATACGATTTATAATTTGTTAATGAAATTAATTTACACATCGATTTTCCTTCTTTGAATCATGTACTTGTAATCTGCTTACTGATATTTCATGTGATATTACTGAAAATAATTTTGATTTATGTATGAAATTGTGTTGGAAGAAAATAAATCAAACAAACAAACAAACAAACAAAATAAACCTCAACAAACTCGGAACACTTACTCTCAGGCACTCATTCATTACTTTTCATCCATCCTTTTAACAAATTCAACTGCTAATTTCCGGCGCAAAAAGTTACGAATTTATTAACATACTTTTCCAAAAAAAAAGTTGGTGGCCCGAGCCGGGCCACCAAATTTGCCCTTTTTTAAATTTGGTTGCCCGACTTTCATTTTTGGTGGCCCCGGGTCACCGAGCCACCGTTAGTGTCGAGCCCTGATTTATGTCAGGATCGCTTTGTTTTACTTCGTTTTTGGATATCTCTGCCATCTCAAAACCGATTTTCATCATTTAAACTTTGAATTCTTCGTGCAGTTGTATCCTATTCTATATTCTATCGAACGGTTCTTATTATGTCACAAAAAGTAAAAAAGTACCTCCCATCTCCACCATACCTGGTACTATACCATCCCTTATGATATTTTCCTTTAGGCATTTATCAGTGTTTATGGTATATAAGCATTGAAAGTATGGTGTTATCATATTTGCTATTACGTTGTCGGTGCAACGAAGTATCATACTTATATCTTCTTCCTAATGAAATGTGATGAAAATCACTGATATAATGATATTCACCCGCATTAACTATAATGTATTCACCTCACATGCAACTCGGTGATCTCAAAATACATTGCATCAAATTCAGGCTCTTAAATGTTTTATGTGGCAGAAAAATATTTTCACAGAATTATTTTACACTGAAAATGTTAACTTATGTCATCATCTACTTTCTTCTGAGGCGCAAACCTAATTGGCATCACCATATTATCAGTAATCCGATGTCTGTATCGCGAAATCTATACACAATTTTCTATAGGATTTCGATGCCTTGATAGTCCATCAGACACTTCGACAAAGAGCTGTCTCAAGGGAAGGATTTTGGTCTGCGTGTTTATTCTTATTAGGAGCAATTGATTTGTATAAATTACATTATGCAAACAATATTCAAAATAATGTACTTAAATATCATACTAAAGAAATTTACGTCGAAATGATAAGAAGAATCATGTTTTATTTACTTGGTTGTTGAATAACGTACACATTTTAAGTAACTATCGAGTTTCTTCTATGATCAAGGTACCAACCTGTACATGAAGAAGTTCATATCGAAACAGATCCCCCCGCTTCCGGAAAACATAGCCTCCTTCATGCTCTCGAATTTTGGAAAGTTTTGCTCATCAGGTGTTCGAGCCAACAGATTAGAAGTTATGCTTTGGTACGGTATTCGGTAATGAGTCTGCCGAACAATCTCCCGAAGAAGGCTGGGCCGATTTCGGCGTAGCTTTGAAAATGCCGAATCGATGCCGAGCACGTAACGGATGTAGTCGAAAGCCTCCTCGGACGAGAGTTGAACTGGGCCGAGTGAGAATGCCTTGGACGGTTCCGATGGGGATATGCGTGTTTTACAATCTAAGTGAATTCCTGAGTGACATGGAAACTTTACACTACGCCAGCTCACCCTCGTTTGTGTAGTGCTACGTAAAACCAGTTTCAGCGAAGCCGAAGTAACTGGAAAAAATCCTGTGAAGACAGACATGATTCTCTGTCGTATCGTCCCTCTGTCACTAACTGAAACTTGCAGCTGAACAGTTGTGTTTCCTTTTGGCATTCAAACCTGTTTTTATCAGCTGATGACCTCGGCGGTGATACGCAATCTTACCATGGTGGCGCTTTCGTAACTTTTTGTCTCACTTTTTTTTTCTCGTTGTTGTTGTGTGTGTTCTTTTCGACTTTGCACATTCGAAGTGATAAATAAAGCGTAAATGATTGAGAGCGAAACTTAACTTTATACACAGTGACATGAATGATGCAAACTCACAATATATTTTTTTTTCTTTTGCCTCATCTGAGGATTTATTCAGGATTCCATTCAAAATACACAATCAAAATAATATCATCGTAACGATGTCACATAAAAGTGATGCAAGCACAATCGTGCATTAGAGGTTCAACAATTCGTTTGGTAACAATTGTTCATTTCTCCGTAGTGTTCTTCTACGTTTCATACAACATTGTATTTCTATTCTCGTTCTAATTTCTCTCATAAACACATGCTTTAAAAAACAACTTCTTTTATCATTACTGGTTTCATTCCGTTTCAAAATAAGCTTATAAATACTCCAAAATGCTATTGTCAAAAACAAACTATACTGACTCTTACACTGTATTTTCAGCAAATGTGAAACGTTGATATTTGTTACTGTTGTATGGTATACATCTTGTAACAAACTCCTTACGTATAAAAGAAAGTTTTCATTAAGTTTGCATTCAATGAAAGCATGAACAATGTCTTCTTTTACGTTGCAGTTTGGGCACAAATCATCATGACTTAAACCCCATTTGAATAGATTACTTCTCACTGGCAATAAATTATACAACAATTTCAAATTAAATTCTCGTAATTTGTTTTCTTTTATATATTCTAAATTACATCTGAATACACTGGCCCAATCAGCTTGGAAATGAAACTTGTTCTCCCAATATAAGGAACATGTATTGGTTAACAAGTTTTTTGAAGGTATCAAATTATACAATGCCTTGCTGCTTAGATCCATAATGAAAACTACTTTTTTTGAAACACATACACTTGGTATACACAATACTGTTTCCTTTCTGATATAACTATCAAACATTTCCTTATGTAGCATTTTTTTTTTGACCCCAACAGGGTATTTATTGCCTCCATAATTCAACATTTTATATCACATTATACAAAAAATGGAAAAGAAAATACAATGAGCTTCAAAAGGGGTTCCTGAGATCAAAGGAAACCACAAACTATTTACACAATATACTTCATTTGCTTTGGTAAATTATAATATGTTTTCTTACTATTCAGATCTTCCTCTATTCTTTTACAAATTTCTCTTCCAAACAAATGTTGCAAATTAGTTTCACGACATTCTTTTCCGGTTTTATTTCTTAACAGTATATATTTATAAATACACCAAAAAGCAATTGTCAAAAACAAATCTAATTCAGTCTCTTTATGAGCTTTTAACAGATGCATTCCTGTTATCTTAAAATCAACTTTATATATAATTTTAATTATAACTGTTAGATACGAAAAGAAAAACTTATTCAATTTACACTCAATAAACGCATGTAGATTATCTTCATCTACACCGCAATGCTCACATATTCCATCTCTTTTGATTTGCCATCTGTACAAATTCTTTTTTACTGGTAGTAGATTATACAAAATCTTAAAATTAAATTCTTTCAATTTGTTTTCTTTACAATAACACAAGTTTCTTTTGAATATATTCATCCAATCAAATGATGAGTCAAATATCTTTTCCCAGTATATACAACATCTGTTACTATCGGGACATTGTGTACACAATAGTTTGTAAAACTGTTTGGTTGAAACATCTTGAATGCTTCTTTTCTGCTCTCTTCTTCCTATTCTTATTTTAGGAATTTCCAATAACCTATTATGAAACTTTATACTTGATTCCGCGTAATTACTTATCCATGCTTTTGGGATAGCCTGGCGTAATGAAATATAATCAAAAATTAATGTTTGCTTACTTTTCTGTCGTTTAAGTTGATACAAAATTTCTGGAATGGATATAAACTTACCATTCTTAAAAAAGTCTTTAAAAAATACAATTCCACTTTGATACCAACCATCATAAAATAAGGTCTTTTTATGAAAGGTTACATTTTTATTATGCCACAAAATTTCATATTGTACTCCGTGTACCATGGGTTGAAATTTTAAGCAAATATCATTCTTTATCATTAACCAAGCTTCTAATATTTCAATATAAAACAATGGGAGTTGATCTTTACTTATTCTCTTCATATTCAAACAATCCAAATTAGAATTTAGCAACAATTCTAATCCACCGAAAGAGTTATACCAATAAAAACACATTTTACCCCATGTTCCTTTCGTTGCACCTATAGTGCGACCAAGCCATCTCAATCGAAAACTGAGTTTTTGCTTATAAAGATCGATCATATTAACGCCTCCTTTTTCAAACTCTTTAATCATAATAGTTCGTTTCACTTTTTCAGTTTTTGCTTGCCAAATAAAAATGTATAACAGATTATTCAATCGTTTCAATATTTTCTCAGGAATTGTGTCAACCATAAGTATATGAACTATTTGACTTAAAGCTAAGGTTTTGACAATGATCAATCTACCAAAAAGAGTAAGTTTTCTTTTTCTCCAATTATCCAAAAGTCTTTGCAATTTTGTAAGTTTGTTTTCCCAATTCAATGTTCGTGCTTTATTCATATCAGGTGAAACATAAGACCCTAAGTACTTTGTGGGTGTGTCTGTCCACACTAAATCAAGATCATCGAGTGACCATTTTGACTTGGCAGCTCCCAGCCACATAACAGATGTTTTACTCTTATTCAGTTTTGGTCCCGCTACATTTCCAAATAATTCCAACTCTTCACTTACTTTTTCTAATGATTGTTTATCTGAAACAAAAAATAAAGTGTCATCTCCATATTGTAGTAATTTTACTTCAAAATTTTCCTCCATTTGTAAAACAGAAATACCATTTATACACTTGTTATTTCTTATTCGGGTCGACATAAATTCTGCCGCAAGCACAAAGAGTAAAGCTGAAAGTGGACATCCTTGTCTAATGCCTCTTTGTATTGAGAAATACTCAGATATCCAGCCATTTACTAACACTGAGCTGCGAATATCTGTATACAGTATTTTTATCCATGTCTGAAAAATATTACCAAAATTAAACTTGTTTAAACACAATAACACAAAATCAAGATCAATTACATCAAAAGCTTTTGAAAAATCTGCCATCATTATTGCACCATCTATTCCCTTTCTTTTCATATATTCAATAACATCGATTGTCATTCGTATATTAAAAGCGGATAATCGATTTTTTATATAACCAGTTTGATCTTCATTTACAATTTGACAAATCACTGATTGTAAACGTGTGGCTAAAACTGCGGCAATTATCTTGTAGTCGCAGTTCAACAGTGTAATTGGTCTCCAATTTTCTAAATATCGCTGATCTCCTTTTTTATAGATCAATGTTATGAGTCCATTTTTTTGAGTTTCGGACATTTCTTTCTTTTTGAAACATTCATTAAGAAAATTTAACAATACAAATTGAATTTCATCCCAAAAAGTTTGACAGAATTCTATAGGTATACCGTCAGAACCGGGTGATTTGTTTTTATTCATTGAAAAAACCGCACGTTTGCATTCAGCAATTGTAAGCAGACGTTCGCATTTATTCTTTCCCTCTTCACTCAATGAAGTAATTTGAACTGAGTTTATATACTGATTTTGCTTATTTTCATCAGCATTAGATTTCTTATATAACAGTGAATAAAATTTCACTACTTCTTGTAGTATCTCTGTTTGTTCAGTTAAACATCTGTCTTTTTCTACTGAAAACAACTGGTTCATCTCTTTTCTTTCTGATTTATATTTTTCTAAGCCTAGAAAATACTTCGTACACAAATTCCCCTTTTTCCAGCCACCTAACTCTTGCTCTATAAACAGCTGCGCCTCTACATTCTCTTTCATTAACCTGTTCAAGTTCTTTCTTAACATATATATACTCTTTCAGTATCTTGACGTCACTGTCTACATCAATCATTCTCTGAAGTTCACTGAATCTTTGTTCTAAGCACAATTTTGCTTCTTTCTTTCTTAAAGCTCTATCTTTGCAGAACTTTTGCGTGAACTCACATACTTTAATCTTTATGAGTTCCCATACCTGTGTAGAAGAAAAACATGCATTACCTGCAATGCTTCTGATGAGCGATTTAACTTTTTGTTGATATATTTCATCCTTTAATATTTCTGTGTTCATTTTCCAACACCCTGGACCTTTAAAAATATTTGAAATCTTTAACTTAAGAGAAATAGCATGTAGCATGTTAAACCATACTAATGGTATTGCTTTTTGTAATGTTGCATAATCAAAAATTGCAGTACATTTTCTTCTTTTAAAATTAATTTCTGACATAATGTATTCAAAAGACCGGAAACCATTTATTGTTACTAAATCTCCAAAATAGAGTATACCACTTTCATACCAATCTTTATAAAACAGCGAATGCTTGTCAAACAATATAAGTTTGTTATACCAAACAATCTGATTTAAAACATCAGTTGACCCATTGTTTGCACTGTTCATATCTTTCACTGTAGTACAATATCGTATTTGTTCCCATGCTTGTAAGATTTCTTTATAAAACTTTGGAACTTTCTTATCAATATCATCAATATTACCCGTGTTATAGTTACAATTTAGCAGCAAAATAATACCCCCTAGCGAATCAAACCCATAAGAGCACATTGTTTTCCATATATCTGTTGAGTCATTGAGAAAACGACCCAGCCATTTTAACCGAAAACTTAGCAATTGTTTTTGTAAATCCATCATCTTTATTCCACCTTTGCTCAAATCTTCTGTAATAATACTTCGCTTTATTTTTTCATTTTTTCTTTTCCATATAAACTTAAACACCATAATATTTTCCAAAATCTTCAAAAATTTAAACGGTATTGAATCTACCATTATCAGATGAATAACTTGACTAAGGGCTAAACTTTTTAAAACAATAACTCGTCCAAAGATGGTTAAACTTCTCTTTGTCCAACTGTCAAAAATTTTTTGCAACTTGAATAATTTTTGCTCCCAATCTAACTCCAAAGCTGCATCATTATTGGGGTGAATATAATGTCCCAAATATCTAACTGGTTTACTCGACCACTTCAAATAAAACTTATCTAAGTTCCAACGTTCACTCTGTTTACCCAACCAAATCATAAATGTTTTATCTTTGTTAATCTTTGGACCTGCTACATCTCCAAAAGAATATAACTCTTTTAAAATTTCCTCTAACGATTTTTCGTCTTGAACAAAAAACAAAGTATCATCAGCATATTGTAACAGTTTAAGTTGAAAATCATAGCCTGCTAATTCCATTGGCCGAATACTTCTGTTTTCTCTGATGCTGTTGGCCATGAATTCAGCTGCTAAAATGAATAATAGTGATGACAGTGGACATCCTTGTCGGACTCCTCTTTCAACATTAAAACTTTCCGATATCCAACCATTAATCAATACAGAGCTCGATATGTGCGTGTAAAGAGTACGAATCCATTTTCGAAATGATTCGCCAAAATTTAATCTTTCTAAACACAAACTCAAAAATTCTATATCCAAAACATCAAATGCCTTAGCAAAGTCTGCTAGCATTATTGCTCCGGTTTTACCGCTTTTCATAACATATTCAATAATATCTTTCGTTAACCTTACATTGCAGGCAGCTAAGCGGCCCTTTATGTATCCTGTCTGAGTGTCATTCACAATACCGCCAATGACCTTTTGTACCCTTACGGCCAAAACTGCTGCTATTATCTTATAGTCACAGTTGAGTAAAGTGATAGGTCTCCAGTTTTTCAGCTGTTGACTGTCACCTTTTTTAAATAACAATGTGATGAGACCTTTTCTTTGGGTATTTGACATCATTCCAGATAAATAATTTTCATTCAAGGCTTCTACGAGTAACGCTTGTATTCTCGGCCAGAACACCTGATAAAACTCTGCAGAAATCCCATCTAGACCGGGTGCCTTATCTTTTTGCATTGCAAATACAGCTTTTTTACATTCTTCTTGTGTGAGTAACCCATCACACATTACCTTATTTTCATCAGAGAGACGTTTGATATTTTGTGAACAGGTATAACTTTCCATACTTTTTCTGGTTTGTGTTTCTTTTTTGGATAATTTTGAATAAAAATCAACAATCTCTTTCAGTATCTTTTCATTTCCTTCAATAATACGATCATCCTTATCACATTTCAAATGTGTAATTTCTTTTTTCTTTGCATTCATCTTTTCTAAGTTCAAAAAGTACTTCGTGTTTTTTTCTCCTTTCTCAATCCACCTTGTTCGAGCTCGTATACCAGCTCCCTTGGTTTCGTATTTATAAATCTTCTCCAACTTCTCTTTTACATCAGAATAAGAACTTAATACCTCTTCATTACACTCATTCACATCAATACATTTTTCAAGTTGAGCTAGTTTTGCTTCTAGTGACAATTTGGAGTCTTTCTTTCCAAGTGCCTTTTTCTTACAATATTTCTGTGAAAATTCACGAACTTGAACTTTAAACATTTCCCATCTCATTTGCACAGGCAAACAGTTTGTTGAAAATGAGTCTATAATTTTGAAAATTCCATTTTGGTAATCTTTATCAAATAAGATATCATTATTGATTTTCCAATAACCTGGGCCTCTCATGTTTTGTTTAATACACAGTTTGATTGATATTGCGTTGTGGTCAGACCTAATGGCTGGTCGGATGTCAGTACACATTGTTTTTCCTCACAATATATAATGTACTTTATCTTTGCTCATTGTGTTACAAGATCAACAACCCTTATACTTACACACACACAAAAAAATACGATCAAAGATCATTTCATCTTTGACTTGTCTTCAAAACTTTTTTTGTGACCAATGGATATAATCATTATTTCATATCGTGACATGCATTTTCCAGATAACAGTCTTTAGTATAAGGGGTGTGCCAGGAAGTTAAAGTTTCAAAACTATCTATTGAGTAAGCAGAGTCTGCGACATACGGTACATCTGGGGCCCGTTGCCTAAAACTTACCGTTGAATTTCAATGGTAACTGCCATCAAAATTAGGCGTCACAGCCAATCAGCATCAAGGATGATAAAATTTACCGCTAATTTGAAGACTTACCGCTAGAATGGAGCGGTAAGTCCAGCGGTAAGGGTTTTATGCAACAGGGCCCTGGAGTTCGAAATTCCCCCGTTCATTCATGTACATGTACATGTATATTAATATTATTTTGTATTTTCTTTACATATCAACCGGGTTTTTTTGTCATGCGATTCGGATGCGAAAACATAAAAAAACAAATGAAGTTTTTTGCCCATCGTGACCTGCTCATTTTTATAGGATTTAGAGTATATTTGACAGAAATACATCGATTATTGTGGCACAAAGTATGTGTAAAGATGCTGATGAAAATGAGTAAATTCAGCAGCCAACTGACTCTACTTGTCCTCTCAGAAAAGCGCGAAAGGCAACCTGATAGAGTTCAGACTTTATACCGTATTGGCTACATTAAGACCATGCCTTTTGTTTTTAAAAAAAAAAAATGCAATATGCCAGATAAAAAGGTGAACAAAAATTGAGAGTATTTTCTTCCTTTACACTAGTATTTTAGCGTTCAAATACGTACATCAAGTACAGAAAACGAAAATCAAGTTCAGGCAGTATATTCATTGTCCGCCGAACAAAGTGGGAAGCAAAATAGTGTGTTTGTAATCCTCATTCTATCTCGTCACTCAACCATGCCTTCCAAGTTTGTTTTTTTTTTCAACAGTAAGGTCACAGAAAATGGATAGCTAAAGGTCGTATTACCTATCAATTCTGGTATAATGGACAGACAAAGGTACTGTAACCTTTTATTTGGAGGGGCCGGGGCGTAATGGACAGCTAAAGGTCTTGTGGCCTGTAGTTTGGGAGGGTTATTACTGAAACTGTTGATTTTCCTTTAGCAAAGTGTATTGTTAGGCCGCTCCTGAGAATTAAAGCCGTGATGAGAGCAAGGCATATTTTCCATAGCTTTAGTAGTGTCATAAATTTTATAGAGTCGTCTACATCTATATTCTCAATATCAATCCAGGGAGCGTTTCATCATTACACTTACATCATGAAATCCAGTCTGCTTGTGTCCACGATGGCGCGTGTTGTAGCCTCATCCCCCCCCCCCCTTTTTTCCTCTTTTGTTTTTTCCCCTTCCTAAGTTGATTTCATGTCAGTTGACATTGGTTTCTTTGATTTTGTTTCATGCAATGTTTGTAGTTTCATTAAGTCATTATTTGTTCTCTTATGTATTTTCCGAGGGTCCCATACCCTATACAAGCTTTGCTTTTTAGTGGGACCCTCCATTTCCATTCCAATCCTTGTGTTATACATGTATATACCTTAGAAAATGAATTTATGTTGTTACTCGTGATCACATGTACGTTTTCTTTGAAATTGTTACAAATATGTTCTGTTAATGCATTGTATATAATTTTCCCTGTTTATCCAATGGAAATGAAAATAAAATTGAAAGTTGAAAGTTGAAGTATAGCGTCTCAACATTTAGAATAAAGAATATAATTGATGTTGTCGATTCCTATTAAGTGAAGCTTTGTGTGCAAGTCTTTGGTTTTTGCAATTACATCAGCACTCCTCATATAATATTTGTGTGTAATCCATAATCGGATTCATTATTTCTTAGAGAGGTACATTAAGAATCGAATATCATCTACGTTACATTTCATTTCCCCTTCTCAATTTCTATCAGCTGTCTATACCGTCGCCCTACGTCTGTCTGAGCTTCCAGTATCTCTTATGGATATGTATAGTGAAGTAGTGAGATGCTTTGGATCATCAGAAAGATGACGTGATGTCACTCTATTTTGTGCGTATTAACGATTATTGCACTTCTATGATTATGAGTGCTGAAGAAGTGATAAAAAAACACTATAAATCACAGCAGACTAAAACACAGGTCATGGCTTGTGTCAATATGCACCATAACCATGATAACAACATGCAATCTGGTCCCGAAATGAGTGGTCAAATCTGTCGTAACCAGAGCATGATCTTGACCGTTTTTCCTGGTCATCCTGTTGTTCAGCTTTGTCCATGATGTATTCTTTCCTGTACATCCTGTGTTGAAGGCCGACCATTTGGTCAAGCAGCTATAATCACCCCGCAACCATTTTCACCGTTTTGTTGGCCAATTGTAACATCTGTTCCTCCAAATTTGAAGCACAGCGCTCATAAGCAGCCACGTACACAAACATATAATGTACATGCACACATACCCACACACACCCATACACACCAAACCACACACACTTTTTTGTTTTATAATATTCTTTATTTGAGTTTCATTCAATGTCACATCCATATTAACAATAAAATTAATACATCCACCAACAAAAAAAAAACAGCTGCATTCTTCTTTCTTGTGCTGCTAAATCATTTTTCAAACATACAGTACGATAAGAGAAATGACATGAAAATCTGCATAATTCTCAGAAAAAGCTATTTTGATCAGCCTAATCAAGCCAATCCGAATGTGCCTTATCACTCACACACCGAATAAGAAATGTGTGCTACTCAATCACTTTTTAACTTAACTTCCTTCTTTTTTTTGGCAGAGCACACGCTATATACATAGATATATCAGATAAAGTAACTCTTAAAAGGGAACAAAAATTCTTGATCACCTTGATCAGATTGCTCAATATCCACTTCATAACATAAATTCTCTTACACTCTCTTGAGAATACAGCATTTCCTGAAACATATCATAAAAAAGCATTCTTTACTTAACCGAACAAAACTCATCATTTTTTTCTATCTAACCTCTCAACCTACCCCTCCCCCCGTATAAAACAAAATAACCATATGTGTATATCATCAAAACAAACCATATTCCTGCCTAGCCCCTTAACCATTATTCTAATATTGCCTAACTATACATCTACCTAATCCTAACCATCCCCACCTATTTCCCCACTAACCATTACTCTACTCTTACCTAACTACATCTACCTATAACCCTAACCATCCCCACCTATTTCCCCACTAACATACCCCCCCCCCCGTAGCCTTCCCTCAATACACACACCCATGTATGCACTAGACATCAACCAAAACAACAACAACAACAACATACCCACCAGTGCGCACTCACAAACACCAACATTTGCACGCCAAATCACACTACATACTGTCTTGTGGTATCTTGGTTACCTGTTTCTTTGACAGTTAGACACACACCAAATTAAAACCGAAGCTAACTAAACATTTTGCATGGGAAAAAAAGGTGACCACCATAATGCTGATACATATACCGATTCCTAAACATTAATACGGCTAAAACCAAAACTGACCATACATCTGACTCTATGAAAGTTTCAACTGCTCCCATTTTTGCAAATGAAAACCAAGCTTACCTGCTTTAACCGCAACGTTCTTTTCCTCCTCTATAAAATCCAAAACAAATTTCTTTATCTTTTCCCTCTTGGGTAACTTATTTTGTTCTCTTGACCGAAATATTACAATTTTCATCAAAATTATCAAGGCATTCACGCATTTGATTCGATTTGAACTACCTCGTAAACCCAAGAAGATATCTCTTCATTTTAATTCTTCTAACTCAACTAAATCATAATACTCAATAAGAAACTGCCATATCGGCTTTACTTTCACACAATCAAAAAAATATATGTGAATAAGTTTCCCTTTCCAATTGACAAAAGGAACAAAGATTATCATTCACAAAACCAAACCTAAACAAATATTCCCTTGTATATATCACCCCGTGTAACAACTTAAACTGAAATTCCTTATGTTTACTAAGTAAAGTCGTGCTTCTAGGTCTAATAAATAAATTTCTAATTTCCTTATCACTGAAATCATACTTCACTTCACCATATCTTATTTCCAGGGTATACAATTCTTGTAAAGCTGTAACAAAATACTCATACACTATTTTTGACTTAATATTTTGAAATTCTAATATTTTACCAAAAATCTTCACCTGTATATCATGATTTAATACAGTGCACTCCCGTTACAACGAGCACGGTTATAACGAAATTTCGTTATAACGAAGTAAATCTTCTGGTCCCAAAATTATCACCATTAAAGTCTGTGGTGCAAGATTCGCTTATAACGAACACGGTTATAGCGAAATTTCCGTTATAACGAAGTCTTTTCGGAGCGCCACAGACAAAGAAAAACAAAAGAATTGTGCTCCGTTATAACGAAATGCGAATTGCTTTCGAAAATACGTAGCGGAACAAGCATTTATAGCGTCTCTGCATGGGTGAACGCTTCACACCACTGTGTGTTCGCTCCTTGTGTCACGCACAGTTTCTGAGAGGAACTTGAGTTTATTATTGTAATACAGTTATCCCATCACATTTCACATAGCTTTCCAATGTAAGATGAGTATTCAGCAAACAGAATATGATATACATACGTGGTTTCCTTGTTTTCGTTATATTTTGTATTCGTTCGGTTATAACGAAATTTCATTATAACGAAAAAAAAAATTGCCGGTCCCGAGCATTTCGTTATAACGGGAGTGCACTGTACATCAATTTGCTGAAACCTTACACTCCCTGTGGATTCTTTCCACTTTTCTGGAAAAACATTATAAATATTATTTATCTTAAATATATCATTTCCCATGATACCTAAATGTCGAAAATACCCAACGGGTTTAATAAAATCTCCTTGTAAAATATGATGTACATTATAAACACCCTTTTCATATAAATCACAATAAAAAATACTCTTCCCTTTCATACATATTTTTCTATTATTAAATATAACTGGATTCATCACTTCATCTTCAAAATTCCTACATTTATCCATTTCCTGTCATACCTTAACTTGACCATTTCTGTACCAAAAGGTGGAACTGGATTTGTCAATGTCAATCTAGACCATTCATAATCACATAAAAATAAGAACCTTCCTCCTACTGATCGAAAACTAAAATCAAAATACATTTTCCACCCAGATTTCTTCTCACTATACAATAAACGTTTCAACCACATAATACGTTGCGTTTTGACAAACAGCTTAAAATTTATCATTCGCAGTCCCCCATTAACATAATCTTGATACGTAATATTCCTTTTTATCCGGTCTTTCCCATTCCACAAAAATTCAAAAATCATCTTATCCAATTCAGGGAATATCCATTGAGGAACAACTATGAGTGATGAAACATAATTCAACCTTGATAATGCATAAGTTTTTAACAAATGAATTTTTCCCATGAGTGTTACTATCACGCTGTTTCCAAAATCCTAACAACACTTTTTTGTTTTATAATATTCTTTATTTGAGTTTCATTCAATGTCACATCCATATTAACAATAAAATTAATACGTCCACCAACAAAAAAGAAAGCAGCTGTATTCTTCTTTCTTGTGCTGCTAAATCATTTTTCAAACATACAGTACGATACTAGTATATGATTCTTTGTACCAAATCATACCCTGTTTTTATAAGAGAAATGACATAAAAATCTGCATAATTCTCAGAAAAAGCTATTTTGATCAGCCTAATCAAGCCAACTTATCACTCACACACCGAATAAGAAATGTGTGCTACTCAATCACTTTTTTACTTAACTTCCTTTTTTTGGCAGAGCACACGCTATATACATAAATATATCAGTATATATATATACATAAATATAACACACACACACACACACACACACACACACGACAGTACCGTCACACGATAGTTCCTTTGTATAATTTCTACACATAGTGTTTTCCTCATAGAATATGTGGTTTCTTAAAGGCAATAGACTCGGTTTCCTATGATTCCATAACTAAGGTATTTGAATTTTTATCAAATTTTCCTTCAGGATGGGTTTAAGACATTTTTTCTTGTGTTTTATAGGCAAATGGATGTTTAACCAATGTTCATGTATTTAAAGGGGATGGCTAGTGATCAGTGGGAATCAGTGGGAATGCTGGGGGAGGATTTTTCCAATCCTAGTGGGATTCATTTAAGAGTACATTATATATCTGTTGTCGCGTGAAAAATATTTGCTTCAGAATGGTCTCATTTTCAAGTATTGTACAGTTTAATGTTTCCAGGTTATCATGCCTGTATAGTGACGGGGCGATCTTTAAACATTGAACCGCACATTACTTGAATTTGGGCCCATTCTGAAGCAAATAATTTTCACACAACAATAGATATATAATGTACTCTTAAATGAATCCCACAAAGATTGGAACAATCATCCCCAAGCATTCCCACTGATTCCCACTGATCAGTTATTAGCCATCCCCTTTAACAAAAGAGGAAGAGGTCAACATGACATTATCCATCAAGAGACAAATCCTTTTGTGCATAAAATCAATATTAATGGGTTATCAGTGAGAGAAAGAAACTGTATGAATGATTTCAAATAATAACATTATGCCACAAAGACTGATCAATCCATCAATCTATTGTGTTGAAGAAATAGGTTTGACTTTAGAGAAACTTTGAGAGCTGTGGGCAAATTTGCAAGTGCAAATTGCTTTTGCCATAAGTCTACAAGAAGAAAAGAAAAGGGAAGGGTTAGTTTGATCATGTTGATAGAAAGCAATACTCTGCAAAAGTGTTATGTAGTCGAGAAATTTCAGAATAGGGTACTAATGGGATTGTCAGGTATTTGGGAGTTCGTTTTTCTCGTGATTTCTCCTGATTAGAAGGTTTCTGTATGTATGGTATATATATATATATATATATATATATATATATATATATATATATATAAATGTCGACAAATGGTAACAACTAGCATGACTAGGCACGGGGTGTCACATTGACAACGGATAAACCGCATAAACGGACAGAAAATGATTATTTATATGAATGTTATAAAGATTATACCATGAAATCAAACGAGAGATGAGGTTTGCTATAAACAAATAAAGTATTATGACAAGTTTAATTCACTTTTGATTTCACCTTTCAACAAACGGTCTGCTAGCAAAATCAAAGTCAATGAAAGATGATTTTAATGCCCCTTTTGAAGTTTGCACACTGATATGTTTGACCATTACTTCTCCATAATGACAACTTTCTCAACCTATTTGGTAAAGCTTGAAACCTGATCCTGTTCCTTTTATGGAAGAAATATTCTTGCTTATTTTCGATTTCTGTAAATTTCATCATGAATGGATTTGCGCACAAAGTGAGAAAATCTTCTTTTTTTTTAGAGAGAGAGAGAAAAAAAAATATTGTTAACACAAGTAAAAAAGAAGTGAGTTTCAGAAAGGGAAAGATAGACTCTCACATTTTGAAACGTCACAAGGAATCCATTCAAACTAGATAACATTAGCTCGAATACAACAAAATATGTTCAAAGTGTATCACTCAAACTAAACATATCCAAATGTTAAACTAAAAACACATGTTGATCAATACCACACTCATAAAATTGAATTCTCTGAAAATGCAGTTTTAATTATGCTATAGCACGTAATTTCTTATCATGCTAACAAATTTCCACATATTCACTTTATATAACATTTTTCTCTCAATAAATAGTATCACACATTCATCCGCCTCCTTATTTTCATTGTTCGTGCGGTATTTTGATGTTTTTTAATAAATTTTCTTCTTTAGATCGATCGGCCGACATAACTATCACAAGTATTGTCTTACTAGTAGGTTTTTTCCGTTTTGTGTACATTTCATAATTGTTCGCCTTGGCGATTCATTCGTTAAATTGAAATGATGTATTGCGTTCGTTATTGTACATGCACTCTGTTCCTTTCGTATTGTGCTGTGAAGAACAACAATTCAACTCAAATCAAAGTTATTTCCATCTTTTTTTGACAGAGCACTACAAACACTTCGAGCGTATTATGTTATGCTCTGATGATGTAATCACCGATCAATATCATTCAATATTACATTTTCTGGACGTTGAAAGCTGCATGTCTATAGGTTGATATGATTATAATTATAGTAGAATACAGTGTACGAGTGCGCAGGAGTGTAGTAGCATACCAGCTGAAATATAAATTACATAGATGTAATTATAAACTGCATAGAAGATATATCAAGAGATATCTACAAACGCTACTTACTGTTTCGTTCTGTACAGGTTTTGAGTAGTCAGTTAAGCAATGTCTCATTTTCGTGGGACCTTTATTGTGGAGCCTGTTGTGTGACCACAATAGATCTCTTGTTAATCATGTGTTGCCTTGATTAATTGTATGAGCATCTTCAAAATTGTATAAGAACAGCAGTTATATTTACTTAAATACTATTGCTGAATTTGTCATGATGTACACACAATCATGTACGAAAAAGACACAGTATAGCAGTAATGGCATAAAAATGTATTAGAGTTCAGCCACAAAATAAAAGTTTCAATTAATAACGTGAAAAAAATGTTACAACGACCTAGTTTATTGTTATTCTCATCTCTGTAGCACGTATATGGGTCACACTATATCATATGAAAGCTGATGTTGTGTCTTCACGTCAACTTTGCATGTCCTGTGCCTGTTCTAAGGTGTCTGGATTAACGATAATCGTTAAACATCTTCACAGGAATCACGTGTATGTGCCTTCGATCTTCCTCTGAACTTGAAAACGTTAAACCCCGATTCGTGATTGCCTCTTCAACACGGTCTTGTGGAATCATTGGCATATGAGTCCTGTAGGCTTCAAGGAGTTCTTCACGTGAACTAGCTTCACGATGCTCGATTTTTCCATCCTCATTCTCGAGGAAAAATCTCTTGTCACTGAAGTATGCCGCTCTCCCTTCTCTGTACGACATCGCGTACATGCGCAACGGAAAGATTTTAATCATCCTCCGCATAATCGGTGGCCGAGCTACGGCGTGGTACGAGTACGCCATTGATTCGGAGAAGAAATCAGGCTCTCGCTCTTCATTAGGATTTAGTTTACAGCGCCACCACCATCCATCAACCAAATTCCTTTCTTCCACAACGTATCTATCCGGGCTGTGTTCTAGAGGTAGGTGTAAACGCCAAATCATCCCGTCTTTGGCGCGGACAAACTTGTAGGTGGACAGAGATTCCTGGTGGACAGGACTTTCAGAGCTAAAATCAAGGGGAATTGGAGTAAAAGTCGGATCGGATGCACCAACGTCCACTAAATGCCTTTGACCTTTGACTTCGAGATCTCTGACTATAGTTGCGATGTGTCCAGCTTCAAGAGCGTATGATGTCCCAGAAACCAGAATTACGTCATATCCAAGTACTGCCAGTAACCTGGATGTTCGAGAGAGGATATACAGCTTGCGATTAGTTTCGACTGTGCAAGTAACCCTTTCTGTGCTAAGGACAGTATACGTCTGTAAAACATGATATATTCGCGGCACGAAATTTTCGCAAATTGGAGCCGACGGCCTTTTTCGTGGCAAGAAATTTTCGCAAATTGCCACTTGCGTTCAATGCATATAGTGTGGATAACAAATTTTGCGAGGATTTTAATTTCGCGAATCTTGGCGCTCGCGAAATTCGCGAAATTAAAGTGCACGCGAACATTCCTCATTTTACAATAAAGTGCACTGGAGTGTTTAGAGTTTCAAAGCACACAAAGCACACAAAGGGTAAGAAGTTCTATTTTAAAGTTAAGAGTCTTGTGTAATCAAATTGATTTTTTTCGTATGACATGTGGAACTCAAGTGTTGATATCGCTAAGACATCATCTGCAATCATATTGTTCTACAAAACAGTATTGATGTACAATAATTTCATTTGTGTATTATACACGTACATACATGATTATATGTATATATCATATATTATATATTCATGATTAATTAAATATTATATATATATATATATATATATATATATATATATCAAATAAAAAAGAATTATCCTCTCAAAGTGGATATGATACAATTGGTTCGAAACATTAAAACGATACACATTTGCCCTAAATATTGCCTCTGAAGTGCAGGATCACTTCAAAGAAAATCTGAAAACATAGAATATAGGCCTACATACTTATTCTAAAATCCCTATTATGTGTGCACTGGGCCCCATTTTATAAAGCTGTTCGCAAAGTTATGAACAACTAGCGACTAGTGATCAATTCTTGTGCTGAATTAATTGAAATTCTGACGAGTATAGCACATCACAATTGATCACCATTCGCTCGTAAGTTGTTCGTAACTGTACGAACAGCTTTATGAAACAGGGTGCTGGTCTCGTACTGTCACTGCCTCACCAGCTGACATAGCGCCTTGTATCCAATGGAAAGGGCGCTTTAAGAGTATCAACTACACTTGTACTATTGCTTCTACTTGTTATACTCCTACTAATACTTTTGTACCACTATATTACTCCTGTTGCTGCTGCTGTTACTACTGCTGCTGCTATTACTACTACTGCTGCCACTACTGCTGCTGCTGCTGCACTACTACAGTACTAAAACTACTACATGTACTATAAAAGTAGTAGCACTACTGCTATTACTATACTGCTATGTGTTACTACTATATACTGCTACTGCTTCTACTTCTACTTCTATTACTACTTCCACTACCACTACTACTACTACTTGCTACTACTACTTTTACTACTACTAAAGCTCACACACATCGTAGGCGATCATTCACAGAAGGCGTCGACTCGATATAGCCAGCAAATGTTACATGTCTGTCACCTGTCCGTAAAAGTAATTGTAATCTGGCTTTCTTAACCATGGACTGCAATGAAGGAACGAATTTGGCAACTGCATACGAGAAACTCTGGATTCGCTTCCACTTTTTTTTTGTTTCCTTTATAGCAATAGTCTTTTACTAACCTGTACATGAAGATATTCAAATCAAAGCAGATTCCTCCACGACCTGCAAACATTGCCTCCTTCATGATCTCGAAGTTTGGGAAGTTTTGCTCGTGGGCTTTTGGATCCAGCATATTGACAGTTATATTTTGATACGGTATTCGGTAATGCGTCTGCCTGACTATCTCTCGCAGAAGGCCAGAACGGTTTCTGCTGAGTTTCCGAAGCACCGATTGAATGCCGAGTGCATGACGAAGGAAGTCGAGAGCCTCGTCCGACGAGAGCCGAAGAGGCCCGAGGCTGAGCTTTCTGGAAGGCTTATGTACGGACTTCAGTTGAACGGACTGAGATTGAGCATAATGCCGTGAGTGGAAGAATACATTCCCTCTTCGCCATAGCATTAGCGATGGTATGAAACTAAGTGGAATCCGTTTCAGCAGGACTGAGGGGACTAGAAACTTCGCAGAGGACCAAAACATATTTCTTTCAGCAACTTGTGGGTCAGCTGTCGATTCGTAGATCCTTTCGATTCCCTTTTTATGGACGGATGGAGAAATAAAGCAGTGTTTGACTTTGCTTGGCCATGAACGGTATTATTCGTTCTCCGCCTGTCCACTTAAACGTTCCGCTTCCAAACGCCCGAACTAGCACGTCATCAATCCTCGGTATCGCCAATAACTGGGTGCGGTGCGGCGAGCAGCGTTTTTGAGATGCATCATGGGATACTTCAGGGAACAAACTTGCCCCGATTTTGGCTGCATATGATGCACTCAGGTCACGTTCCGTCTTTACATAGTGGGGTATTTTGTTGTTGTTGTTGTTGTTGTTGAAGATTTCTTCGCTTTCCATATTGTTACCAGCCGATTGAAGCCTTACAGTAAAGTGAACCATGACTCCAGTGACCGTAAAACAGTAAAATTTTGAAATTTTAAACTGCTGAATTCTACCCGAAGAAAAAGGGATTAAAAAAAGCAGCCAAAAATTACACTGAATCGCGTGGAACTAAGACACCAGCAAGACAACCGGAAGCGATAATGCTACCGAGTAAGCCCACAGTGCATGTTGATTGTGACAGGGCTCTGCAGCGTGAACTGAAGTTCTTTGCGCATTGGCGATAAGGGGAATTGATAGACAGAAAATGGACATAAAGAACTAGAATTACAGATAAGAAGAGTGAAGGCAATAGGCCTACAGATAACTTCAACTAAGTGATGACGACACAGTGAATTGCGAAACGATGCAGGAAGACGTAAAAAAAGAAGAGGATATGAAAATAGATAGTAATGATATTGTGGTAGTGAAAAGGGGATATGGGGATGATTGAGAGAGGTTACAGGTGTATGAGAAAGAGAAGATGCATGCAGTTTTCTCTGGCGTGTTTACTACGTGTCAGGTGAGGGCAGTAAGCATGGGATAGTAAGATTTTCCGAGAGAAGAAAATAATATAAAAAAGAATGATAGTAGCAATGATTAGATTATGCGTACAGTGAATTCAGATAGCAGGGAATTTTGAGTGTGAATAGATAACTTGACAACGGGGAAGGAGAAATATCAGAACTATAATCAAATAAGATATGCACTTGCTGTAGAGCAGACATCGACGCAATTTTGCTTTTCTTATACAATGTTATACTGGTTTCTGATATGATCATGGTGTTTGGACTAATTGCTTTGACATCGTCGTCATCAACGTTTGAATATTTAAAGATGAAGCGTTTGCCTCCCGTTATAATCGTCATGATTAGATTATTATCATTTGTTCCGTTATATTTTAACAGGGTATCCCTTTTCAGTTACAAAACTAATTTACGAAGGGGCCTTGCATGAAAAACAATACAAATATTACATACCAAAGTGCAGGGAGAAAATCGATGACAGGCGAAAAATTATTCACAGAAAAGGCTCGGAAAACATTTACCACCATTTGGAACCTGCATAAAATACATCAAAATTGCCTATGAAAACCCGATCGGCTGACACATAAACTGTGAGTTGCCGGGCGAGCATGCACCCATCCAGTGCCGTACGGCTTTGCACCACATGTGCACTGCACCCACCTTTTCCAAACGCCCTCACCGTCCAGAAGTAAGCAGGCAGAACCCCATCGGCCTTATGACCGATTTGCAGTCATGGATCACCCCGGCCACAATTAAGCCGCATGCAGAGAACATCAGTTACATAAATTTCATAATCCTTACACTCTGATGAATTATTTCACTAAACAAAGATCACAATCCATATACCGCATTATTTCTTCTTCTTCTTCTTCTTCTTCTTCTTCTTTACTGACAAACAATCCCTTTTCAATAATATTCATTCATCACGACACAAAGTATATCTCTATATAGATATCATGCAGACCTTTTACTCACATTAATTCTATCTGAACTTAAAATGACGTTATCCATTGACTGTAGGCTAAAAAACAAACAAAAACAAAACTAAAATGTACCCCGTCCCCTGGTATGTAGTCACGATCAGTACAAGATACAAATTACTACACCGTCCGCGCACCCCCCCCCCCCTTCCCCTTTGGCTCACACGCCACATTTCGGTTACGAGCGTATAAAAAGAGCGCCGTTTCACGCATTTCCCATACATAATAACGTGTATAATATCCTATGACATTACTGACAATTTCAGCAGCCATACAATAACCACGTTTAAGCTTTGAAATCTTAAGAAAATATATATAGTAAACATAATCATGTATCAAAATTATCAGAGAGATAGAGAAAGAAAAAAGTGATGTGTATACTTTAACTAATATGAGGCCCCATTCATTTCAAGCTTGATCGCTCACGATGGCGGTCTCCTGCATTCAGCTATCTCTGTTATTTGCTGAAAATACTATATATTTTATTTACGCATAATGTATGTATACTGCTCAATGCAATTACTCCTGTGTATCTAGTTTGTACTGTTAAAGTTTCATTTCACTGCACTTGTTATTATTTGTCTTTGTGCTTTTGACATTGTATTCAGTTTGTATTTGATTGAATGCGGAAATAAATGAAATCATATAAACATATAACCATTTTAACATAGTAATGTTACTGCTGCAAAAATATATGATTATAATCGGTCAATAGTGGAGCGGGTTTTGCATTTTGAAGATAGTCAGATAGTGGTACTGCCTTTCTAACATGAATGATATCATTCCATAAGGTTGAACCATAATACTGGAAGGTGTTTTTTTTCTCCATATACTCAGTTCTGGGTTTATAGGGACATACAGTGGAAACGTTACAGCATAATTATTTGTATCAAATATATGAGGTGTTCGTAATAAAATCAATTCTTTCAGATAATCTCTATCGGGGACATTAAAGGACAAGTTCACCTTCATAAACATAAGGATTGAGAGAATGCAACAATATTAGTAGAACACATCAGTGTAACTTTGAGGAAAATTGGACAATCGATGCAAAAGTTATGAATTTTTAAAATGTTTGTGTTGGAACCGCTGGATGAGGAGACTACTACAGCTGGTGAGTCATGTGCGTACAACAGTATAAAGAAAATGTAAAAGAAAATTCAACATATTTTCACTTTTTTCGCATAATAAAAGAGCTCTTGACTTCCCTCTTTCTAAAGGCAGGGGGAATAATATTACCCATAACATTTGTCGGTAACGAGTCAGGGGAATGTGTACTTTTTTCAAAAGATGGAATTTTGTGAAATTCTCTTTATATTTTCTTTATATTGTTGTACGCATGTGACATCTAAGTTATTCATACACTGCAGTAGTCTTCTCATCCAGCGGTTACTACACACAAACTTCAAAAATTCATAACTTTTGAACGGATTGTCTGATTTTCCTCAAACTTTCAATGATGTGCTCTACTAATATTGCTACATTCTCTCAATCCTTATGTTTATGAAGGTGAACTTGTCCTTTAAAGGCTTTATACCATGTACAAACCACACTGATATCTCGCTCTAAGGGACACCGACTGCCAATCTAATCAAATTCCTTTAACAACGACAACTTGGCGACATCTGCGACACCATAACATGTACGAGTAGTGCACAGTGCAGTTGTACGTATATTGAACGAGGTTTATTACGAAACCACTCAAAAAGCTTTCGACTCAGTGAGCAGTACGTGCTGTAACGGAATCAAGTGAACGCTGGTGATAAGTTTTTTTAATAGGCTCTGACTTGAACGAGTTTGACAGTTATTTTGGTGATCAATGCGACAAGTTTTGTAGGATATGTGCCCTGAATCAGTAATCTAGTATGATGACACTCATCTATATAGTATTGAAATCCCCAAATGACGGGGGTCATCCCACAAGACCGACATCCACAAGTCATGCAGCCCAAGAGTTCGACAAAACAGGTCCATGAGTCGTGCAGCTGAAGATTCATATAGCCCACGAGTTCGACACTTGGCAAATAAAGCCCATAGGTTCGACGCTAGGTAAAAACAGCCCACGAGTTCGACACTATGTAAACAATAGTAAAAACAGCCCACGAATTCGACAGATACAACACGGGGGCTTAATGTGTCGGTCTCGTGGGCTTATAGTGTCGAACCAATGGGCTGTATGACTCGTGAGCTGTGTAACTCATGGGCTGTATGACTCGTGACTTGTATGACTCGTGGGCTGTATGACTCGTGGGTGTCGGTCTCGTGACATGCACCCCAAATAACGTTGTAATTAGCACGACCATTGTGTACACATGCATTGTGTCCTGAGTCTACAACGAGTCTTACGTAACACAGGTCACGTGTTACTCTTTGTAACAGATTGGTCGTCCAATGACTAATCTGTCGTGATCATGATTTCTGCTCTGGATAAAGTCACATCAGAGAAGGTTCACATAATGGTTAACGCTTTCCAATTCTCTACTCCCCCTCCCCCCCCCCCCCCCCCCGTATTTCTTCACACTGAATGGCCCGAATTCACGAAGGTGATACAAATGAAACCATGGTTTAAAACCATGAACAAAAAACATGGAGCGCCAAGTATCGCACGGAATATTTCGTTACGAAATTGGTCATTTCGTCGACAAAATGACTGTTTCGTTAACGAAATCATCACTTCGTGGACGAAATTTTCATTTAGTTACAAAATAATCATTTCATAGACGAAATGACTGATTTCGTAACGAAATATTCCATGCGACACTTGGCGCTCCATGTTTTTTGTTCATGGTTTTAAACCATGGTTTCATTTGTATCACCTTCGTGAATTCGGGCCATCCTGTGTAATTTGAATTCTCCTCGACGCATGCAATGCCTCCCATTTTCTCTTTCACGTGCACAGACCAACCTCAATGGATTTGTGATTAGAGCATGGAGCTCCATGGTTATGGAGACTGTTTCATGTACTCGCTACGCGATTATAGTCATATATTCTATCATGACTTAATAGTACGTCAGTCATGTTGGTGATTAGATATCACGCTCTGATTCTTTTAGATTATTTTCTTGAAGTGGCTATAACTTTTTCAGTAGCGATTGGCCGTCATTAACTCTCATTAAACCTTGAGAACATACCTGCATTGTTTTTGTTTTGTTTTCTATGGCAATGGCAAGGGATTACTTTGATGAAGAGGATTGCAGGGAATAGAGAGTGTGGCGTCTTTAGGGAGAGTCTTTCCTTTCATTTAAAGCGAGGGCCGCGCGAACGCAGACCCCCTTTATATCAATGATGCGCTTCGCAAGGTTCAGCAAGCCGGAGTGCAATGGCAAGCTTCGCCTTGCAGGAGGGCGGGATCTTAGCTTCTCCAGCGCGAGGTATCCTGTCGGCGTTCAGCCAAATTTAAGTTTATTTAGACATATCGAATGAGCATAGTTATAACAAATAACAGATTAAAGAGATATACAGAATGCAATAAGCAATCTACAGGCTTTATGATCATTTCTTTATATACGATAAGATTTTGCAAATTTAAACGCTCTTACAAAATAAGCAAAATCCCCTTTTGATTTGTCATGAATGCAAACAATCCAAAAGACCAAGAAATTTGTGGAAATTCTGCTCACAAAGCTGTAACAACGCTGTGCATATGAAATAGATATTCATGAAGTAATGGCGTCATGTCCTGACTCACGCACAACGCTTCCTATTCTGGTTGCTGCTGGCCGGGTGCCAGTATACTGGTATACATGACAATCATAATGTATCGCGATCGTTACGAATGTACTGTGCTTTCTTATCACTACCAGAAGTCTACTGGAAATTTTGTGGGGCATAAGGCTGAAAAACTTTACAGCACTCTTTGTTTGCTAGTTTAACAGAAATTACTGTTTACAAGGAGGCTAGATATCAGCTCAATATTGGTGGGGAAAAACGTGGATTACAACTTGATGTCCCATTATCAAAAGTATAATAAAAAATTTCATATCTTAATTTCCGCATAAGACAGAAGACAAAAGTTGCTATTGCAAGACTTTGCTTTGCACTTTTCTGACATGATGTCGTTATAAGTGATTTGATGTTAAAAGTATATACGATCAGTTATAGCTGGTGAATAAAATTATCCTCTTAAAATCATGTTTCATTTCAGATGGGTGGTCACTGGGAGACTTTGGCCTACACCTGACCAATGACTCCAGACCATCATGATGAGTGACATTGTCGGTTACCATGACATCTGAACCTCTACTGACAGGCAATGAATGAATTTGGTGTTAATGGACTCATGTCACAAAGACACGCCATTAACAGCTTTTTTTAAATATATATTTTATAATTTCTTTTAGGAGCTGAACTGTGCCACCCTCCCCCCCCCCCCAAAAAAAAAAACATAAGGGAAATTGGCTATGACATCTTTCCGAAGTAAACTAGCAAAACACATTAAATCTGTATAGAGAAGGTAGTACAAATCGATAACGTTATACAGGTATTTTGATACATATTTATTTGTCCAATAAATAAATCTGATCATTGCACTAATTGACTCCACATTATTCATAATGGGGAGGATTCCCCCCTTCACGAACATGATATCATCTGCATGGCGACACATCTAAATCAAATTGAAAATTCTTGTATTGGAATTGTACGAAAGATGTCAAAAGTCGACTTTTGAACTTTCAGGAAGGTAGGTAGGAATATGGAATAAATATTAGAGAAATTAAATTCAAAAGTGATTATGAAGAGCAGGCAATGATGTAGATTTTTCTGTCTTTTGCACTTAGAATATAGGGGATAGCGCGAACGCAGATCCCCGCTACCATAAATTATACGCCCGAGTTCCCCACGTTTGGGGGAATCGCAAGGTTCAGCAAGCCGGAGTGCAATGGCAAGCCTCGCCCTGGGAGTGCGTCCTTCTTGATCAACGCAACTCCTGCGCCAGGTAAGTATGCTCAATCAGTTTTCAGCCAAGTTCAGGTTCAAAGCGACACATCGTGTTAGAGTGGTTACAAAAGTTCTTGAGGTACATTATAATCCATGCTTCCAAATAATATTCCACTCAATATTATGTGTCATTTTGTACAGTTTCCTGCTTTGCATACTTTAAGTCAATAAATAAGAAGTTAACTTTCTTATAATCATCATGAGCGTGACTTTAGAAAGCAAACTTTCAAAGCAAAAGAGTACCCTCTCTTATCACCAGGAACGGTGATGTGAATATGAAATGCATATTCATAAGTAATGGTGGCGTCATCAAGTGACTCACCAACCCCACAGCGCATGCGCGGGACGGAATCTCGAGCTAGCAGGCGGGATGTCTGTGTGCAGGCGTAATGCATACGTATGCACCACGCCGCGGCTGAAAAGCTGCACAGTCCTAGGCACAAGAATGTTTCCACTGCAAAGAGTCCTGTTTCACTCTCAGTGACAAATTGGTCTGTAATTGACTTAAATACGTGATCACTGACTCTCAACCACCATAAGTCAGTCGGATCAAAGAGTTACTACAGACCTTAGTCGGATCAGGAAGGTGACACCTCCCTGGTCGGATATAGGCGAGTGCTTTACTGGGACAAAACGAGAGTCAAGACAATAAAATTGATCGACGTGATTGATGGCCTGTGATTCCACGCTGGCGAACATTCTTAGAACTTGTAAATTGAGTCATCATCAAAAGGTTCATATACCGATTAGTCGACTCTTGACTCTCTAACCTTCCCAGCCAGCCGGCAGCGTCGCGAAAATGTGTCTAAATCATTCTACAGCGCAGCGGTGTGACCTTGAAATGGTCTCTCGTGCCGTGTTCGAGGACTGGTTTTCAATCTGCGATATTTCACTTCATGTGCATGATATCAAACCAGGTTTTTTTGCAGATGATCAGCGAAATTCTGAATTTTTCAAAAATCATAATATCAAGTAGAAAAGACTGCGATAACATTTTATAATTTCACATCAAAAATCGTGTTGAAAAAAAAAATTCAATTCAAAATCATCCGGTAAATTTCACTTTTCTAGACAATGAGCCAAGAAAAAAACATCACGAAATGGGGGGAAATGTATCAATCAATCGAAAAATGTAACTCTTTATGGGTCATTTCGTGTAGATGGGTCAGGATCCAGCAAAATCTAGAGCAACTACACTGTCAACTAGCCCTAATGAAGACAATCCGATTTTCTTGTGCTGTGATTGGTCGATTACCGTCTGCAGAGGCTGCCATGAATGACGTCATAGTGAATCTCCACTTACGGCTTCTGCTTTTGCCGGGCCCGACGTAAAACTAACTGTTTATAGACTAACATCAAACCATTTTGAAGTTGATTTGAACACTTATTATCACATTTCAGTATGTATCTCGTCTTTTGATGAGTCCAATCGATCAAAATAAATGAAGGAATCGACAAAAGAATGTGAATATATACAGAGTGCAAACACGAACCCGTCAGTGTAGTCCCAAGTATTCGTTTTGCAGTGTTGCGATTGCAGCAAAAACGGTAACTGCACCGAACACTCGCTGCGGTGAACCACAGAAGCAGGTATTTCCGTAAAAAGTATCACGTGTATATCTATACGTGCCTATGATTGTTATGAACTAGTAGTAGTACACTGTAGTAGCTATAGTAGTAGTAGTAGCACTAGTAGTAGTACTAGTACACTGTAGTAGCTATAGTAGTAGTGGACTACTAGTACATTAGTAGTACTAGTACACTTGTAATACCATACCAGTAGTGCCAGCAGCAGCAGCAGCCAGTGGTAGTAGTCCAGCATAGGTGTGCTTGTATTTCTCTGGACACTTGTGTGAATGGGTGCATTGGTCATTGTAGTGTCCAGATGACAAGACGGTACATAGGCTGTGGTAACTAATCACTGATGGGACTCAGAGAATGACGATAGTCAAAGCAAGCTGGCTCCCTTGCGGATCTGTTACGTTCTTAGATATTTAAATACAATGTATATATCTTTCATATTTTATTATTATTATTATTTTTTTACATTTCATCTTTTGTCTCTGGTGGATGGAAGCAAGCTGCTAGCAAGACAAGAGAACAAAAGCTGAAAATCTACTATGGATTGTACAGATTGATGTATGTGTACTCGAGCCTTTTTATCAAAACAGAAAAAAGTAATCATCAGTGTAGCATTCATTAATTTACACCGATTTGAAATCCACATTCAAATTCCACAAGACACGACTTTCACACTCTTGCTTGTTTTCCCCTCCTTAAACTGGACATCTCTCTCTTTCTTTCTCTCTCCTCTACCCAGTTTCCACAACGCTCTTCAGTCATTCTGCATTATCTTTTCAACTACTTGGCAGTATAGGATGACAGGAAAAAACTTTTCATTATCATACGGATTACCCTAAAGTTCATAACAAACTAACAAAATATTGTAAACATTATTGCTCTTTGTTAAACAGGATGTGATGCAAAAAAAAACAAAACAAAAACATTTCTGTTGGCAAGGTTGGTTGTTTACATCTTTTAAGGCACATGTACCACTAGTACTACATGTATTTGGCAAGAACAGCATATATATATGCTATATATATATATATATATATATATATATATATATATATATATATATATATATATATTGTCGCTGGGGCGACAAGACCACGTATCTACAAAATGTCAAAGGTTCAGGAGAGCCAAAAAACATGGCGGCCAAAGCACTGTAGCGAATGGGATAGCCTTTCCTTTGACATGCCGTGGTGGCTTCATTTTTGGAGTAAGACAGTTGGGATTTGGACAGGACATCACTTAACCCATTATTTGACCATTAATCCAAAAAAGTCATTTTCACCAAAATTGCAGATACAAGGTCTTGTCACCCTAGCGACGGACTATTATACAGTATATGAAAGATGGCGAAGTAGAGTAGTAATGCATTTCAGTCCAACAGCGCTATTTATTCAGGCTGAATTTTTGAAGAATACATGAATGTCTTCCTCAGGGTTCACAATAACAATTATGAAAATTAACAAAATGAATATTTCCTTTAAAGTGGTAGTCATGGGGAATGCTTATGGCAATGCCCGAGTGTGGTATCTGAGTAGAGGCATTGTGCGTTTCTTATGAGCATGCTGACTTGCAGTCAAGATCAATTTGTATTATTATGATGTAATAATGATAGCAACCACATGAATTTGTACATGCTTAACCAAGCAGATCATCAACGCATGTAAGTGTATCATACATAAGTGGTAGTCATAGGAATGATTGTGACAACACGCGTATTTCTCAGTGTAATAACACAGCTGTATATAACTCACATTTTCATAGACTGAGGTATCTGATGTCCAACATTTCGTTATTCCAGTTCTCTCCCAATCTTATACGTGTCTTTAAAAATGTTGGCTACATGCCTGGTATCTATTATACATACAATATAATACCATACCAAGGAGGCTTAGTACCTCCTTTGTCATACACAGCTACTTTCAGTGATACAGCTGTATTTGTACTTTCCTTTTCACATACATAAAAGCTTTGTAAGAGAATGATTACTGTAAAAGTGGAAATTTTCGCGTTGTTGAAATTTTCGTGCATATCGCGCAACCAAAAAACTAGCGCGAAAATAAAAGTATGTGGATATTTTTGCTTGCCATATATTCCTGTGTGGGATGTCTTGATTCCGTGGAATTAAAATCACGCGAAACTCTTCTTACCCGGCCAAGCGCGAAAATATCCACTTTTACAGTACACCCGTATGTGGAACTTCAAATTTGATGAGGGTAGGTATTTGGTCACATTCTGTCCATCAAAACTTCAGTTTGCCACACAAACCTAGGGCAAATAACATAATTCATAAATGTATAAACTACAATACAGGCTTTAAACGAGAAAGCTAAAACAAAGAATCAGTATACTAGTAGTATGCAGAGGTAGGATTGCTCTTAGATGAATACATGTTCATTATTCACACACATTCTTCACACACTGCATTAGACAAAATAACTTATCAAAACTGACTGACACATCTTCACAGTGGCGGATCCAGGGAGGACCGCAACCGGCGCACACCCCCCCCCCCTTAATTTTTTGTTGAAACAAAAGAAATAAAAAGAAGCTTCTGTAAACAGGTATAAACGCACATATGCTTGGTTTGTGCAACTTTGATCACAATGCATGCAAGGCTATACCATTTTCAGACAAATCTGCAGTGTCTAGATTTTACATTGTCACTATCACTACCTTCACTTTCCATAATTACATGGTTATCTAAATTTGTAAAATTCCTGCATGTACAACCAGGACCACAATTTTGCCCCTGTTTTTTACATTTGCACTGCTTATTCACACACTTATTTTTCTTACATCAACATTGTCTTGTTAAATATGCAACATTATTTCTTCTTTGTTCAATGTCTCTTGTAAATCCCAAAAAAGTCAGCAAAAGTAGAATCTTTTTCCTGAATAACTGAAAAGCAGCCATATTGAGTGATGTCTGGATACATGAATAGTGGGACATGTCTGGGGCATTTGCCCAGACAGTTCTCACCCAGCATGATTACAACCTGTGAAACCTAAGAGCAGAATGAGGGGGCAGCAGTTGATCTTCATGAGCATTCTACTGACTTGGGGATACACCTTGAGTGTTATACTGACCAAACAAAATGGGTTTAACTAGAATAATAATTTACAGATGCAATCCTGTACAGCATTCAATTTACCAGTTCCTGCGGGAGGGTCATACAAACAAGCTGTAATGGAGCATTTCCGGCATGTTTCATCTCTTGAGCACTCTTGGCGTTGAGCAAGAGCTGACTGGGTTGGTATCCCTGCAGTGGCTGGCTTGGTGGGGCATTGTTGGCTTGGGGCAGGGGAGATGGTGTTTGGTTGGTGTCTTCATACACCTTTGGCAAGAAGCTGCTTTTGTGGCACATATCTGGTAAAGGGTTGGTGCTGAAAGGCAAATCAGAGTTTAAAAAATATTCTTCAAGAAGAACTACAATTACGTGTACACGACAGCCAGAGAAGGATTACAGTCATTCAAGCTACTGCCCATAATTCATTTGACTACTCTTAAAATGTGTACAATTAAATTTCATGACTTAACGTTCAGTGGCATCTTAAATAAGAACATTACACTTTTTCTATTGCTCAATAATCATTAACAAAAATTTACAATACAACTGTACCAACTAAAATTTCAATTTATTAATCCCTGTTTGAGGAACTTGAGTGCAAGTTGAAAAGAGCAAGAATTCTAACTTACAGATGCAATCCTGTATCCAATTTACCAGTTCCTGCGGGAGGGTCACACGCTTGGATGTTCTGTCTCTTGAGCACTCTTGGCGTAGAGCAGGAGCTGACTGGGTTGGTGTCCCCGAAGTGGCTGGCTTGGTGGGGCATTGTTGGCTTGGGGCAGGAGATGGTGTTTGGTTGGTGTCTTCATACACCTTTGGCAAGAAGCTGCTTTTGTGGCACACATCTCGCAAGGGGTTGGTGCTGAAAGGTTAATTCAGAGTTCAAAAAATATATATACTTTGAGAAGGACTACAGTACAATTCAATTACACAACAATTATAATTATTCTAAATATTTGTCAGGAATGAAACTAATTGCAAAAATGTATACAACTGGAACTTATACAGTTCAATTCCAATGGCATTTATAAAGGAGAGCATTGTCTTTCTATTGTTCAAAGATCATTATAGAAATTTTACAAAGAGGCAAAAGAAAAATGTGAAATAGCAATAATTGAGATGAAAATAAAATTACATTTGGCATGAACGTAATCTATACGAAACATGCATTTGTCAAGTCTATTAAAACGCAGTGGAACCAGAAGTAAATAATATTTCACTTGTCACAAAAACATTGGTACATCACCCCTGGGGCCCATTGTATTCAAATTGTCAAAATGCTAATGTTACGACTGTGATAGTATGACTAGTATGAGGTGGTACATTATTATGATTGTACATATTCCCATACCATCATAATGTATTTTGAATTCATCAAACTATAGAATGTAGAACTCAACTGTTGGTTCTATTAAAAATAATGATAATAATGATAATAAAATAGTGCAGGGTCTATGCCAAATACAACAAGGGAAATTGACTGATGTCATGTACATTTTACTAGTAGATCGTACTCTGTCATGATCTATATCGATCTCTGTACTTTTAGTTCTAACCAGTAGTAGCGCTAGCTGTGATACGATACCGTGGACGACTATTTTACAGAACAGGACATCTAATTGCACATACGGGACTACGGCCAGTGCGTGCGCGATCAAAACTTGCCACTGCAGAGACAAAATCGAGTCCGGAATTCTCGTTAACGTGAAGGTCACGTGACCCTACATGCATACAGATGGCATCGCAAAACCAATATTTTCGGAAATTTGCTTCGACTTTGGGTGCAATTTTGATCACTTCGTTTATTTTTGAGCCAAAATGAGACTGGTATCAAAATTTCCGCTAGAATCTCAACTATTCAAATAACTGATTAAAATAACCATAGGAGTTGTAGATGGGAATGCGTGTCCCTATTCCCAACATACACGAGACCGTGCAGCCAAATTACCGTGTTGCGTCGCCATCTTGTTCGGTCAATTTTTCCTTATATGGAGTGCACGCTTTTTTTTAGGCGCGGTCAGACTGGGCCACTGGTACGCGCGCAAGCAAGAGCACGCTGTCCAGTGGCTAGTGATTATGACGTAGCAATGCACGTTTGTACATGACAATGGTCTTGCGCTTCGGAGACACAGCCCGCATACGCACTCCATATAAGGAAAAAATTGACCGAACAAAATGGCGGTGGTAGCAAGTTTTGGTGGCTGCGTATTTCCTGGGTGAACACGCATTCCACTATGTTTTAGTTCGGTGGTCAGGATCCAGCAATGTATCAGTGCATGTCAAAATCAGATTCTATCGCAAGCAGCTTCTTATATCCATTGTATCTCCCTCAAAAACTGTCAAATTCGGCTAAAAAAAGTATGGAATTAATCGTCTTTTATTGGACTGCAAGACTTACCCGGTCACGGCTCCGGAAACAGGTTCATGGCAACGTAACAACGAGCGATGTTGGGGATATACATTTTGCGTCGACGAAAAGCCTCGTCGCTAGACACATGCGCAGAATTCCTGCGCGTGGAATGAATTCGGTGGATTTGCTCATTAGCATACGACGCTGCGGACTGACTGTTCCCCTCCTCCCACGTCCAGTAATCCGATACACTCGAGCTGTTGAGCACGCGCGACTTGTTGCTGCGCATGGAGTGCAAGGTGCTGTGACGAACATCAATCCGACTACGTGATGAAAGAAATGACTGCAGATAAAGAAAAAAAACAAACATGTTCTTGGGAGTGCAGGGGCGTCACCAGCTTTTTTTCAAGGTGGGTGCGTTTTGACACTAAATGTAACGAGATTTTTTGGATAGACATTAGGAAGCTCTCAATCAGTACTGTTTTTTAGGGAAACCAAGCGGGGAAAGGGCACCGGCGTAGCTAGGATTACATCTTGGGGGGGGGGGGGGGGGTGTTAGTATGCGAGGGAGCGAGCAAGGGGGGGGGGAGGGTTTTGAAGTGCCTGTTGTCCCCACCCCCCTCCTCCCACGGTGAGAACTTTTTGTATTTTGATGTTGTAAATGGTGCAATTTGATGCATGTTTTGCTTGAAACAGCCCCACTTGTTTAAGGTAGCAGCTTATTTTGATGTAGATTATTATTGAACAATTTGCCTATGAAATAGTATAATCCAAATAAACTTCCTGTTTTAATATTTACACTGAATATCATGATCGCGGCCAAGTAAGAGCGAGAAAGGTGAGCGAGGGGGAGGATGTGGGAGGGAGTGTCCCCCTCCCACGGTGAGCATTTTTTGCATTTTGATGTTTTAAATGGTGCAATTTGATGCAGGTTTTTTGCGTGTTTTATCGACTTGAAACAGTCCCACTTGTTTAAGGTACCAGTACATTTTGAAGTAAATTGTTATTTAACAATTTGCCTATAAATGGTATAATTCAAATAAACTTCTAGTAATAATTCTTACACTGATGTCATGAACGCGACCGAGCCCGAGCAAGCGGAACGAGCAAGGGGGGGGGGGGGGGGGGGAGGTTGTGGGAGGGGGTTGTCCCCCCTATGAATGGATTATGGAATGACGGTGTGAAACGACAAATTACTTGCAGCAATATCAGGAGAATGGCATAACAATTACATGCGAGCGAGCGGAGCGAGCGAGCTTGAAAATTTTGACATTTTACAGTCCCAAAACTGCCGTTTGTAGCCATATTTTTTTGCTTTGGAAATTAAGGGGGCGCTCCGGGCGCAACTGCTGGCAATTACTGGCAGCAACATCAGGTAAATTGCATAACGATTAAATGCGAGCGAGCGAAGAGAGCGAGCTTGAAAATTTTGCATTTTACAGTCCAAAAACTGCCGTTCTTAGCCATATTTTTTCGCTTTGGAAATTAAGGGGGGGCGCGCACCGGGAGCAACTGCTGCCAATTACTGGCAGTAAAATGAATTGCATAACGATTCAATGCGAGCGAGCGAAGAGAGCGAGCTTGAAAATTTTGACTATTACAGTAAAAAAATTGCCGTTTGTAGCTATATTTTTTTGCTTTGGAAATTAAGGGGGGGGGCGCACCGGGCGCAACTGCTGACAATTACTTTCAGTAACATCAGGAGAATTGCACAAAGATTAAATGCGAGCGAGCTTGAAAATTTTGACATTTTACAGTAAAAAAAAACTGCCGTTTGTAGCTATATTTTTTCGCTTTGGAAATTAAGGGGGGCGCACCGGGCGCAACTGCTGGCAATTACTGGCAGCAATTTCAGGAGAATGGCATTACGACTAAATGCGAGCGAGCGGAGGGAGCGAGCTTGAAAATTTTGACATTTTACAGTCCAAAAACTGCCGTTTGAAACTATACATTTTCGCTTTGGAAATTAAGAGGGGAGGGTGGGGGGGGGGATGCCCAGTGCGCCCCTCCCCCTGGATCCGCCACTGGTAGTCAAGGGTGTCGGTTTATATTCATGACTGGGGGAGGTATGACCATCGAGGTGGCGTCGAAGTGACCAAGCGGGGGAAAGATGTGTGCGTGTTTGTTTGTGTGTGTGTATTATATACATGGAAAAGTTAGGAGTGTAGGTCAAGTCTTTTTATTGTCAATGCAAGACATTTTTATATAGACTATAGTATTTAAAGCAGCACTGCAAAATCAATGATCTAGCTTTGATATAACGAAGCGTAAGGTACAAAGGTGTACATTCTACATCACATTGCGCACATTGTAGCGACTCTTTTTGCCGTTCGGATGTCCTCAGTACACTGCGCACATCCTGCTTATGTGCAGCATGCCAACCAGGAATCACGCTGAATCACAATCTTTTGTCGGCTCCGGGCTTTTTGAACAATGTTTCACACTATAATATACCTATGTAATTATGGTTAAAAGAAATCATAGAAAAATATCTTATTTCTTGATCACCCTTTCACACTGGCGTAGCCGGGGGGGGGGGGGGGTTGATGGGGGCGGTCGCCCCCCCCCCCCCCCCCCCCACCCAAGATTTGGACTGGGGATTTGGGAGGCGGAAAAAAATGCGTGTATACTGTATGCATGCACATGAAGCGGGTCTCCTTTGCAACCTTTCATCAAATAAGATATGTTTTTGAATATTTCACTCAAAGTGTGCTCCAGATCGTTGAATTTCAATTCAAAATATGCAAAATCTCTCGTGCTTGGGAGGGGGATACCCCCTCCCAAACCCTCCCCCTCTGTGCCTCTTTCCCTAGCTTAGTACACTTTTTAGATTTACACAAAATTATGAATAATTCTGAGTGCACAAGACTTAGCACTTATATTCCGAAATTTCACCCTCAAAAAGGCAAAAGCTCCATCGGAAGGGAAGGGTGGAGATAACACTCGCCCACGCCTTCTACCTGCTCGCCCGCCCCTCCCTTCCCCCTTCCGCCATGCATAGAAGTAGACTGTGGCTATACCCAGATCGCTTTATTTCAATTCTAAAAACACAAAAGCTCCGCGAGCGGGAGGGGGAATCCCCCTTCCTCTAAGCTCTACCTCACTAGACTTTATACATACACACAGATGGTGCACATTCGGAATAAGAGCTAAATTCCGTGATTTTATCACTTCGATGAAAAAGTATTGCACCAAAACTTTGCACCAGATCGCTGAATTTCAGGTCTGAAAACGCAAAATCACCTTCGTGTGGGAGGGAATATACCACTATCTACACGCTCGTGTGCATGCTTTTTCTGTTTGATTGCTGAATAGACAGCGTTCATGATATGCAGTGTAAGAATTAATACAAGAAGATTATTTAAATGATACCATTTTATAGGCAAATTGTTCAATGATAATCTACACTAAAATATACTGCAACCTTAAACAAGTGGGACTGTTTCAACTCGTTAAAACACGAAAAAACATGCATCAAATTGCACCATTTGCAACATCAAAATGCAAAAAAAAAAAGTTCTCACAGTGGGAGGGGGGTGTCCCCCTCCCACACCCTCCCCTCCCCCTTCGCTCGCTCCGCTCGCTCGGGTTCAGTCGCGTTCATGATATTCAGTGAAAAGAATTGATACAAGAAGTGTATTTAACTTATACCATTATAGGCAAATTGTTCAATAATAATCTACACTAAAATATACTGCTATACCTTAAACAAATGGGACTGTTTCCCGTCGATAAAACGCGCAAAAACATACATCAAATTGCACCATTTACAACATCAAAATGCAAAAAGTTCTAATACCGTGGGAGTGGGGTGTCCTACCGTAGGAGGGGGACACCCCACTCCAACACCCTCCCCTCCCCCCCCTCGCACGCTCCGCTCGCTCGGGTTCAGTCGCGTTCATGATATTCAGTGAAAAGAATTGATACAAGAAGTGTATTTAACTTATACCATTTTATAGGCAAATTGTTCAATAATAATTTACATCAAAATAGACTGCGGGGGGGGGGGGCACCCCCCCCCCCTCCGTAGTTACGCCACTGCTTTTGGGTGAAATAGTTGGACAGATTTCTATCAAAAAAGCAAGAAAATCTTTTCATCGCGGGAATAATGATTATGTGGGGTGGGGCAAATGGTGCGCTTGCCTTCCAATATTTTTATGGAGTCATTTTTGTTTTCTTTCAAAAACAAGAAAATCTTCTCGTCTCTGGAATTATGGAGGGGGGGGGGGGTGTGCAAAATGATGTGCTTGCCCCTCCATTTTTTTTTTCTTTTTTTTAAATGAGGCTAAGGCTCGCACTTGGGCTGGCAATATGGATTGGTCCGAAGTAACGTACATAGACCTTACATACTTGTAAGTAGCACACGTACATGCAAGCGTGTGCGTGCTCCGTACCGTACGGATGTACAGTACGGTCGATGAATAGTAAACACTGTATAGAATACTAGTAGATATGTATAAAATCAGTGCTGCCAGAACCAGGGGTACAAATTGTTTTTGCCCACGATTTTTTTTTTTTTTTTTTTTTTTTTTTTTGTCCCTGGTGCAAAATTAAAAAAAAGAATGAAAAGAATAATTATTTAGCGTCCGGCGTTGAGGTCGCTCGCAGACTGAAGTTTTTTTTTTTTTTTTTTTTTTTTTTTTTCAAGGATCTGAAGGGGGGTGCGTTCGCACCCAACGCACCCCCCCTGGTGACGCCCATGGAGTGATGTTGCAGTATTGAAAAGTCTTGTTGTAAGTATACACTCTGCGACCACTGTGGGTCAGTGGTTACTAATTTTGTGCTGATGGAGACTAAAACTCTCTTCTCGAAATGATAATTACATGAAGATGATCGACCTTGGGAATGAATAATCAAAATTTTGTATCTCATTTTCGGTGTCTGGAAGCTTTACCATCGATTATAGACCATTTCCGAGTTTCTCGTTATTGAACAGTTGCCAAGAATATTCCCACTGCAAAGAGTCATGTTTAAGTGACAAATCGGTCGACAATTGACTTCAGTATATATGTTTAAGTGACAAATTGGTCGACAATGACTTCAGTCAGTCGGATATAGGCGAGTGCTTTAGAACAAAGCGATCCTTTGGTGAGAGTCAAGGCAGTATATACCGTGATTGATGGGCTAACTGGTGTTAGTGATGAAAGAAATAATGAACAAAAAAAAAATCTAACGCAACACGACACTCATTATTATTTTGACGAACGAAGTTATCAACAGTTGAGCCTGCCAATCAGTTGACTCTTGACTCTCTCGGCCCCTTCCCCTCCTCCCAACCTCTAGTAATCTGTTACACTGGAACTGCTGAGCACCCGCCCAATCGGATTATACTGATGCGCATGGAGTGAAGTTCAGAGTAATAGCTCTAGATCCGAAGGGTGAAATTGAAATTAATATTTTTGTTCAAATCGGAGATAGAATAAACAAGAAAATTGAAAATTTCTCGACTCATACTCGGGAAATTTTCGAAATAGCCGGATGATCTTAACGCGCTAATAATAGTGAGCTGATTTGAAAGCTAAGCTAAACTAAACTAAAAAAAAAAAAAAAAAAAAAAAAAAAAAATCGAGCTAATTCTCTTCGAGCTAATATGGGTCGGAAATGAAAGAGCGGCTAATTTGCGATCGCTTCAAAAAAAAATCTCTTTTTTTTTCCATAGGCCTGATGTGAAAAGGCCAATTGTCGAGTTCTGAATAATCTGAGTATATATCGTTTAAAAAAAAAATACACACACACAAGTAATATCTATAATTTATGTATTTTTTTTTTCGGGGAAAACAGAAGCGTTTTCTGATCTGTCTTTTTCCATTTCGATTATAAGGGGATAGCGCGAACGCAGATCCCCGCTACCATAAATTATACGCCCGAGTTCCCCACGTTTGGGGGAATCGCAAGGTTCAGCAAACCGGAGTGCAATGGCAAGCCTCGCCCTGGGAGTGCGTCCTCCTTGATCAACGCAACTCCTGCGCCAGGTAAGTATGCTCGATCATCGTTCAGCCAAGTTCAGGTTCAAAGCGACACATCATGTAAGAGTGGTTACAAAAGTTCTTGAGGTAGATTATAATCCATGCTTCCAGATAATATTCCACTCAATATGAGACATTTTGTACAGTTTCCTGCTTTGCATGCCGTCTCAATCAATAAGTCAGAAGTGAACTTTCTTATAATTATTATGGTCGTGACTTTAGAAACCAAACTTTCAAAGCAAAAGACTACCCTTTCTTAACACCAGGAACGGTGACGTGAATATGAAATGTATATTCATAAGTAATGAAGACATTATCAAGTGACTCAACCACAGCGCATGCGCGTGTCAAAAGCTCGAGCTGGATGGTGTCTAGTCTAGCTTCTGGACTCTTTTAACTCGTAGCAGTGATTCAGTGTACGCGACAACTGAGTCGTATGAGGGCGTGACACCCGAAGATTGCGATACGCCGAGAACTGCGATACCCGAGAAACCCTTTTTCGTTGGGCGCGCAGTTTCTCGATTATCGCAATCAGAAAATTTGCGCCCTCTCTTGGTTAATCGCACCAAGGAAAAGGGGACTTAGCCTAGACTAGATGGTGTCATGCAGGCGTATGCCAACACGGATCTCTTTTCCTAGAGACCATTGGCGTATAATGCATGTAACGTATCATGACTGTGTATGTAGCGGCTTCATATGCTGCATAATTCTAGACACAAATTTCGCGATATCGAACAGCGTTGCACAAGAATGTTCCCATTGCAAAGAGTCATGTTTCAGAAAAATTGGTCAGCCATGCAAACAGTCATGTTTCAGAAAAATTGGTCAGCCAGTGACTATTTATGATCACTGACACTCGACCACCGTCCAGTCAGCCGGATTGGCGAGTGCTGATCGGGGTGCTCACACAGTAGGTGAGAGTCAAGACATTTTAGTGATTTATGGACTGATTGATGGACAAAACAACGATAACAACAGCAACAACAACAAAAACCTCATGCAACATGACACTCACTTGAAGAATAATAAGATTGAGATCGTAAACTGAGTTCGAAGGGGCATCAAAAGATTTACGGGTCAATTTACTCCCGACTCTCTAATCTCAGATCCCCCTCCTCCATCACCTCAAAACATAATCCGATACACTGGAACTTTCTAGCAGAGTGAAAGGTGAAATAGTGAACATCAACCATTGGTTGACGACAAAAAAAAAAAATTGACTCGTGGATAAAACTTGTTAAAGGGACTGTACAGTACTGGTTGAGGTGCGGCTTCAGCTTGTAACGTTTTGCGAGATATTTAGAAACCACTCTTGAAGAGCATACAATTCTAAGGGAAATCAAAAGTTTATTTGATTAAAATCGGTTTTGAAATGAGTGAGATATCTAAAAAAAAAAAAAAGGTGAAACAAAGAGATCCTAAAAAAAGTCGTGGCCTGTCAATTTTATTACAATTGCTTATTTTTTTTTGATATCTCAGCCATTTCACTTTTTCTCAATATCTCACACACACACACACACACACACACAAAATGTCATAAACCTGAATCCTCACCTCAGCCAGTACTCTACAGCCCCTTTACAGGCCATTTGCAGATGAAACAATAACCCAGCATTAGTGCTTCAAAATAGCTCTAAAATGTGAGTTAGGGATAGAAATAACCAATGTAAAAATTTAAACCATTATAATCGATGTTAAGTATTGTTAAATGTACAAAATGTGAACAATAGTTATAATAAAAAATATATCCAGACTAAACCGTCTACAGTTATGGTTTAACATGTTTAATGCTCCCAAAGGTAAACAGTACCTTTGATTGGTATTAGTGATATTGCAGTATGTACCATATCTACCATATTTTTCTTGGCTATACTGAAAGTTCAGCATCATCCCTCTTGGATTTGTGTTGATTTCATTCTTTGCTATTTATATTTATTGAAATTCAATTCGATCTTTTCAGTTATCCTGAGGGGTAGCGCAAACGCGACCCCCATATATTTCGTAAGGTTCAGCAGCCGGTGCGCAATGGCAAGTTATGGATTTTCTAACTTCATGGATTTATTTTCTCTATATGTGCAATCGTAATCATTTCTGCAATCATTAATGACATGACATATAATCAGTTTGAGGAAGAATCACCCAGTAGAGAAAAAAAAATCTACATTGCGGTACTATAATATCATGTCAAATCAAGACTATACAGATGGTGGCACTCATTGCTACACTTCGAATTTTGTGAATAATAATTGTGGAAAAGTGGTAAATTAATTGAAAAAAAAAAGAAAAATGTAACTACAAACAGATTTCACATACAGAGTCAAATGTGGTAAAAAATAAAGAAATGCTCCATACATTATACAGAATAGTTAAACAATTGAGGGTATTTCTATCTTTGCATGTCGATTGTAGGGGATAGCGCGAACGCAGATCCCCGCTACCATAAATTATACGCCCGAGTTCCCCACGTTTGGGGGAATCGCAAGGTTCAGCAAGCCGGAGTGCAATGGCAAGCCTCGCCCTGGGAATGCGTCCTTCTTGATCAACGCAACTCCTGCGCCAGGTAAGTATGCTTTCATATTGTGAGAAGAAAGTACAACTCTAATTCAAATCACAATGATACCGTGGTTACTTATTCCTAGGACTTTCTTCAAAATCTTAATTTTAGTCATCCTATTTTAAGTGTGATTTTCTCACGATAATAGGAAATTTATAATCTTTTCTATTTGACCAAATTTGCCCAATTATTTACTCAGAATCTTGTATAAATCAATGAAAATACAATCAATATTGGGTGGTACGTTGTTCACTTACGGCGCGGTGTTAGTATCGTGAATATTCATGAGATTTCCTTATGACTAATTTATGACGTCACGCCATAGACAGCGTGCGCCGTTGGTAGAGTACCCTCTTTGCCCTTTGTTCGATGTTCGCGGACGCATTGGCTGCATGTACACTGTAATAACGATTTGGACTTCCTATCATTTGTACCGTGTATTCACATTCCCTACTGGTCTCAGTCGCTTTGGTTTTTCGTAGTAACGAGAACGTCAGATTTCTTGTCTCACATTTTGTATATGTGCCAGTTCAGCTGGCAAGACATGCGTGTATTTCGGGAAAAAAAAACACCAACACCCACTACTTTTTTAATGCACCAGCCGTGAAGATGGTTCGGGCTTCGAAAAGTGAATAGATTTCAATATCCGTTTGAGATCCTATCAATACAGTTTAATCGCGTGTGATTGAATTTTACCATACTCGTAATTATATAGCTTGAAATGGCAATCAATGAATAATCACTCATGACAGAATGCACTACAGACGTTCAGTGCGCATGTTATAACATTGTCCAAGCATCCTTGGACACACGGTCATAGATTTTTTGAGGGGAATTTTGTACCAGTCAAAAGTTAGTCAAAAAGAGTAAAATTCTAAGAGCAAGACCGTAACATTTACATTAAAATTGGATTAAAAGTATATAAAGGAGTTACGACATTTTAAAGGTCTGCTAATTTTTGCAAAACGGTTCCCGAACAGTTGATTTGAATATGATTAGCTGATGACAGGTTGGTAAGCCAAGAACTGGTCATGGGTGACCTGGTCATGAGTGACCATTGACTCCTGACATGACACCAAAGGGAAAAAAGAGAGGAAGATAACAGGTGACTGGACGTAAAACGATGTGTTGATTGAGTAGAGTGTAACTTACGCGTCGATTGATGGACTTCGATTGCGAAAGCAAAAGCACAACAGCAACAACGGGCTTATCAAATAAACAGCCCAGCGCCCTAACTCCTAACCCTCCCCCCCCCCCCCCCTCCCCGTAATCCGATACCCTCTTGAGCTACTGTCGCGCGAGCAGATTCGATCTGACGCGCGGGTTGTGAGAGGTGAGATTAACGAGCATCAATCACTGATTTACATGCAGACAACAAATAGTGATCTAACGTTGACTAATTGATGCCAATCTGTAGGATGACAAGTTGCAAGCACTTTGACCATTATTTCCACCTCTCTGCTTTTTACAGGGAGGTGAGACAAAACTTTCCTCTCACCTCCCTGTTTTTACTATGTCCCCAGTGGTTATTGGTGGTGGTGGCGTGAAGAGATTTTTATAAGGGTATAACTCTTTGTGGTGGCGATTGTTTCCACTAGATTGCACTTTGTAATCTGAGGTTTGGTGTTGATTTAATGTTGACACGTCTTTATCATAAAATCATGATTTAATATTAGCCCTAACTAACTTCTAACTCTTCAGTATCTAGAAGCTTCTTCGATGGCTTCGTAGTCTAATAAAGCCTTCATAATGTGGATCATTGCCCGTGTCCTAATTTAACAAGATCAATATTTGTTTTGTCAAAGAGATTATCCCCTTGTCATCATTAAGGAGTTGACAGTTCCTTGGCCCGAGAAATGTAAGCAAAATGCAACATGTCTTGATATTATAAATAATATTCATTATTTGATATTCTTGACAATAATGTGCAACGGCTGCTGATCCCTTATACTTGGAAATGGAAATGGAAATTCAATGGTTTGGTGCCCACATTTTGGTGGAATACGTTGAAAAATTTCTTTTAAAAAAGTACAAGAAAATGTTGGTTCCTTATTTCAGGTTGCAAGAAATGAAAAAGCCCCAAAACAAATTAAATTCTGTCATCGCCACGCGATTTTCTCAACACTGAACAAATTATTCTAAATCCCACATTATTAAAGCCCATTTGCATTTCATTCTTTTCTGTTTATGCGAATTGAAATTCAATTCAATCTTTTTCAGTTAACCTGAGGATTAGCACGAACGCGACCCCCATATATTTTGCAAGGTTCAGCAGCCGGAATGCACAATGGCAAGTTTCGTCTTAGATTTGCTAACTTCATGGATTTATTTTCTCTAGACAATGACGTGCAACCCTAATCATGTCTGCAATCATTAATGACATGACATATAATCAGTTTGGGGGAGACTCCTCCATTAGAGAAAAAAAATTTACACTGCGGTACTATGATATCATGTCTAGACTATACATATACTATGCTATACTGGGTGTCCCAAAAAAAGCGGAACGGTAGATTTTCAGTACCTTGCGGTCTAAAAGTTATATATCTTTTGACATCATCACAAAGAGCATCTTCCGCAGAAGACTATGATACCAAAATCATTCAATTTGGTTCAGTACTTTTTGTTCTACGCTAATTTCTGAAAATGCAGTCATTGTCAAATTTCGCCGGATTTTTGCGACTTATGAGATAATAATTTGAGTGCGACACGCGATCCATACGCTGAATATTGTGTAAGCTCGGTGATCCATGTCAACAAAAGATACAGCTTTCACATTGGGCACGGGCCAGGAAAAAACAGTGTATGTGTGTGTGTGTGTGTGTGTGTGTGCTCCCAATATGAAAGCGTTATCTTTTGTTGACATGGATCAACGAGCTTACACAATTCACCGTATGGAACGCGCGTCGCACCCAAATTATTATCTCATAAGTCGCAAAAAATTGAAAATGACTGCATTTACAGAAGTTGGCGTAGAATAAAAAGTACTGAACCAAATTTAATGGTTTAGGTATCGTGGTCTTCTGTGGAAGATGCTCTTTCTAATAATGTCAAAAAATATATCACTTGTAGAACGCAAGTTACTGAAAATCCACCGTTCCGCTTTTTTTGGGACACCCGGTATACTATACTATACTATAGACTATACATATCAAGACTATACATAGGCCTATATGGTAGCACTTATTGCTACACTTCGAATTTGTTAAAGGGAAGCAGTCCTGAGATTTTCACTGTACTGATAATTAAGAAGAGTAAAAAATATAAACTTTCACCAATTTATACGCTTGGACATCAAAAATTGTCTCCGTACGCGATTTTTGAAAAATAATTCCTGCAAGCGATCGTGAAAGAGCCGGCAAAAAGATGCTACGTAGTGCATGCCCTACTCACCAAGTTGACAGCCGTGCATCTAAAAACCAATTTAAGTGTTCAAATGATTAGTTGCAATTTTATCATATAATGTGAAAGTTTGTGGTTTTATAATTTCAAACAAAATATTTCAAGCTTAGATAAATATAATTTACGAAAAATTAATATTGTAAACATAAATTTATATGTATTTTTAAACCAAATATACCATGAACTTGACATCAAATAGGCACGGTCGTTTTCTAGCTTCCGTCCGTGTTGCATACCTCTTAGCGTAGAAACCACTCTCGCGCGCAAATCCTTACCATACCAATGTACACAGTACACTCGACTCCGTCCAGTCAATTTTGGCATTCAAACCGAAGATAACCTGTGCATGAGAGAGTCGAATTCTTAAGAAAATATTGTTTGTATCTCAATATTTCTGTAAGTAGTCAGATAATCGCCTTTCCTCGAAAAAAATATGACGTGAGCCGGGAAGGATAAACACAGGGGGTCGTAGGGATATGATTTCGCTCCACTTTGCCGTGCATGTCCAGTCCGGCACTGGCAGCAGCTAGCTCAGTGGCACTGTACTGCAGTCCAACCCCGGCTGCAGGCCCACGGTAAATTAAACATAGCTAGCCACTTTCCTTACCTCTCTACGCTTTTTTCCCTTGGTTCTCTTCGAAGTCGATGCTCGAGGTGTTTCTGTTTTATAACTCATGTGAGCAAATGGTCAGGATTGCATCTGGTTTCAGGAGTTTTCTCGGCTTATAACCGAGGTCCACGTAAAAACATCGCTTCACAAATTGTCCACGCACAGGTAGGTCACAACACGATTTCGAGATTTTGTAGGCCCTAAGTTTCTTATGTTCGGCATCGTTGTACCGATATTTCCCAGCCATACAGCTCACCTTTCACGATACTTTTGTTGGTCTGGGACGGAAAAAAGGATTTTCCTGGGAAATTTTCTGCACGATTCGAGCAAAACTACTGATGTAAGATAGCCTGACCAGACGACGCTGAATGCGGTCGCCCCTGTAGTGTACTAGCAGGCCTGTGTAGAATCGTTTCTACCTACAAATATGTACACTCTGTACGTACTATAGAACATGCATGAGCGGCGGCAGGTAGGGCTGCAGCTGCGCTTGAGACTGGAAAAGTGCGAAGGGCAAACCGCGTACGGGGTGCGTACGCGTATCTACCGTAGATCTATCATCTAGTTGTACCGTCCACACGTGCGAATATAATACACAATACATACACACACACACAAACACACACACACACACACACACACACAACGTAGAAACAATGTCAAATACGAGTCGGAGTAGCCACCGACGTCTTCATGCATCCGGGTAAACTAGGGAGCGTGCGTACGGATAACGAGCAGAACACGGCTGGGAAGAGTTGTGCATCGACGACGTATGACTCTCCGCCAAGACTTGCTCATTAGCATATTCACCATGCAGAGTCACACTTTTTCAATCAAAATGTTCGAGCTTATTTGGTGATTTTAAAGTTTGTTTTTGGTGAAAGTAGTTCATTGGAGGTACCAACAACAACATATTTTTTTTAATTTCGTGAGGACTGTGTCCCTTTAATGATTATTTTGAAAAAGTGGTAAATTGAAAAACAAAAATGAAAAATGTAACTAGAAACAGATTTCACAGAGTGAACTAATACATGAAAATGTAGGTTAAGTAAAAAAGATATGCTAGACATAAATTACACAGCATCATATTTTAAGAAGTGAGGGTATTTCTATCTTTGCATGAAGAATACAGGGGATAGCGCGAACGCAGATCCCCGCTACCATAAATTATACGCCCGAGTTCCCCACGTTTGGGGGAATCGCAAGGTTCAGCAAGCCGGAGTGCAATGGCAAGCCTCGCCCTGGGAGTGCGTCCTTCTTGATCAACGCAACTCCTGCGCCAGGTAAGTATGCTTAAAATTGGTGAGAAGAAATTACAAGTCTAATTCAAATTACAATGATACCGTGGTTACTAATTCCTAAGACTTTCTTCAAAAACTTAATGTTAGTCATCTTATTGTAAATGTAATTTTTTCACGATAATAAGAAAATAATAATCTTCTCCATTTGACCAAATTTTCCCAATTATCTATTCAGAATATTGGTTAAAATAATGAAAATGCAAGCAATATTGGGTGGTACGTTGTTCACTTACGGCGGATTGTAAGTACCGTGAATATTCATGAGATAGCCCTATGACTAATTTATGACGTCATGCCGTAGAGCGCGTGCGCCGTAGCGTACCCTCTTTGCCCTTTGTTCGATGTTCGCCAATGCATTGATCTGCACGTAAGTACTATGTAGTGACGATTTGGACTTCCTATCATTTATTTTGTACTGTGTAATATTCACAGTCCCCACTGGTCACAGTCGCTTTGGTTTTCGTATTAGTGAGAACGTCAGATTTCTTGTCACACATGTTGTATATGTGCCAGTTCAGCCGGCAGGACATGCGTGTATTGGAAAAAACAAAACAAAACAAAACGCTACTTTTTTAATGTACAAGCCGTGAAGATGGTTCGGGCTTCGAAGATAGATTGACTTCAAAATCAGTTTGAGATCCTCTCAAAAAGTTTAATCGCTTGTGATGCAATTTTGCCATACTCATATCTAGCTTTAAATGGCAATCAATAAAAATGATCACTCAAACCAGAATGCACTGCAGGCGTTCAGTGCGTATGATGTAACACTATCTGACTATATCCTTTGAATTCTGTTCCAGCAAACGTTAGTCTCCAAACAGAAAGAGTAAAATTTGTTAAAGCAAAACCATGACATTTACATCAAAATCGGACCTAAAGTAAGGAAGCTATGACATTTTAAAGATCCGCAAATTTTTACAAAACGGTTCCCGAACAGTAAGTGTTTTGATATCTGAACATGCAAATGAATCAGCTGATGACAGGTTGGTCAGCCAAAGACTGGTCATGAGTGACCATTGACTCCTGACATGACGCCAAAGGGGAAAAAAGAGACGAAGATTGACAGGTGACTAGGCGTAAAACGATGTGTTGATTGAGTAGAGTGTAACTTACCCGTCGACTGATAGACTTTGATTGCGAAAGCAGAAGCACAACAGCAACAACGGGCTTATCAAATAAGCAGCCCAGCGCCCTAACTCCTACCCCCCCCCCCCTCCCCGTAATCCGATACCATTACTTTGAGTTACTGTCGCGCGAGCAGATCTGACGCGCGAGCTGTGAGAGGTAAGATTAACGAGCGTCAATCACTGTTTGATGACAGACATACATGAGAAGACCCTGACAAATTGATGTTTATCTGTAATGACAAGTTGCAAGCACCTTTACCATTATTTCCACCTCCCTGCTTTTGCCGGACAAGGGAGGTCCACCTCCCTGCTAGGTCCATGTTTTACCATACATGGCCCCGTGGTTACTAGTAGTGGTGGCACAGAGATTTTTATAGGGGTATAATCTCCTTGTTGTGGCGACTGTTTCCACTAGATTGCACTTTGTAATATGAGGTTTGGTGTCAATTAATTTTTGACACGTCTTTATCATAAAAATCAATCATAATTCAAAATAGGCCCTATACGTTTCTAACTCTTCAGTATCTGGAAGCTTCTTCGGTGGCTCCGTAGTCTGATAAAACCTTCATAATGTCGATCATTGCCCTCATCCTAAACTAGTAATTAATTTTAATATCTCCACTCATCATATTTGCTCTCGTAACAGATTGGCCAGCAAAAATAAATTAAAAACATTACAGTGGTGCATGTTGCATGTTATGATCTCTGGAAGAGAACACTACAAATCGTCTTAATCTTATACTAGTAATAGTTAACGAGATTAATTGATCAGAGCGATCACTGCGTGGTTGACTCAAGGAGGTATTTCTCATACCTCCCTGGTTGACTCTAAGGATTTGTACCTGCACACTGTACACCCAGCACTTGACAAGCACGAGGTACTATACAACATCGATTGACACCGCACATGGATTGTGTGCGACTGTGCACATGCCTGTGCCCGATGCTTCGAAGCACCAAATCTGTGACCGCGTTGCTCAAAATTCTGTATGTGGCTGAAAATACGTAACTCGCAACTCATCATAACAATCAAATGACCTTTCTATGAGTAATGTTTTGAGCATTTATCAAACCTGGAACCAATGTAATGGGGTCATAGATTACGTGTTTACGGGAAATTATAGATTCCAAATCTTAAAACGGAACTCTGACGGTGAACATTGTTCATCACCGTGTCAAATCGCAAGGTTACGTAGTGGTATTAGTCCCACACGTTGCATTTGGTGTCCACAAGAGACCGTTTCGGTAATGTATCAGCATTCATGGATGTACTTTCACTACGACAGGCTGTAAAAGTAGAAACATACCATTCTATTCATCTGCAAGGGAGGAATCAGTTAGCACTCATCGATTGTTGCTAGGGAGGGTATGCTTTGTGTCATAACATTTAATGCATAACAGTACTGGTACTTTCTCAATCAGCAACAAAATCAAAAATTCTCGTGGTCTGACAAAAATGGCACACCTGTCTCAATTCATTTTTACGCATAAAATTTAGTACGTACGGATGAGAGTCTGTGATAGAGCAAAGATTGGTATTTAAAGGCCTATACAGGGAATAATTTCTCTTCTCGAAATTGAATAGCAACTTTAGTGGATGGACATGCATTTTGAACAAATAGCGTACAGGTTATATTATAAAATTTCTATGCGCAAGTGACATTTTATACAGCAGTCATACCAAAATGCATAGCAAATTATGCGATACCAGCGAAATTATTCTGTGGTATAATATTGTTGTTTTTTTTCAACGCGTTCGGAAAGTGTTATGAGATGAGACAGTACCGAATCACGGCCTCTACACTCTCCGCAGCGCCGACAACAAAAACTGTAGAAATTGACTCCGTGGATGCTTCTTTATAGACATTGGAAGTGTCTTTTAAACCTTTTAACAGACGTAAGTCGCTATAATATAATAGGTATGATAGGAGTTTATTTACACGAAATTCCGTAAAAATCATCACTCATTTTTCATCACAGAAATTAAGGATAATTCTATAGATTATTGTCAGGAGTTTTTAAAGCAAAAATAGATAAGCATAATTTATATAGCGTATGTTTAGTTCCGGTGTATCACAAAACATCCTACCATATTAGCGTGATAAAGCGTAAAATGTAGGGAGACATCACTAATTTTCTCAATAAAACAAATCTGGAAACGGTTTATTCTATCAAAAAAAAAACCAATTCTATTTAAACTATTGTTCACATTATCTTTAAATTTAACAACACTTAACATCGATTATACTGATTACGTTTTTGGCATTGGTTATTTCCATCCCTAACTCACATTTTAGAACTACTTTAAAACACTAAGGCTGGGTTTTTGTTTCATCTGCAATGGTTATAAGTTAGTACCTTTAAGGTCTGCTATTCAGCACAAGCTCCTATAGAAGAGCTGACTCCAATACTTGCTTGAGTCATACTCTATGTCACCCTCTCCCTTTCCTTCTTTATTAAAGGTCCTGTTTACCATTGGGAGCATGCAGTGATTTGATAAATGTTCGAGAAAACATCGCATTTGATGCATAATGTGTAGGTCAGCTGTATCACAAAACATCATATCTATATATACCATGTAAATATTTCGCAGTAAAGCCTTAAAGGGATGGTATGTATATTATAGTATTGGTTGAGGTGACTTTTTGACAGATACTTAGAAGCCACTTTATGAATTGTTAAAAGGCATACAACTCCAAGAGGAATTCAAAGTTTACTTGATGAAAATTGGTTTTGACATGGCTTAGACGTAAGAAAATAAAGTAAAACAAAATGACTCTAATAAAAGATGGGTCCCACCATAAATTAGGACTGCTTTGTTTTGGATATCTCAGCCATTTCAAAATCAATTTTCGTCAAATAAATTTTAGATTCCTCTTACATTTATATGCTCTTTCAAATTTCACATGAGGTTTCTAAAAAATTACCATCAAAAGAAGTTGGAAATCTGAAGCCCCATCTCAACTGATACTGTACCATCCCTTTCAACAAAACAGAAACATTTATAAGAAATTTCATTTCTCCAGGAGTTCTCATCTTTATAATTTTCCCCTTTTGTTCCATGTATAGTCAAACTCTGCTTTAAGACATGCAAATAAGGTCATACCAGGGAGGTGAGTCTCACCTCCCTGGTCATATCAACAATGGAAAAAGAGGGCCTTCAATGAACAATGTCCACGTATATTAGAACACAAAGAATAATTAATTCATTTTCTTCTTTTTTTCCAAAAAGATGAACTGCATCCAGAGGGCACTGTGTTTTTGAGACATCAAGAAGGAAAAACATGTATGTGATCAAACGAATAACAAGCTGTCAAATTTGAGGCACAAGATTATATTCACTATAACATGTTAATAAAATGCGATGTTTCTCTAGACGAAGCGGACTTCGGCTTGCCAATTTATTTTCACGTTCTGACATATTTGCTAAGTCCCTTGATTACCTATTTGATAAGCCGTCCAATAAGTCTACTTCACTGGTGATAGGGTATATGATAAGAATAGATTGAACAAATATCACTAAAAACGGATGTATATGTAAGATGAATGTTAATACAGTGACAGGTACGGGATTAACGATGAAAATTTGTTATATCATCATAAGGATCGGGGTAGAAACATGTTGATATTAACACCAATGAGGAGAGAATGATATCAATGTATTCATGATAATAATTATGATAATATATGGTTTATTGTTCAAATACAAAATAACAATCCATCAGCTCGAAGGCTGATACGGTTGCTTTATACAACGGACTCACAAGTAAAATTTATGTACAATAACACTTAATTTATGCATGAAAATATATGATAGATACACATCAGACCTATACAATTCAATAATGGAATATTTAGGTAAGTATTGCAAAACAAGAACTGGGATCGAGGATTGTACAAGGTAAGGTGGAGAAAAAAGAACATAGACATAGGCAGTGAAAAAGTAAGAGTGGAGAAATAGATCCAATGCACAAACGCATGAACGGTAAAAGCAAAGGACATGACATGGACATAGCATAGGCAGGAATGGGAAATAAACATATTATATCCATATAATAAACAACAAATGGACACTTTATCTCTGTTTTTTTTACCCCTTCTCAGTTTTCATTACATGACGTAATTATTTGAGTCCAATTACAGCAAAAAGATAATGTCTACTGTGTAGAGGGGTAATCCGTAATAAAGACCAATTAAGTATATGAAAACCCTATACATAGATAGAAATTACACGTAAAGTTGGGGTCAGGATAATCACTTCGCTATCAAATAGAGTCGAGATTAAAATTTTCCCTCTTGACCCGGACCTCTTACCAAGGAGTCATTTCACGATAAAAGGATGCGTGGCGGTATTGAGTGTTTCTCCTTCTTTACGGAACTCGAAGAAGTCCGCTGTGGCCACTACCAGACAAAAGGAGCCGGACGGTGGAAGAAATAAATCGATGGCAGAAAGAAAAATAACACCCTCTTTACCTGCGGGGCAGGGTCTTTTGATCGCAGTACCAGACCCAATCCGACATTGATTGGTAACAGTCTGACTGCACTTTTTGTTCGGGATTTCGAGTGGATTGGAAGATAATAGTAATAAGTCGCAACTCGACATTCTCTCGCAGGTATTCCTATTGTGTGGCTGCACCCCGGCAGCTCTCTTCCGCGTGTTGGTGGGGGACTAGCGGCTAGCAACTCGTTCACTCGACTGGGGTGCCACATTTAGTTTACTTCTCGAACACGAAAGTCGTGGTGGCGAAACTTCTGAATGAAGTATGATTTGGGTTATTGTCCGCCTGGAATCTTTCAGAATGGATGTGAGTACTGTATATGATTATTTTTGAAAAGTATTATTCGAGATTTATTTAAATAATTATCAAAATGCCTTAAACCGTTCTTGAGTGAATACTTGGGGCGTGTAGCTGCATGTTCACTTGATATGACTGTGCAAAGTGTATACTTAGGCTGTACTTGGGACTTATCATGTAACTGGTCGTCTGGAAAGAGATGTTGATTTGTTTTACTATGCAGCCAAAAAGCAGATTTCACAGGATGTGATTGAATGTCCCGCTACCAAACTTCAGATGGGAGATTTCCAAGTTGTATTCCAGTGGGAGTTTTCTAGGGGTAGACTGAAGTACGGTAACCATGGAGGCGAGACGCCGGGGCCAAGGCGCGGGTCGCACAAACACGTTATAGGGTGATTCGACTCGCTGAGCACTCGCTTGAGCGTTACACAGCCAGAGTGAAACTTTACACGCCGGTATATGACAGGAATGGGAAACGGAACTTCGGTAGAGTACGGAGAGGGTGCATAGGCACGTAGGGCTTTAGTCAATATTGAATATAAGCAGGAGTGATTTCACAAAGCAGGGGTCTCCTTTGCCAACACGGGGTATTGAGATCTTGTGTGTCATAAACTGCTGATATTCAATACGGAAGCAGGTGCGAACATAACACTGGGACTCGTCTGTGTGTGTATGAATGTGGTGAGTGTTTTAGGCCTGCGTTTATGATAACATCTGCGAGCTTCATATTTTATTTCTCAGTACCCAATCGTCTTGCTTCTGCAATAATTTTGTGAAATTATTCGTCACCATACTGATGCCATGTCTGCGAATTTTCTTTAAACGAGAAGGGATGAAAAAGTATGATGACCTGAAGGCAATTACAGAATAATATTAGACCGGGGGCCCAGAAGATTTATTCAGCTGAAAAGGGTCACACTTTTTAATGGTCTCATCATATAAGGATGTGTCCAAGGGTCAATAAAATGAATTGCTGGCAAGTCACATCCTGTACCGTAAGCCTAGGGACCACAAAAAGGGACCCCGAAAAATGGATTTATTCAGCCGAAGGGGGTCACGGACAAAAGTTGGTGGATATTGTTCCTTTGGGTGTACTTATCATGAAAACAGCAATGCCAGCTATTTTATCCTGTACGGGGCCCCAGACAGTAGCCCCATAAGGCCCTACAAATATGGTGTTATTCAGCTGAAAAGGGTCATAGCTAATTTCTTTTGCAATGGAAGTAGTTCCCATCAGAGATATCCAAAACACCAATGCCAGCTATTTTATTCTGTACGGGGCCCTAGACAGTAGCCCCAAAGGGCCCCACCCCCCATAGGCGTACGTACAAACACACACAAACATTGATTTTATTCAGTTGAAAAGAGTCACGGCTAATTTCTTCTGCAATTGAAGTAGTTCCCATCAGAGATATTCAAAACACCAATACCAGCTACTTTATCCTGTACGGGGCCCCAGACAGTAGCCCCATAGTGCCCCCCCCCCCCCCATAGGCCATACGTACAAACACACACAAACATTGATTTCATTCGTGCAGCTGAGAAGAGTCACGGCTAATTTCATTTGCAATGGAAGGAGTACCAATCAGAGATATCAAAAACACCAAAGTCAGTTATGTTATCCAGTACGGGGCCCCGGACAGTAGCCCCAAAGGAGCCCCCCCCCCAACACACACACACACACACACACACATTAGTTTCATTCAGCTGAAAAGAGTCACAGCTAATTTCTTTTGCAATGGAAGTAGTACCCATCAGAGATATCCAAAATACCAAAGCCAGCTATTTTATCCTGCACGGGACCCCAGTCAGTAGCCCCAAATTGCTCCCTCCCCCCCCCCCCCACACACACATTGATTTTATTCAGCTGAAAAGGGTCATGGCTACTTTCTTTTGCAATTGGAAGTAGTAGGCATACTCATCAGAGATATCCAAAACACTAAAGCCAGTTATTTTATCCTGCACGGGGTCCCAGACAGTAGCCCCGAAGTGCACCCCCCCCAAACACACACACACACACACACACACACACACACACACACACACACACACATACACACACACACATTAGTTTCATTGAGCCAAAATGGGTCACGGCTAATTTCTTTTGCAATGGAAGTATACCCATCAGAGATATCCAAAGCACCAAAGCCAGTTATTTTATCCTGAATGGGGCCCCAGACAGTAGCCCCAAAGTGCCCCCTACACACACACACACACACACACACACACACACACACACACACACATACATATATATTGGTTTCATTCAGCCGAAAAGGGTCACGGCTAATTTCTTTTGCAATGGAAGTATACCCATCAGAGATATCCAAAGCACTAAAGCCAGTTATTTTATCCTGTACGGGGCCCCAGACAGTAGCCCCAAAGTGCCCCCTACACACACACACACACACACACACACACACACACACACACATATATATATATATATATATATATATATATATATATATATATATATATATTGGTTTCATTCAGCCGAAAAGGGTCACGGCTAATTTCTTTTGCAATGGAAGTAGTATCCATCGGATATCAAAATACCAAAGTCAGATATTTTATCCTGCACGGGGCCCCAGACAGTAGCTCCAATGTGTTTTGCTTTATTCTCTTTATTGTTTGCATCTCTTCTTCTTAAATATCGCTCCTTCGTCTTCATTTTCGCGACAACGACAACGCGTCCTCCTCCTCCTCATCATCATCAGTAGCCCCAAAGTGCCCCCCCCCCTCCACATGCACACACGCACGCACGCACACACACACACACACACACACACACATTAGTTTCATTCAGCTGAAAAGGGTCACGGCTAATTTCTTTTGCAATGGAAGTAGTACCCATCAGAGATATCCAAAATACCAAAGCCAGTTATTTTATCCTGTATATGGGGCCCCGCACAGTATAGCCCCAAACACGGGTAATTTCTTTTGCACTGGAAGAAGTACCTATCAGAGATATTCAATACACCAAGGCTAGTTATTTTATCCTGCACAGAGCCCCAGACAGTAGCTCCACAGTGTCCCATCCACTACACATGTACTGTGAATCAGCTGAAAATGGTCTGACAAATTCTTTTGTAACGTTAATACTAGGTGTTTCAAAAAACATTTCCCACTTTTGATTCTTAATAATTCATAAACTATATATCAGATAACACTGTCATTGATATGAGTAATAGCTGAATACTGTACAATTTAGTTGAAGGTGGTTTAAATATGAAAGCATAAATCAGTTTCATGAAATCCATGATTAATTTCACAGTTAGGTTCCAGATTTTGCTCTATTTTCAACCCTCTGTACAAAATTTCACTTTGCACAGGGGTCAATGGGTGTGTATGGGAGTGTGTGGTTAACACCTGACAATGGTCCTGAACAATGGCCAGGGTTTGAATGCTTCATTATTTATTCATGAGAAATTCCACTGTCACAACTAGTCTTTATTCAGGCTCTGGCAGTATCTGTGTAAAGTCAAACACCTGCCGATACTGTCTTTGAGTCGCGACAGTCCTCTCCCTACTTCTGAAAAACGAAATTACAATGAATACCTTCTGTTCTATCGTAAACATGGTGACAGGAAGAAAAGAAAATCAATTAGAGTATACGCTCTTGTGTATATGGAGCCTTAAATAAATCTACTGTGAAACAAATCGCCCCAATGATAAATGCTGCTGAACTCTTTACCAAAAATGATCTCTTTTTATCGAAAAAGCGAAAATTTGTCAGACTATTTAACTAGTATACATAGACAGTTGTATAAAAATGAGGAACTTTAGATCATTAAATGCTTAATTATATCCCAAATTTAGTGATATGTGAAGCAAAATTTGAAAATGATTGCCAGCTGGAATGAAATGTGGTGTTTGCAAGCACATGGAAACATGTGCTTACTTTTTCCATGTGCATGCATTTTACCCTTTACCGAGCATGAATTCAGACTAGCAGTGCCCAGGGCAATCAACATGAATTATTGATTAAGCATTCATGTGCCAGGGAGCGCGAGACTGACGCCCAGTCAACAGGTGGTTCAGGCATGTCCATTGTTCAGGGCCATTGTCAGCACACACTCACATACACATCATTGGTTTCTGTGTAAAGTTTATTTTTGTACAGAGGGTTAAAATTTGACCAAAATCTGAAACCTTACTTCAAAATCAATCTTAGATTTAATGAAACTGATTTATGCTTTCACATTCAAATTACCTCCAACAAAATTGTACACTATTCAGCTATTACTCATATCAATGACTGTTTTATCGGATGAACAGTTTCAGAATTATTAATGATCAAAAGTGGGAAATGTTTTTTGAAACACCTAGTATCAGGGCCTACTGAACAGAGATATCACAAACACTAAAGCAAGTCATCTTATCCTGTATACGGGGTCCCATAGGTTACAGTAGCAAAACACTCAAGAAATTTGCAAAGGAAGCATACTTCTGTATAGTGCACAACCAAGATGACCATATTACGAAAATCAGTCATTTCATCTTATACTGGGCCCAGGTTACAGTAGCCATAAAGTGCCCCTTCCCCACATAATTATTATGACATCATTTAGCTGAAAAGAGTCATAGTTGTTTTTCTTTTACTATCGAAGTAGGCCTTAGTTTACATCATAGATACCCAAAACATCAAAGCCAGTTAGGTTTTCCCAGCCAATTTCGCACTTTTGTTGGTTCATTTGATAGAAGGTTCAAATTCGTTAAATGGGTATTCAAAGTGGCTGGTACCCTACGTTCATTCAAATTCGCCTTGACTTGCCGAAAAGGGTATTTCAGTCATTAAATTTCGCGAAAGACAGTCAAATTCCAAACGTGTTCATTCAAATTCAAATCATGCTATTTCTTTGTTTCAGATCATTTTAACATGTCTTTCTATGTGTGTTTTCGTTTCATCGATAAATTACTGTTATAAAGCAGTAAATGTATCATATTTCTTATCTAGTATAACTGGATTTGGTTTTTCTGTAACCAGACTGGTAACGCTCCTTCTCTTTCATATACATGTAGTAATGCAGATTAACTTCATTTTTATAGTCATGACAGCACAATAGATACAGACGTATATCTCTAGAAGACATAGAAAGAATTATTAAACAAAAAAAAAAAAAACATTTGAGGATCATAACCTTTACTTCTTGGAACTGGCCGACCGCTCGTAATAAAGCGCTCGTAACGGCCAGATAATTTGTGGCTTCTTACTTCTTTGGATTCAAAAAGCACGTTAAAAAAATGGTGTCAAAGTCTCTTAAACGAATACGAAAACATGAAATGCTATGATGCTTACAAAACAATAACTACGACGAAAGAAAATAAGGAAAGAGGCCAAGCATGAACATATCTGTTTAATTGACTGCAGAACATGTTAAATTAGATGGCCAGAAATCAATTTGAATGAACGAGCGCAGCATGTAATCACGTGACTATATCATTATGAATTTATGAATGAACGGATAGTGGAATGGTACTTGTCTTATATATGGATTTCAGTTGAAAAAGTGTTATTTAGAATAAGGTTAGAGGTAATGTGAATGTTTCAAAATAAATTTGAATGAAGAGATTAATATGACATTGAACTACCATGTCATCTAGGCGAAATTTTTGCTAAATTTAATTCAACATTAAAGAATTCGATTAAAAGAGGTGCGATATTGGCCCGGATGCACGGCCCTTGACAGGTATAGCCCCAAGGTATTCCCACCCCATATGAATTAATTGTTTTTAGATGAAAAGAGTCATGTATGCCTATTTTCCTTGGCAGTGGAATCAACAGCTGAGATACGTAAAACACAAACCCATCCAGTTAAGGGGCCCCCAGCCAGTAGCTGGAAAGTGCTCCCGTATTATTTTATTCTAAGTGAAAAGAATCACTGCTGTAATTTCTTTTGCAATGGAAGTAGTACTCAAGGAGGTATCAAAAACACCGAAACTAGTTATATAGCTGTACGGGGCCCCACGGAGTGTTCCTAAAGTGTCCCCACATGTAATTCCACTATCAAGATCTGCATCCCGATCTATTCAATCTGTCAGATCGGGAGAGAGCGGCAAAAGTGTACGGGGACCGGGAGCATCGTAGCATCGTTTGGGTGATGGGGTTGGATCTGGCAATTTTACAGATCGGGAAATTTTGAACTGGTTCAAAATTTCTTCCTCATCTCCCCATCAAGATTGACCTATTTTGAATCGTAGCTCAAACGGGGAGAGAGCAGTGACAGTGTAAATACCGCGGGATGAGCGTAACAATTCCAGGTTTTTCTGACCGTAGTAACAGCGGCACAAGAAAGGGAAATATAGTCTAAACTAGACACCGACGACATGGTCCCGCTGCCGCGCCGCTTTCTTAATCAAAGCACGACCTTCCCGCTTTAACGACGCTCTCACTAAGTTCTCTACTCTCTTATAAAATCAAGGCCTGTTCCTAACGACGCTTCATTCCTGCTTCGATAACGCTGTTGGCCGCTTTAGCTACGCTGTTCCTACGCTTTCCCAGACTCAATTATGCACGTCTTCCACTCTCGCCGCTCTAAAATCGAATGTAGCCGATACGCTGGAAAATGTTTGCCAGAACAGCAAAACTGATGATGATGAGGAGGACGCGTTGTCGTTGTCGCGAAAATGAAGACGAAGGAGCGCATATTTAAGAAGAAGAGATGCAAACAACAAAGAGAATAAAGCAAAACAATTTGGAGTTACTGTACGGGACCCCGTGCAGGATAAAATATCTGACTTTGGTATTTTGATATCCGATGGATACTATTTCCATTGCAAAAGAAATTAGCCGTGACCCTTTTCGGCTGAATGAAACTAATATAATATATATATATATATATATCTGTGTGTGTGTGTGTGTGTGTGTGTGTGTGTAGGGGGCACTTTGGGACTACTGTCTGGGGCCCCGTACAGGATAAAATAACTGGCTTTAGTGCTTTGGATATCTCTGATGAGTACTGTATACTTCCGATTGTAAAAGAAAGTAGCCGTGACTCTTTTCAGCTGAATAAAATCAATGTGTGTGTGTGGGGGGGAGGGGGGAGGGGGGAGGGGGAGGGGGTAAGGGGGCAATTTGGGGCTACTGTCTGGGGCTACTGTCTGGGGCCCCATGCAGGATAAAATAACTGGCTTTGGTATTTTGGATTTCTCTGATGGGTACTAATTCCATTGCAAAAGAAATTAGCCGTGACTCTTTTTCAGCTGAATGAAAGTATTGTGTGAGTATGTGTGTTGGGGGGGGGGGGCACTTTGGGGCTACTGTCTGGGGCCCCGTACAGGACAAAATAACTGGCTTTGGTGTTTTGTATGTCTCTGATGGGTACTACTTCCATTGCAAATGAAATTAGCCGTTACTCTTATCAGCTGAATAAAGTCAATGTGTGTGTGTGTGTGTGTGTGTTTGTACGTAGGGCTTATAGGGGGTGGGGCACTTTGGGGCTACTGTCTGGGGCCCCGTGCAGGATAAAATAGCTGGCTTTGGTGTTTTGGATATCTCTGATTGGTACTCCTTCCATTTCAAAAGAAATTAGCCGTGACTCTTTTTAACTGAATAAAATCAATGTTTGTGTGTGTTTGTACGTAGGCCTATGGGGGGTGGGGCCCTTTGGGGCTACTGTCTAGGGCCCCGTACAGGATAAAATAGCTGGCATTGCTGTTTTCATGATAAGTACACCCAAAGGAACAATATCCACCAACTTTTGTCCGTGACCCCCTTCGGCTGAATAAATCCATTTTTCGGGGTCCCTTTTTGTGGTCCCTAGGCTTACGGTACAGGATGTGACTTGCCAGCAATTCATTTTATTGACCCTTGGCCACATCCTTACATGATGAGACCATCAAAAAGTGTGACCCTTTTCAGCTGAATAAATGCTCTGGGCCCCCGGTCTATATGTTTATAATTTAGGTTAATGAGTGCATGTGGCTTACGAAAGTAAAATGTAAAGGCTGTATAGTCCTTTGCGGGATTATCGTAAGTGCAATATTATTTATGACCCATGCTAACTAGGCCCCATGACCTTGATCGGTGACCTTCTCTCCACCCTATCACGATTCGCGTACGTACGCACAGAAGCTAGGTCAAGTGCAGTGATAGGGGAACAGGTGAACATCACACATATTATTACATACCACCACCGCCACCACTACCACTACCACTACCACTACTACTGCCACCACCACCACCGCCACTACTACCACCACCAACACCACTACAACCACCACTATCACCACCACCACCACTACCACAACACTACCACCACTACTACCAGTGGACACCTTTTTCAGTGCGATCAATGTCTTTACCTCCAACCCATGATCGTTATCACATGACCCATGAGAAATCTATTCCACAAACGATAAGACTATAATGAGTGTATAAAATTATATAGAATGATCTCTCACACTTATAAAAAAAAAAAGACCTTCTCAAGGTGACGAGACAGAGCCATGCAACCTCTCCCGTCTCCGTTGATCCCTCTCGGATCTTTTCATATAATTATCATGATTATTTTGAGTGCAACTGAGTGCAACTGAGTGCAACTGTACATAATGTTCAAATTGACTTTCATATTATAAAGAATGACACAAACACACACACACACACACACACACACACACACACACACACACAATGGTTCCTATAGCGATAAGACTCGAATTAAAATAAAGACGGCTGTGATGCTATTTCAATGTTAAAGGACAAGTTCACCTTCATAAACATAAGGATTGAGATAGTGCAACAATATTAGTAGAACACATCAGTGAAAGTTTGAGGAAAATTGGACAATCGATGCAAAAGTTATGAATTTTTAAAATTTTTGTGTTTGAACCGCTGGATGAGGAGACTACTACAGCTTGTGAGTCATATGCGTATAACAGTATAAAGAAAATGTAAAAGAAAATTCAACATATTTTCACTTTTTTCGCATAATAAAAGAGCACTTAACTTGCCTCTTTCTAAAGGCAGGGGGAATAATATTACCCATAACATTTGTCGGTAACGAGTCAGGGGAATGTGTACTTTTTTCAAAAGATTGAATTTTGTGAAATTCTCTTTATATTTTCCTTATATTGTTGTACGCATGTGACATCTAAGTTATTCATACACTGCAGTAGTCTTCTCATCCAGCGGTTACTGCACAAAAACTTCAAAAATTCATAACTTTTGAACGGATTGTCTGATTTTCCTCAAACTTTTAATGATGTGTTCTACTAATATTGCTACATTCTCTCAAACCTTATGTTTATGAAGGTGAACTTGTCCTTTAAATATGTTTTCACAGAAACTATAGTCACCAGTGACAAACACCCCGGCATAACAATATGACGCTGAGGTGATGATGCCCTTACTTCCTCTTATCGGTTTGCACGCACACAAATTTATCATTAAAGCTAGAAAAGTAATCGGAGAGAGCAGACCTCTGCCAATCACATATTATATTTGCCGAAAACGACCTTATTTCGCAATGACAAAGAGTTCTTCAAAGAAAGAAATATCCTGGATCCAGAATGCGATCCGGATCACTACCAAAGTTTAATCATCTCTTCCTTTTGACATTATCAACTTTCCTGAAAATTTAATCCAAAATGGTTCATAACTTTGAGTTGTTTGCCAGCAGTGTAACAACAAACAAAGCAGCAAACCAAAGAGGTAAATGCATAACCTCCTTTGCTTATTTAGATATCCAGTTTTAGCAGATGATTAACCAAACTACAAAGCCTTCTAATCTTTAAAGTCTGTATTTTGAGGTTGTTTTAACGAAGTAATCTTTGATGGGAAAAAAATAACTATAGAAATTTATGTAATGACGTGAATACTAGTGAAAGTTTGTTTGCGGGTAAATGTGAAACCTATTAGGCGATGGCGTCAACAATTAATCTGATTTGGTCTTGTGTTTGCATTTAAATCATTTTGTGAAAACATGACTATAGTTCAGCCCCGTAACTTCTTTTTTTAATCGTATCTTCGAATCTGATGAAACTTCCATTCATTCTATTCTGTTGTTGTTGTTTTTTTTCTTTCACTCTTATTCCTAAAATCAAAGTTGAGTTGAACCTTAACGGTATACACGCTTGAGAGAAGCTGAATAATTTTTCTTTTTTTTTTCTTTCTTTTACCGTTCTGCCAAGACCGCTCCGTTATGGGACTTTTTATAACCAATTCGTCATGTTTGCAGACGAAGTGCCTGTCATATAGCGGGGGGGGGGGGGGGGGGGACGAGGGGAGGTAAATTTGCTCAAGTAATAACGGTTTTCACCTTTTTTTCCCATTGTATGTCGCTGAAAGCAATCTCATTACCCTTTGGAGAATTTATTCTCCATTAAAGCACCCTCTACGTGCCGTTGTCTGACAAAATTGTGGACTCTCCAAAGCATCTCTGTTTGTAGCAGAACGAAATATCAAACGACCATGACGACGGTGCTCCAAATAAGTCCACCCCCCCCCCCCCCACATCAGAGTTCTCTGTCACGTTAATGGCTTTATATTACCATGATTACCGAGCTTCCGTAGCAACAGCTTGAACTCTTAAAGCTGTTTGGTTATTGCCTGAATATTTTCCTACTCAACACTTTAGCTGCGATTCTTCAAGGCACATGATTCTAATTTGATCGTAAGTGAAACCTTTCATAGGAAGAATACCCGAGAGGTGTCAAATTAGCTTCTACACGTAACTTGTGTAATCTGGTTAATTCTCTCATGTATAGAACTCTCATAGACCTAATCATCAAATGGATATATATCTTTAATGTTAATCAAATGGATATGGGGATTGTCATGCTTATTGAAAATGCATTTCACCAAGCATTGATGCGTTAGCTGCGTATATGACTTGTTATCAGTTCCATGGCCTTCGACGATTTAGAATGCCTGAAATAGTATTCATACGAGCGTAAAGCGTTGTCATAAAATTTGTTGCTCAAACCTCGTTTATCTCTTTAATCTTTTATTGCAGATGTCATCTTGATCGCCGTTTCCATGGCGTACCAAGGTTCATCCGGGAGCTGAGCCACGTCTCTGGCTGCTCAATAACAAGGTTATTTTCAACACGAGTGTCGCGTAGAATATCTGCTCGGCAGAAGTCTTCGACAAAGAGGGGTTACCAAACGGGCAAAAGTTTTGCGTTGAGAAACAGGTGTATTCTACTGATACTGACTTAAGACTTGCTCTCTTAGGGGAACATTTTCGTCTTGTTCGTTGAAAGAACCGGTTTCTAAGATGTCTGCATCGGGGGAAGAGGCACCGAAGTGCAGTCGAGAGGCCAAAAAGCAGAGTATGACCCAGTCTCTCAGCGGGTCCACGAATGACCAAAGTCGACCTCCTAGCGTAGTGAGCGGCAGCGTGCAATTGGACGAAAAGAACGGACGTTCCACTAGCGGTTCGGTGTCGTCGCTCACTATCAGTGATCGGGGATCCGTGGTCGATGTCAACAAGCGCAAAGGGAGCAATGGTGATGATAACCGGAGTGGCAACCATCGAAGACCAGCGTCGGCGACATCAAGCACAAGGAGTCGACCTATCAGCGCCAGATATTCGAGTAGCAGACCGACAAGCAGCAAATCCAGAAGCCGAATGAGTTATGAAAGTGACTTCGATGACGGATCAGTCAGTAGAGTTTCCATCGACGGAGGTAATGGCAATAATGTCGGTGAGGGGGTCGGGGCAGAAAATGGTGATTCGGCCAGTGTCAGTAGCGGCGTTACCAGACCCAAAACTGGCCATGCGGCTGGCGCAAAGAGCAGGAAACCGAGAAAACCGAGGAAGCCTCGCCGACCGAGGAAGACTGCTGGTGATGATGATGTGGATGATGACGAGGACGATTTGGATGATGACGACATCTATGAAGATGAGGATGTTGATAGCTCAGAAGATGAATTGGAGGGCGATTTCTCCCACTTCGTGGTAGCCCTTCGTGCTGAGACTGAGAATCTTGCAGCGCGATTTCGCGATGGGCCAGACTCTCTGGACCCAAACGACAGTCGGCTGGAGACCGCCTCCCTTCGAGGACTCCTCCAGGATCTCACAATATCATTGCGGAAGAGTGAGACGAGGAGCAGCGAAATTTGCGGGAGCATCGGGGAGGTGCAGGAGGCCACCAAGGAGCTCAAGAAGATCCTGGCTGAAAAACTGAACTGCTCATCGGAAGCAGAGAAGAAGGAAGAGCAAGATGGTAAGACGATGACTGAAGTCGGAGTTGATATCTTTATGTTTTATTTCTACGGCTTTACTTAACAACTTGTCAAATTTTCCGTGATAATACTGCTCTTCAATTTACTCATTCGCTTTGCCCTCTCGAAAACTCATTATTACTGTCAAGAATTATCAATGACAGTGTCACTATCACCACCATTGATATAATTATTAGTTATTTATTTATTTCGTCATATTTAAACAGGGTAGTCCCCTCAGTTTCTCAACTGCTTTCCAGGGGAGCCCTGTGTATATAAGATGATAAAACACTGGAATACAGTACAATAGACTTACCATAGATACCATTAATATCAATCCAATCATCAGTTAAATTTGCGCGTCATGAATTATATCCTTACGAATGTACATTGATAACCAATGGACATATTGATGGCACCTTGGTACCAAGTTCAGTTGCATTAGTCATGGCTGCCATGGTACACAAACAGTTAAAAAGTTGATACATGTTGTCTATGGTCCTCAGATCTTCGACATGAGTCACAAAATATTAAAAACACAAACAAAAGAGCGACATTCCAAACAAACTAAACCAGGCTCTATTCTTTATTCGCTTTTAGATCACCAAGTATTTTCTGTGAATCAAAATCATACACTTGTCCATCGCAAGTATAATTATTTCAGACAGACATTCTAAACAAACACTTGCAATACAACTCTTTTCCCTTATCTTTATCAAAGGTATGAGATAACGACACCGCAGGAACTAGATTTTGGTCCACCTAAAGCATAAACTTCATTTAGGGTCCTGCAATGGCGTCTTCAATACTATTATGAGAAAAATCTACTGCAAATACGAAACAGGCGTAATCGACTGTAACACCAATTCGTCAAGTTTTATAATGACGCAGGATGTTTATCTCCAGTATCGGAAACCTTGATTGATGTTGGTGAAAAGGTGTTTAGCAAACTCCCGAAAAGATATTTACCCCATTCCCCGCAGCGAAGGTTAACTGTTGGACCCTCTGGGGGTTCAACAGTTTGTCACCAGAAAAATCAAAGCATACGAAAGGCGTTTGGAATATCACGCATCGCGAAGGTGACTTTTCATCGATCGAAAAGTCCGATAGACCATCCCCAAGCAACAAAATAGTCTTGGGTATTGTCTTGTTCAAGACTGTAGAGAGTCTTGCTTATGAACGTTCATAAAACTTTTGTTGTATATATGCTAGCTGCTTTGTACCCCCCCCCCCCCCCCTTATGCTTTATTGCACTTTTCCCTTTCAGGGGTTCACATAAAGAAGCAATCAAGTTGAAGTAAGATACGTTATTGACTTTGGTCTGTACTTTAAAAGAAAAGTGTTGATTCTACTACTTTAACGAAACACCTGGATCCAGTCTATAAGTATTCGTAAGGGGAGAGATCTGTAGAAAGCTCATACAATGGAGTCAGACCCAGGACAAAGCCTTTATTGATCGTTGATTCTACAGTGCTGATGATTGCATTGTTAAAGGCGTGTGCGATTTGCTATTGCTATCTCCCACAAACCGCGTTTAGTATAGACGCCATCAAAGACCGCGTGTAATGACGCCGAAGATAACACCGTCATGTGACTAGATCAGTAATTTTGCGTGTGTATCGATGATGTCATAAGAACTATTATACAAGAAGAAATTATGCCTAATCTCCAGGACGTTATCATTAAATTTTATTCGATTTGATAAGGACTAAAGTGGACTAACGAGGACCTTTCCCTATCTCTTGATCTCCCTCTCTCTCTCTGGTGCCACGGGAAAGGAAAAGAGATTGAAATATTCTCCCATATAATGTTTACTGCTGTAAATTTCCTATATTATGACCTGCGGAATAATTAAGTTACACTACATTGTTCATCTGATGAGGAAAGAAGGGAACAATATTACACACATTATTTTTTGATAGTACAGTACTTCCTTGTGGTTCATTTTGTAGAACTACTTAAATTCCTTTTTGGCAGCACGTATACGTATACAAAGAAGTCAATGTCAAAATGATACGCCAGCATCCAATCCGCCGTATCTGATTGCATTAGTCGATAAAGTGCGTGTACGGAAAGAGAAACCCTGGTTGTCATGGCAACTGTATTGAGAGAGGACAATCAGATTGTTTGAATTCACTGAATGTTATCTATCTTATTGCACCATGCGAATAATGCTGGATGTGAGCCAGAATTAATTTCAGTCACCTGCGCTCACCCTTCATTAATCTCTGCTTCCTATTTTCCTCCTCCGCCTCCTTCTCCTCCTTCTTCTTCTCCTCCACCACCTCCTCCCCCCCCCCCACCTCCTCCTCCTTCTCCTCCCGGTTTCTGTTTCTGTTCTTGTAGAACGGGGAGAAGGGAGGGGAGGGGATGTTTTATTGTGCTTTGCAATAAACCAATGGCACTTCACTTCATGACGAAACATAGCCTTTATAGAAATATGGCAATCTTTACAGTGACACCTGCCAGAGACTGGCAAGTTCTATGACACAAATTGCCTGTTATTTCATCTCCACAGCAACTATTCGCAGATTGCAGATGAAATAAAAACCCAGCTCTAGTGCTTCAAAATAGTTCTAAAATGTGAGTTAGGCATAATAAACAACCATTGTAAAAATCTTAATCAGGATTAGCAGTAATAAGTATTGTTAAATACACAAAATGTGAACAATAGTTATAACAAAATTATTTCTAGACCAAACCGTCTACAGTTATGTACGGTTGAATGAGAAAAACAGTGATATCTCCCTATATTTTAGGTTTCATTGCAAAATTGTTGTGTGATAGGAAGTTTTGTTATACAACTGACCTACACATGTGCATCAGATGTGATAAATCGAAAAATTTTAAAATCACTGCTCCCAAAGGTAAACTGTATCTTTAACTGTCAAATTTATAATTGCCCGAAATTAAGAAAAAGCGCTGCCCAAAAGTGGCGCCGATGTATTATTTGACTTGACACAGCTTGAGCAGCATGTAATTTTCAAATCAACTTTCTTTTCTCATTTAGTATATTTTCACTTGATTGACATATACTTTTACTTGCCGCGGGCAGGCAGGCTAGTGCTGTATATGTCGAGCCCTGTCAGAAATTTGACCCATTCTTCCTAGTCTTCCTCATAAGTATGGCAGCAAAAGTATTTGAGGATATAATTGTCATAGGATAGATTTAAAGAGGGAGAAAGGAGACCGTTATTGGTCCAGTGATTTTGCAGAGGAGCAAGGTTAATCATGGACTACAATTAGGGGTGCATAGCTTGACCAAAATAAGATTGGCGCAGTGGGGCTGCAGAGTTTTGCGAGCTGTCGTGATAGGGTTTTTGTTTTCGTCTGCACCTGCCCTCGCAAACATACACAAACACGACTACCAACGGCTTTACGGGAATGAGAGGGGAATGTACAGAATGAGCAATAGAGGGAGGTATAACATTGTGTAGATGGATGAATAGGCAGAACATTAATTTGATGAAACTTTTACCATTCTGTTTGTTCGAATTCATTTTCGTTAAAAACAATGAACTTGAATATGATACGGAATTGCAAATAAATTTTCATCAAGTACATGATATGGTTTGGATTTCTGAAGAAGGAAGTGTTCATTATTTCGATGTTACATCAAACTGTTTCTGCTATTAGTTGCTGTGAGAGAGAAAATAACACTTCCAAATCGTGTCAGAAATACGCACAATCCGTCTAATGTCATGAATGTTGCAAAGGCATTCTGCAATACTTAATTATGCTTGCAGAGTACTGGAACGCATTTCTATCTATATGCTTGACAATCAAACATGGGGGGGGGGGGGGGGCTGTAAGGCTGTTTAGAAGGATTTCGGTTGAGGCAACGAGACTGAACACCGAAGACTACCAATAAGACACCCCGAGGCTGACCTTACATCTTCGATCAATATATCGAATTCACGGTTGATCGATACAAAGCAAGCAGAGAATGGATGCCAGTGGGAGTGCAATTTCATGTCTCGTTTGTTTGTGTATCTATTTGCTTACTTGTGTGTGTGCGTTTGTTTATTTGTTTGTTTGTTTGTTTTTTCAATCTCATCAGATTGGCGATGCGGTATCGCGGAGGCCGGGAAAAAGGGGGGGGGGGGGGTTGGGCAGCAGAGGTGTTGATGAAAATAACAACAGGAATTCCTTCTTTTCCATGGTCCTGTACAACGAATGTGTTCTGTTTACAAACTACAGACACATGTTTTCCACATACACAGCAATACCTTTCTCATGCAATACCTCTTCGCATGATTTATTATACTGATTATGAGACAGTCGTGACATTATGTTATACAATACAGCTATATCAAAGCACCACATTTCGAATCATTGCCTTTCATACCAACGGTTATAATTGATACAATTTCCATGCCACTTTAATGCACGACTGACCAAACTAAATGTTGGTCAACTTCGGAGTTCCTGATTTCAAAATGAACTGCCATTCACCATATGAATTTATATAATGTTAGTCCAAACTAATGTTCAAAGGAATCTCCAAACACAGAACATTAAGTTTATGGATATATTTTGATGCAAACCATGTAAGAATAAGACATTGCTTAACTTGTGTAAAAGTTAAGTAGGAATCCCTGAATAAACATCCAGTGCCTGTACAATCCTCATGTTGATATCAGGAGCCGACGGCTGTAATGAGGATAAACTCCAAAATAAATGAACTAATGTGTAGATATGAAAGTTTTGTATTCGCCTTACGTTTGGCTTGACCATCAAGAGAGCCATGAAGCATAAAACGATGCACTGCAAAAAGTCCGGTGTTAAATATGAAACACCGAGCTGGTGTTACATTTCCGGTGCTCATTCATGGTGTTAGATTAACACCTCCGGGTGTCATTTCAAAATATAAAATTGTTTTTTGAATAGTTTCTTAGTTACTGCACTTCTTGTTAATTTTGAACTTCAACAAGACGATAAAGAATTTTCCGATAAGGTTGTATACTTGATTTTTGAAAAAAAAAATGTGTAAACACATTTACACCACAGTAACACCAGTTGGTGTGGTCTCCTATTGAAGCTGGACGGATGTTATACCATTGAAATTAACACCACCAATATCAAATCAACACCATGCGGTGTCATTATTGAATTAACCCTATAGCGCAGTGTCAAAAATATCACCAGCCACAGTGTCAAATTAACACCACGAAGTGCCAGGTGAACACTTTTTAACACCGCCACAATACATTTTTTACACCTGTGGGTGTGGTCCTCTACTGAAGCTTGATCGGTGTTAGATTTAACACCTATGGTGTTAAATCTAACACCGATATTTTTACAGTGTGCATTTGTCATGTTTGTTCTTAATTCCTTCTCTTCTGGATCTCTCACAATGTTCAATTCCGTTCTACAACCACTTACAGAGTGGCTAAGCCCACACTGCTTTATAGTGAAGAGGAGATTCAACCCGCCATAATGATGTAAAATTCTTTTTAAGAAACAAAACCTGATTCAGTACGAGTGTCTAATGATAATGGCAGTAGGCGTGTCTTCATCAGCCCGAAGTTTCAAAATAACGCGCTATCTTGCGGTTACCAAACTAGTCCGATGTCAAAATAGCGCGCTATCTGTGTAGTGAAGACGCAGATAGCGCGCTATTTGATCGGGAAAATTTCCCCCAAAATCTTGGTCTAGTTCGTCAACTAGAGCGCTAATTCGTGAAATAGCGCGCTATCTTGGGTGCGTCTCCATCAGCCCGAAATTTTCTCGATCCCTCCACGCTTCTGGTTAGCCAGCTGGCAATGGAAAGCGCATGTACAAGCAGCTAGTGATTGTGTATAGTACATTACACGCACGGTGTCTTCAAGGATCACATGTGTGTACTATAGGCCTACTAGCTGTTGTTGTCATCTTTAAAACCAGGGAGGTGATTTCTCTCACCTCCCTATTAAACTCAGTGCCGTGCATGCTAGCTGCTCTTTTGTAAACTTCTTCTTCTGGTCCACTCTACCTTAGCTGAAGATTCTTGCAGATTGTGTGCATTTTGGAATTGTTTAAACATTGCAATTCGTTAATTTCATATAAGATGCCTCACTGGACAGAAGAAAGAGTAGCGTTATTAATATCCCTTTGGAGAGAATTTGCTGTACTGCTCACCTCCCTGGTTGTAGAATCGTACATATATACGGTGATAGGAGATTTTGAGCGGGGAAATCCACTTTCGAACCGCGAGCCAGGCAGAGTGATATTGCAAAGTGCGCATGCGTCAATTTTCGGACTAAGTTCCCGAAGCAGGCTGTTCGAGCTGATGAAGACGCACATTCGCTGTATCGGGCTATTTTCTAAGACCGCAAAATGTCCCGCTAGTTTGAACTTCGGGCTGATGAAGACACGCCTAGTGTAGGCCTACATCTCAAGGCTTATCTGTAACAAAATCGATAGTTTATCGTAATGAAGTTGAGTCCTAGATCTGTTTGACCATCATGTAATGCAAGGTACTATCGATTTCGAGTCGATTCTATGATCAGCAAAAAAATTCTGCCATGATAACAGAGAATGCAAATCTTCGAATTTTTGTATGACGTGGTAACCATGGCGATTCTGTCAAGGAAAAGGTATAGGCCTATAATATATTCAAAGAGTGAAAAATCATACACTTAGTCTGCTGATATGGACCGAAAAACACCTTCGTCAACTAATCAGATATAAATAAGAACAAAGGGGATGTGAAAGCTGCATGTAGGTTGTCAAGTAAGCTGGGGGTATAACGCAACGCATGGGAGTGAACCAGAACGTGAAGATTTAAAAATAATAGTATAATAATTATAATCTCTTATTTACCCAGGGTAGACTCTTCAGTGTTGCCACTGCTCTACCAGAGGGCCCTGCTATCATTATTACCCTAGCGTTGCCAGGTACCCATTTATACACCTGGGTCGAGAGGGACATGGTGGGTGAAAACACCTCGTCCAAGGACGTAAGCACTGGGTGGGGATTCGAACTCGGGTCCTCCTATCGGGAGTCGGGAGTCTTATACACTATACCACAGCGCCCCCACCGAAAAGAATTAAAGAGGTGGGGGGGGGGGGGGAGAGAGATGGCGCTGCAAGTCACCAGCCTGGAAGAAAATGCTAAAGGTGAGTAGAACAGTAGAAACAATTCGCAGGTTTCATTCTTATTCACGTCATGCTTGCCTTCATGCTCCATACACTTCGGAATGACTCGGCAGAATAGCATCGACTTTACTGGCTGCTAAAAGGACACCTGAAAACACTGTAAGGTGTTTGTACTTTTCACCTCGATTCAACATCACGCTCCAGTGATATTACCTTCAAGAGCTAAATATAGGTTTAGCAACGAGGATAACACCTCTCTTTCTTTGTTGATTAATCTTAACAGTGGGTTGAATTATGTGTTAAAATCAGAGCAGTACACTGTATTATTTGTTTGTGTGTGTGTGTGTGTGTGTGTGTGTGTGTGTGTGTGTTTTCCGCCAATATGATTTTAGGTTAAGACGTACGTTGAACATGACGACACTTAATGCGGCATAATAACAATGTGTCATCAATGTCGGAAGAAACAGACCTGCCCGTTTTATCTTGAATTGACTGCGATCCTTATGCGGATGGTCATTAACTTTATAAACGTAGCATTTCATGTGAAACAGAAGTAAACAAATAACTGATTACAGAAGTTACAATATGCTACTTTTGTAATTGAAACTTTGCACTTTGATATATGAAATACCATCTTAAGATTACTTGAACATCAGACTATTTTTAACTTCTAAGACTTGTCCATGTAAGCACTTTTCTGATTTGTCAACGACAGAACGTCGCGAACACAGACTGCATAGGCATTTGGCCAATCAAGCCTAATCTTGCATTTGCACACTGGAATTTAGCACGATGTTAGGCCTCGCGAATGCAAATATTACAAATCGGTGACGGCATGCTAATATGTATTCAAGTGAGGCCATTCAAGATCTGAATTAGCACAGTGAGCAAAGCAAACACTTGCAAACGGTCCTTTGTAGCACGGACGATTTTAGTCTCGGCTATGCTTAGCTTTTATACCAACCCAAGACTTGTGTACTTTTTTTCCCCTTCTCCTTGACAACACACGACGCATCGTACGCCTTGTCATAGCGTCGAGGTTGCCATACACCTTTTAATTAGCTCGAAGTGAAGTGGTAGATATTACTACACACATCGCATGGAAGCGCAAGAGTGGGACTACAGGATTCTTAAATCTGTTAATTGACGCTTGTTGTGCTCCTATTTTGGCTTTCATCCTTAAGTTGCTCATGAGGAAGGTTACTTTTCAGGGACTTAAAGGAGCTGATCAAGCCGGAATATTGGTTGTAAAGGTAACTGTTGATTTTTTTATTCTGTTTTGCGAATCGAGTCAAATCTTTTTGAGAATTGTTCGCACTTGGCACCGGACATTTCTAGGCCCTGCATTAACGAAGCTGGATATTAAAGAGCTCTCACTGATGTAACTCGCAATTGAAGGGGTCGGTGCAATAAAGTGCTAACCCACACAATAGTCATTTTGAGATAATCACTGTTGAATGTTTGGAAAGTCAATACATTGTACATTAATAAAAAAAAAAGGATTGCATGCATTTTTTTTTACCATCTCATTGGTTGAATTCAAATATGATATTTTCACGGAGGTTAGAGTGAAGGGTAAGGATTACGAAAATGCACGTAACTCAATTTTGACAAAAGTGTGGGTTAGCACTATATTGCACCGACCCCTTCAATTCAAACCGGGTGTGCTAAAATGGTACAAATTACCAAACTTAAAGAATTTTCTCGTAAATATCTTCAATAGCGAAGTAAATAATGATTCTTCAAAGTCATTCTTGATATTTTACGGAGCCGTCAAAGCCTGCTCATAATTTGATATTACTCTTACTTTGAGGCAGATAAAAAGTCTAAAGTATGATATCAAGCCAAAATTTTCGAGTTTCATTGCAACCCATGCTGGCTGTTACGTTATGGTATTTTCTTGTACTGAACTTCAGGGGCATGAACAGATTAAATAAGCGTATTTCGTCTATTAGAGATACATCGAGCACTAAACAATGTGGAATTATACTTTGCCCGATTGGATAACATATGCGAAGATAAGGAAGATAATTAGGGTCCAGATAATCAAGACGGTTAAATTGGCTGTTGAACTGAATCCTGAACAGACCGGTTAATATTGCAAATAAAGCAAACAGTCTAATCTTGAATTTATTTGGGGAATACATTCTATCTCGTACAAACATTACATTTGATATAGAGGGAAAGGGTATGGCGCGGCCTAAGGGGAAATTCCATATTTTCTTAATTTTACATCATGCACAGTACATAAATCGATAGTGCCATGTATAGATTTGTTGAATTTATTGGTCCTCGGACAGATAAACCACTGAACTAGTAGAGTTCATTGAGAACCAATACTCTCAAAAACCTGAAACAAATTACACTGAACAAGGATGATGACATAGAGACTTACATATTCATATTCCAGTAATGCAACAATGTAATTCCATTACAGCTTCATCTGTGCTGTTGTTTTTTTTTTTGCATCTTTTCTTCTTTTGTTCTGCTTCCATGAGCACCCAATCATGAATTCTTATGTGAAGCTGGTAGGTCATCATCCTTGTTCACTGTGATCTGTTATGAATTTTGAAATCATTATTATTCATTATCTCAATCATGGTATATTTTGTATATTTCTGTACAACCAATATATATAAAGTTGAAATGCAAAAGTCTGATAATCACCCGGAGTTCTCCTTTAAGTAATTACAATGCGAAATTGATGTAATTACAATATTGTAGAAACGTCTCTCTGCTCAGTAACTCAACAGAAGAGAATCGCATCATTTTAATAAGTTATTTAAAAAAAATCTCATTCATGAGGCATCGGTATGAAATTTAGAACATATGACTCTCACAGCCGTTGAGATCGAGAAGGCATCGCAATATTTAACGATTCATGGTAAAATTATGAATGAATTTTAATTCAACCAATTTTCTTTTTCTCATATTTCTCCTAAAAAGGGGGAAAAGTTTGTATAGTAATGTGTAATGCAATAATTCTTATGGGTTTTACACAACGTTAAAAAAACCCTGTGACTATACTCATACAATAATTTTGATGAAATCATGTCGATCTAATGTGATAACAGAGATAACGAAAGCAAGACAAACACAATGGAAACTAGACGAAAGCGTATTTGTACTGCTGTAGGATCCAAACATAGGAGATAATTACTGCTTTTGATGTATTGCGTTTCAGACAAAGAATTTCTCCATGTAAACGCCAAGCACACCGCAGTATATAAGAAGGAATGGGAAAAAATGTAATTCCCAATGTCAATGTTCAACATTAAATATGTATGTAAATGTCGAATACTGACGTCATGTGAAAATACCTCCTCTGGAAACATGCTGTAGTTACTGAAGGGCGAAAATCTTCCTTTAATCACTTTATGACGTTCATCCGCATTTTTTCCCCAACATGTACACTGAAGGATGAAATATTCATGCTCATGTAAATTGTAAGCATCGTTCATTACAGATTTCGAAGCCAACATTCCCGCCACAACTCAATGAAGCAGATGTTGGAATCATCATATCAATGTCGCTGTCTGCTGAGAGCACAGCCTGTTTCTATCACAACAACTATTCATTCTCATGCCTGGATGCCCCGCTTCTCTGTCGTCATGGCAACGATGAATTAATACTTTCTTGCCAGTCAATAACAGTACGGAGTGCACTCGTTTCCCTTCGATTTTGCTCAACGCGAATGGAAAAGCATTTATAATTCATGACGCAAAATCAGCTTCTTATCAACTCTGAGTATTCAACATACTCATTATGGTCATAGTGCCCAAAATGAATTGAGTTTGATTAAATGTTGCTCCGTTACCATCTCCGCCCCCCCCCCCGCGCTTCGCTCCCTCCCTCCCTCTCTCTCTCTCTCTCTCTCTCTCCAACTCTTTCTCCCTCTTTTTCGTGGTATGAATGTATAGCTGCTCTTAAAATGTTACATAATCGCATTATACATAATATTATGAATGATACATGAACTTGAATAACTACACTAGATTATACGCGTATGTATATGACAAATGATGCATAAAAGAGCATGTAAGCCTATACTGCTGATATCAGGCTAGATATGGTTAGGTTAGATATGGAGATGAAAAAAAAGTATAGTTCAAGATTATAACCAAATAAATGAACATGGTGAATGTCGCGTGATATACCTATTCGATCAACCACAAATCTTGTTATGAATACACTAACACTTGTAAATCAGTTATAACATAATGTAAGTATATACCTATATATTCCATCTTGATCTATATATCACTAAATGGAGAGAGGGAGGTGAAAATAATGTGTTTATAATGCGTTTCTGTCTTGTTTGCACGATCTGATTCGGATGAGGGGTTGAATGCATCCCGGAATTCCGCGTCAACCGTGCTAGTCGTTGCTATGCCAACGAGGCTATACATCGGATTGACAAACACGTGCTAGAGTTATATCACCTGACAGATGTCACGTTTGATACACTTGTTTAAGACTTTAAGCAGCTCAGCGCAATTTGCTATAAGCTCTTCAATCAACATACACATCGAGTCCCGTAGTCATCAGCCCGATGTCCCTGATACACGCATTCATCACATCCTTGTGATAACTATGTAGATGCACTGAGAATTACTTTTAGCGCCATCCTTTGCAACAATAACAATAAAGCAAATATAGGAAAGAAGACAGAGTAACACTTTGCAAAGAGTAGACAGCCCCATCGCATGGTTGCAACGACATTACATGTAGTTCTACCACCATTAGGATAAATTTTGTTCCGAACACTATTTTCAAGCTTCCTAAAATGATAATAAGACAATACCGAAGAAGTGCCATGATGTCTTCCATTTCTTTAAGACGGATGTTTGACCCTTGATGGCAATAGATGTTGTTGGAAAACTGCATAGTTCAGATTTCGTATATATGCCAACATGCCTAGAAAAGAAAGTTAGTCAGGATTTTACCCTGGCAGCTATCGTGGGGCTCGGCCCAGCATGAAAAACATAAAACATTTATAGCATGTATTGGGATAGGAATAACTTTGAATGAATGGGTTCTCATCTGAATCTTCTCGTCTTGTGTTTTTTGCCCTTTTCTTCACAATTTATTTGCTCTTTTTTTTTTCATCTAGACTTCGTTGTCTTCTCCGTAACAATCGTTTTCTTCATCTCCCTTGCTTTTTTCTCTCTTTCTTGTATTTCTCCTTCTTCTTCGTCTTCTGTCCCTTCCTCTTCATCTTCGTCTTTTCTCCTGCTTCATTTTCTCCTTCTCCTTCATCTCTTTTCATCCCATCCTCCTCCTCCTTATTCTTCTTCCTCTTCCATCTTCATCTCTCTTCTTCTCTTTCTTTCCTTCTGGTTCTTATTCTTCTCTGTTTTTCATCTCCTCTTTGTCTTTCTCCTTCCAATCTTTCCTCTCCTGTTTTTGTATTACCTCCTCCTTCTTCTTTTCCTCCTCTTTCTTCCTCCTTTTGCGTTCCATTATGGATGCACCTGTATGATCATGACGCAGTTGCTGAAAATCGCATAATTAGTGAAAGGCGTCTCGACGTCTGCATAATCGAATACATAATGGTCTACTGCAAAGAGCTGTATCACAGATCATCGTTGTACCGTGTCATTGTCACAACGCTTCATTGATTCACTGTCCCTGGTCTACTGTCAAGGCTGTATAGGAAACAGTAGCACGCATTCAGTCGAGAAATGAATGAACCTCATTATTGCATCCAACTTTGAGGCGACCCTTAAGCACCTCTTGTTATGAGTGATTCTTTTTTTCACAAAGACATTTTATTCACTTAAACATTCAGGTACGAAATAGATATCACATACAATACAATACATGAAGACAAATAAGCCTAGAACAAAATTGACAGGCAGCTTGTTATGAGTTACCTACATTTTAGTAGAACAAGTATACTAACCCCTTAGAATGAACTTTAGAAGAGTCGCATACTATAATTGACTGAGACTCCATACATTTTACTGGTAATATGAAATGACCTACAAGTAGAAATCCATTAAGAAAACTGCAAAAAATTGTCGAATACGTATTCGAGTTGTTTTGTCGTTGTTTGTCCATTATTGCCCTCGTGATTGATTCTTATATTCGATGATTTAAGGAGATGAGGGGTTTCTATGAACTGAAATTCATCGTTTTGTGTTTGCTTGTTGTTGTTGGGTTTTTTTTAACCTCCAGGAAACAAGAAACCAAGTTCGGAAGCAGCAGTTGCGGCTGCCGAATCGAGAGCTGCTCTCGCCCGACTCACCGCCGAAGTGGCCGAAGCCAAGCGAATGGCGGCCGAAGCTGAGAGCGCCGCAGCCGAGGCTCGAGCGAAAGCTGCCGAGGCGTCCGAAGAGATCGAAGCGGCTAATGCTTCGGTGAAGGAGATCGAAGAGGAAAATAAAGAAGAGACAAATGGAGAGACAGATAAGGAAGGAGTGGAGAAGGAAGAAGAGGCAGTGGAAGAGAAAGAAGTGGATGACGATGAGGACGAGATGGACAAACTGGACGAAGAATATGAGCAAATGGACGAAGAGAAAGATGACTCAAACGCAGCAGAGGAGAAAGATGCTGAAGTTGATGAGGTTGAAGAGCCGAAAGAGAAAGGGCAAGATGAAGATGGAGATGAAGGGGGGCAAGCAGAGGAAAGAACAACAGACGTGGATGATGGGCGAGAAGAGGAAGAGGAGGAGAAGAAAGATTCTCCCAAACCTGTTTTGTCCCCGAAATTATCCATCAAGGAAAACCTCTTGGAGTGGCCTCATCACATGTAAGTAGGAAAGCCGAGAGGAAGCGAGAGATGGGGAGGAGGAGGGATCGGAGAGATCGGAGAAGGGGGGGGGGTAGCAAAGATATGAGATCATAATTGATTGACAGGCCACTGCTCAGTCCATGCTTGGTTTTGACAGAATCTTTAAGTTGCGTTAACACCAAATCCGGCACGGGTCACGGAACGGATTTTTTTGCTATGGTGCGCCAAAAGGAACCATGTCTGGTTCTGTTACAATATCACTTCCCCGCTAACAAATTTTGTTACAAAATTAATCTTCTACTGTTGATTTTGTTGCTCTTGATTTTGACATAAGAATAACATTTTGGGTGATTTTGTACCGAAACCAGACATGGTTCCTTTTGGCGCACCATAGCAAAAACCTGCCCATACCGTGCTCAGTGTAAACGCGCCATGAAATAATATTGATCGATCTCCTGAGACGTAAATTTACTGTTGGATATTGATCTGCGTCGTTACTCCTAAGTCTGTCTTTGCGGAGTTTGAGTTCCATGTTTTGAATTGTCCTCTCTTAAAAGATGATTTAGTGTGCCTTTTGAAGGAGCTTCTGATCAGAAGGATGACAAAGGTTTTAAACCTCATCTTTTGCTGTCATAAACTTGAGACAGAAATTAGTTTTACGGACTAGTTTCGAAAGACGGGATTTTTTCATACTGACCCTTGAGTAATCTTGAGAATTCATAAAACTTTGAGACATAACATTTCACTATAGGAAATTACTTTTCTGATTCCTCACCTTTTCAAGTTAACATATACTGATCTAGAACCTCTCATTAGATTCAGACAAAGATGATATGAAGTGCATCATTTATTTATTTATTTATTTATTTATGTATGTATGTATGTATTTATTTATTTATTTATTTATTTATTTATTTATCTATCTATTTATTTATTTATCTATTTATTCATTTACTCTTCTGTCTGTCTCATGTCCTCCCCAGCTTACCGGTGACAATAAACAGCGAGGAAGAAGTCGGTTGCGTTGTCCGCTTTAAAGACGAGTACTTCCCCGCACCGGCTTCCTTGCATCTCGTCTGCTGCTACGACAACGAACTCAGCACCAACGTTGTCGATGACAGTGAGGAGATGGTCAGCAACGTGGTTCGACTCCGACACGAGGACGAGGACGACGACAACGCGGAGGGCGACGATCTCGGCGCACCCATCGTGGTGGCCATTCCGTACACCGTCTCGGGGAGGATGGCGAGCACCAGGGAGTTCGTCGTAAAGATGCGCGGGAGGGAAGATGAGGAATGGCAGATAGTCCCGACCCTGGCCCTTGAGGGCGCCTTCGCCGAACACAAGGTTCGTTTGGCTTCCATGATGATTCATTACAACACTATTATTATGAAATTTTTATGTTCCCATTTCCCCGCTCCGTACTTTCGGAGTTTACTTAACACATAACGTACTATTGTAATGTTTACTTCACGTTATCGTTGAAATATTCCATGACCTCTAATTCACTTTTCCCTTCGAATAGAATATATTTAAAGAATAAGACGACATACAAGCGCATAGGCTGAATGAAACGAGATCTGTTATAAAAGAATGATTACAACCTTTTGAAATTTATGAAACCGTGTTCATATTCATTCATTTCCAACGTCTCTGTCATCACTTCCGAACACGAAGACCCACACCAGTCCAACAAGATCTCACGCACACTGACACAGCCACTTATACATAGATACACATAATTAACAGTAAGCCATGCAAACGAGTACACACTTTCAGACGGAAATACCCAGAATAACGCTCTGCATATTGCTTTTTTAAATGTTGCTTACTAAAATTATTATATCGTGCCATGTAACACCATTATGATAACTGTCGTCTATGGCATATGGACTCTTATTAGATATTTCATTTAGAAATTAGCTCTATTTTTTAGATAGTTTAATTTCAAAAATAAACGTACGTTCTTGATTCAGTTTTTCATTTTTTGGGGTAACATTTATATGAAACGTTCCATTTCATATAATATTTGATATAATATTTGATAATAAGCACACATTCTTGGTAATTGATATCCTATCTCTACGTATATTTGTTTCCTAAGGGTGTCTTCGCGGAGGTGAAGACCAGTCGGCTAGGTTCGTTCGCCGTTGTGGCCAAGCTGGCGCGAGACAAGCAGACGATCACGAAAAAAGGCGGGACGGTGAAATCCTCCGCGGACCATCGAGTCACCATCTCTTACCCAGTTGGGGCCTGCAGCCTCATCAGCGTCTCTCTGCAGGTTAGGATCAAGAAACTCGTCTAGCTATCTTTCTTTATTTTTGCATATCCCTTTATGTCCTCTTCCCTGATTTCAACTTTCAACTTTCAGCTTTATTTCCATTTCCATTGAATAAACAGGGGAAATTATATACAATACATTTACAGAACATATTTGTAACAATTTCAAAGAAAACGTACATGTGGTCACGAGTAACAACAGAAATTCCTTTCTAAGGTATATACATTATACATAATACAAAGACTAGAATGGAAATGGAGGGTCCCACTAAAAAGCAAAGCTTGTAGGGTATGGGACCCTCGCAAAATACATACACAAAATCAAAGAAACCAATGTCAACTGACATACAATTAACTTAGGAAGGGAAAATCATTGATAAGGACATAATTATCATACTGAATATTGATGGGTTAATTAATTTGTTCACATTCTCTTCTCTTTCCGAAGAGTTAACAGTATTTTTCCCAAGATTTCGCAGAGTTTCAGCGTATAATTGAAATCAAGGAACATCACAGTGGAGTAGGGTATATTTACATATGGTGGCTGCGCTATACAAATCAATCCAATTTTTTTATTATTATTATTGTTATTATTATTGTTATTATCATTATCATTATTATTATTATTATCGTTATTATTATCATCATTACCATTATTATTATTATTATTATTATTATTATTATCATTACTATTGTTATTATTATCATTATTATTATTACTATTATTATTATCATTGTTATTATTATTATCATTATTACTATTATTATTATTATTATTATTATTATTATCATCATCATCATCATCATTATTAACACGTAATTGAATCAACGGTATCTACTCTACCGTAGTTACCTCTATAGAGCAGTTAGCCTCATTTAATCTCGGAAATGAAGGGAAAAACTATTTTGTTTCACTTTGATAAGAAAATTGCTCTACACCATCAATTGTAGAACAGCATTAGAAGTATTTCGAACTTTCATCAGATATTTCACCCGTAAACCATCCTGATCGAGCTCTAAAGATTCGAATATGGCCTTAACGTCGACAAAATATGTAGTGACATTTTCCTCTTTGATGAAAGCTAAAAAATACAGAGATAAGAAAACTACTGCCCTCCTTCAATAGCATTTACCCAACTGATGCATGCCTGCCTAAGTCTGTTAATTCAAAGTCGAGGAAGCATGTACCTTCTCATTCCTTATTCTCCCTGACAAACTTGATGAATGATGCATTGTTGTCATAGCAACTACGCCGGAGCACAAAGATTGCTGTGGAACAGTGGCGTTACTATAGCAACATATGGAATAAAATATTATTCTTGAATGATTTATGGCCTACTTGGATCGTATCACTCTACGCTGTAGCCTAGCATAAAACTGTCTACAGCTAAGCCTTGGCGTTTGAGGCTGTTTTAATACTGATGATAAGTATATTTTCACCCTCTCATACAAAATACTTCATTCGTTTCAATCGGTACTTGGCTTTATTTTAAGTGGTGATATATCTTCCCTGCCTTTTTTATATCTATAACATAAACATAACGATAATATAGATTATGCATACATCAAGAATATGATATCATTTAATATCAGACTTATAGAAACAGAATGGAAGATTGTATGTTTTTACAAGATGGAAGCTTGCAGTATCTGAAAAGGGAGGAGACAGAAAAAAAGACAAGAAGATTCTGACCTATCAAACATTACTGCTTGAGGATAATGCTGGGTGAATTCATACTTAGATAACCACGCATACATAAAAAAAAAACCAAAGATGACAGACAGGATCGACACTGACATAATTATTATCATTTCGCCTATGAAATCAAGACTCGTAACTAGGTTTGTAATTCGTGCCAACTTTAGGTAAGTATGCCTATGTCCATCTGTGCAATGACCATAAACCTTATTATGCAAAGTTTCGAACAAGCTTTAACATAGGACCGTAAGTTTGACCTTTGACCTCTTTGTTTCAATAAACAGGTGCAGCCTGCGGAGAACGTGGTAAGTGAGATCAAAGCCCGTCTTCGTCACTGCGCCGAGCTGATCACGGCTAGCCCCATAGTCCACATGACCCACTCCTCCAAGAAGCCGTTTGAGAAGCCCATTACCATCACCATTCCCTGCCCGCCCAACCCGCACAAGAGCTCGGACTCTTCCGGCTCGTCGTCCGAGGGGGGCGGGGTCACTGGTGGTGTAGGAGGAGGAGGAAGCGGTGGAGGGAAACGAGGCGAGAAGGACAAGGCACAGAGCAATATGGAACCTCTTCGTCCCGAAGGCGTTGTGGTCATAAGGTGAGCAGGCTTGCTATAATTACAATTATAGACTGTAACAGAGCATGATGATCTGGTTCATTGAGCATTCAAACTATTTTTTTTTTGCCAGTTTGGAATTAAAAGAAATATGTCTTCTTCTTCTTCTTCTTCTTCTTCTTCTTCTTCTTCTTCTTCTTCTTCTTCTTCTTCTTCTTCTTCTTCCGAGTAAGTGCAGTCCACTATCTGGTTTATTTTCGCACTGTTTGGCGGGGCTGGTGTGGTGTATATACAGTGCCATATGAAATAACCACATGATAACTAACATACAATATGAGGCGATAACACATTGTTACACTTCCCATTGTTGAATTTGATTAAGATTTAATCTTCAACTCATTTCTTTTGGTTTCCTTTTCCCCTTTTCCTCTTTCTCTTCCTCCTATTCCTATTCTTTTTTCCTGAATATTTAGCACTGCTATTCGTGATATTATATACAGTATCACAATCTGTGTCACTTTAATGGCAGGTACATTTATACCAAACACCGCAAACACTTGCATACCAAACACCTTATCAATATTTCAGAATAACAAGAACCAAAATGATGATAATAGATAAGCGTTGCATTGATGCCATGTTCACGAAATAATCACAATCATCTACTAGTATCTGCACCGTCTAATTCTGTTTGTCTCGTGTCCCAGGGCAACCAAGAGCAGTATTTTCGGCGGCGATCCATCTCAGGACGCCCTCTATGTTCTGGGCAGGCAAGGGTCTTCTGCCCAGTGGAACGAGATGGAAGATGTGCCCATTAAGCAGGTCAAAAAAGATGTGGTGGCGGTCGACATCCAGGAGCCCATGGACAAGTGAGTCAAAGGGATGAGACCATGTGACTAGATGAGAGGCGCGCGCACACACGTACCTTAATCAGTTTCAAAGGCAACTTTTTTCAAAAGCATTAAACGAGACTAGTCGCCTTCATCTGTTCAATAGTTGTCGCATTCCAATTCGGGTCGGACAACTTGAACCGACACTATATTCATGACATTGTAAAACAGCTGATCAAGTGATCACTTTTCAACACTCGAATTGTAGAAACATATTATACTAGTAATGAGATGCTGTGCGCCCCTGGCGACTGATCGATGCCTTAAACAGAAATATAAAGAAGGGAAATGCAAGCTGAAAGTGAAACATTCAGAATTATGAGAAACTATTGATCTACATGAGCTTGTGCTCCGAGTTCCAAGTAAACGAGCAACTTGTCGGGAAATTCTTGATGTACGAATCAATCTCTAGCGCATCGCATCTACATTGTGTAAGCGTATTTACTACACAAAAAGTCGAGTAGAAGTTCCTCGTTTAATTTACACTGTTTGTGTTTGTGTAAAAGGGGCCATAGTCGCATGTAATATAACTGAAATGGGACTGTATAGTAATAACTATGATAACAATTATCATGTTATATAATATTATACATCCTTTTCTACCTACCAGATTGGTCATTCTACGCGTAGCACAGGACGCGCGTTTTCCAATCAAATGCATCGCCGGTACGTTCGAGCGCGCGCTCCAGATCCGCTACGCCAAGTTGATTTTCTTCCACAAGGAGGACGAGCCCCACAAAGCCGTGATCGCCTGCGTACCGACCAAACAGATGGACAACGCGATGCGGAAACTGAACAACGAGGGCTACTTCGGGCCGCCTGACCCCAGCGACGAGATACCAGTGACCGAAGGCCAGGAGATCACACTAAGGTACATTTTTTTCCTGCACGTTGTGATAAACTTCATATGCCATTTCATGCTGCACTGTACACAATATTTCAGGGAACGACTAATTATCTGTGCGCATTTGAGTCGTTGCGGATTGTGAAATTTTTATCATCGCAATTTACAATAAACCTCTCGGTTAAATGGATCCTTTCAATCCCTGAATAGAGCAAGGGTGAACAAAGGAAAGGAAGGTGATAGAATATAAATAATTACATCATGAACGTGTAAGACGATGACAACAGTGTAGTAAATTTGAACTTCAGTTGTTGTCATGCTTACACTACGGGGAAATGCGTAGGACACGCTTTGATAGCTTTTGTTTTGTTGGTCTGGTTTTTTTTTCTGGCAGACGGAATTCTGTTGACGGAATTAGGAGCGGGCAGATTGCGTGTTTTCAGCTATAGATGGCGCTGTGTAACTACACTGTAGCAAAGCTTATTCATACTGAAGAGGCTAAATCATGTCAAAAAGAAAGAAAAACAGGTGCAACGCTTTGCTCGAACTCTACCTCATTTTGTAATGAAAAGATATTTTTTACTGATGTTTTTTTTTTTTCAGATCTTACGAACGTTTGAGCAACATGTTCAATGACTTCCTTTCAAGTGCAACATTCCATACTATACCTTAGCAGCGACTCATTGCTAGGGAAGCCAAATTCTTATGCCTTTCTTTTTTTTTTAATAAGGGTATGCAATGTTTGGTAATCATAATGACAATGGACAACAATTTAAGGTGTGACGTAATATGTTTTTCGAGACGTTGAGACTCGGAGGGTTAGTGTAGTACATGTACCATGGTGACTGTGTGCCGATGTAAATTATTGTTCACATGCATGTATCCCATGTTCATTTTTTACTGTAATCCGTGTTTTATCATCATTACAGGTTTAGCGGCAATGTTAGAATGGTGGCCAAAGATGAGCTCAAACTTAACTACCATTCACACCGCCGAATCTACCACTACATTAAACTACGCGAGGTTAATCGATTCGGTAACCATAGCTCCCCAGAATATCGAGGCTGTGCTGAGTTCTACGGGACGGTAAGTTCGGACCAAGCGACATCAAGACTTATCCATTATAGTCGCTTTTCATACAACAATCCCTAGTCGTATATTTCTATCCAATTTAGTTCCTCATGCTTTCTTTTCTTGATTTTTTTTTAAATTTGCGCTGTCTGTTAAAAATGTCAATCGAATGCATCGATTGATTGAGAGTGATCGTAAAGATGGCTTATTGGATGATAAAGAATTAAGAAGAAGAAGAAATCAAGGATCTACCGGATTCAAGCGTATACTCTTCAATCCAAAGAACATAATCCTATATTAACTTTAGAAATCTTTGATTCTTTCACATTAATCGTTGAACAAAAATTATCCGCTGATGACGTTGATTTCAACTGTCCTTTCTATGTAGCATTGAAGTAAGAGCAGAAAGAGAAATTGATGAAATTTAAAATGTACCTAATGCAATGCAATGTACGCTCAAATCTGCCAGTTACTAACTAATCCAAGAGGGATGATCAGATTTTTTCTTAATTTTACTGGTTTGTTTATATATACTTTGACTTACATATATTTCTATAATTCTCATGTGTATTCACTCTTCTAATCACTGATTTATATGAGTGTTTATGTGTTCATTTATCTTCATTCATTAATTATTCTTTCGTTTACCTAAATGCCCTATTCAATAACTGGATAATGATCTATAATTCAATTACGATTCTTTTTTCTTCCATTTTTCCCTCCTCCTGTCCTCCATTTCTACCACATTTTTTGTCCTCCTCTCCCCTCCTCCCAACATCACATACCCCCTTCTTCCTCTCTCGCATCACTTACCCTTTAAACCACTCTCCTTCCTCCTCCTCCCCTTCTACCACCTCTCCTTTCCTTCCCCTCCTCCTCTTCATCCTCCCAACATTACCCCTCTCCCCCTCCTCCCCTTTCTCTCCCATCACTCACTTTTCTCACCTCTCTTCCTCCCCTTCTACATCCTCATCTTCCTTCTCCCCCTCTCCTCCTACTCACATTATCGCTCTCCTTGTCAATCCTCCCCCTCGCTCTCCCATCACTCATTCTCCCCACCCCTCCTCCTCCTCCTGCTCCACCCCCGCATCTCGTCCCCCATCTCCAGGCACGTGTTACCCTGGAGGACATCGAGGACCCCGAGGAGACGATGCTAAGGGAGGCTGAGGCCAAGGCTAAGGAGAAGAAGACGGAGAAAGAGAACAAACCCATCTCCCTCAAGGAGGAGAAGAAGATCAAGGACACCAAGGCAGCAGACCAGAGTGCCTTTTTCAAGAAGGCACCCGATCTTCTCTCCAAACTCCATGTTTCCCTCCCGAAGGTGGCTATTGCCATTTCTATTTCATTATTATTACTACTGCTATTATTATTATTATTATTATTATTATTATTATTATTATTATTATTATTATTATCATTAATAATAATAATAATAATAATATTATTATTATTATTATTATTATTATTATTATTATTATTATTATTATTATTATCATGATCAGTAGTAGTCCAACATACCATTCGTATTAGTATTAATATTGGTATCGTCATCATCATCATAATCGTCATAATCATCATCATCATTATCACTATAATTACTGCCATAATTATTTTATAGTAATGATGTTAATGAATAGGCAATGTCTACGTACATCTCTTTCAATCAAAGAAAAATTAATTGAACCCTCTTTTAAAGTCATAACATTATCTGATAAACCCATTTTATTCACTACGATATGCGGTCTAAATTGCCCGTGGTATAGTTTCCTTGGGGCCGTCACTGCATAGTTTCAAAATGATTGTCATATTTTGACACAATAGGTATTTTATAAATCTGGATGAAGAGGGCTTTTAATGGGATATAGGTTATACATCTTGTTCCGGAATTTTGCGTAGAGAAAAGTTCGGGATTCTTTGGTTTTGAGTTCATGGGCCCAGTGCGTACAACAGTTCAGTTCATAATGATTGCATCTTCGATCTGACACAAAGTTACGGACATCATTTCTTTTGATCCTACCGGGGTGCACCTGTTTTCAATGATATATTTATCTTAATGGTTCTCTTGAAACGGATGTGAACCTTATGTACTTGACAACAGATAAATAATAAATAAAGACACGGTCCTTACGGAGAACAGCGGCATGATTGCTTTTTTTTCTTTGTTTTGCAAAATTTAATGACTTTCATACTGCGACAATCATACACACAACATGAGGCCTATATGGCAGTCAAGTGACTAGAGAAAGGTCATTAGCAAGGTTAAGATCTTCATTAGAGTATTTCAGTCAAGTGCACCTCTGTGGAATGCAACAACAAAAACCAATACTAACCTTGGTTCGTTTCTTGTTTGTTTCCCCCCGCGTCCTTCGCAGCCGGATCCTGACCAGCCTTTACCGCCTAGTCGGTACCGAACCACAGCCATTGATGCAGGAGGTAAGTGTGTGCGTGTGTGTGTGGGGGGGGGGGGGGGGGCGGGGTAAGATGGTTGGGAGTGGGGGCATGTAGGCAGGGAGAGTCTTTGTCATTTTGTTTTTAGATAGTTTCCGAAAAGATATGTGTGCTCTTTAACGTTATCATAATCACGGTAACAAAGTTTCAATTACATATTCTTGATTGGCCTACTTTCATAAAAACTTGTTTTGTATATCTATTCATTTTGTTAATCCACCCAGAGTGATAGTGTAAATTTCACTTTTATTTCATGGAGTCAGAATTAAGCATGAATTGGGAAAACAGTTTTTGTGCGTGTGTGTGCCTACCTCAGTATGTTACTTCAATCATCGGCCTAATCTTACGACTCTTTCCGACATGTAATTCCTGTTTAATCCTTAGATCGGAGAACATTAATGAATCAATAACCGCATCACGCATTACAAATTTAAAACAATGTGTACACGGGTGAATTCTTGTTTAATGAGACATAGACAATTGGATGGGAAATCGAGAATTCACGTTAATGACTATAAAAGTAAATAGAGTGCGGAATTATATAACTTAAATGATTCTTCAGTTAATGGATAAGTGGATGGTTGGTATTGTTCAGAGCATATTCGATAGATCATGATAATTTGTAAAAAACGTAGATATAAACAGATTTACGGTGAGCGTGGAAAAAATATTCTAAAATCACAAAATGTTTTGCCCAATGCACCGACGACGGAACGTTTTGAAAAGTTGGGGGGGGGGGGGGCTCAACATCGAAGACATTTTTTCGTGCAATGGGTCTTCCGCTCTCATCATCCGTCCATCTTCCATTGACGTCTTCACATTACCTTAAATAAACAGAAACACGTTCGACCTTTCTCCACTCCCCCCTCACTCTCTGACACACACACACACACACACACACACACACGCACACACACACATACACACACTCTCTCTCTCTCTCTCTCTCTGCGCTCCTTTGCTTTAAAAGGATTGTATAGTTTTGGCTGAGATGGGGATTCAAATTTTAACTTTTTGCGAGATAATTAGAAACCACTTTAGGATTATGAAATATTAAAGAGCATACAATTCTAAGAACAATCAAATGTTTATTGATTTTGGTTTGACGAAAGCTCGTTTTGACATGGGTGAGATATCCGAAAGCAAAATGGTCCTTATACACTGTTATAAACATATGGATCCCGCCATCTATTAGGACCCCTTTGTTTTGCTTTGTTTTTGGATATTTCAGCCATTTCAAAACCGATTTTCATCATATTAACATTTATTCCTGTTAGAATTGTGTATGCTCTTTAATATCACATAAGTGGTTTGTAAATATCTCGCAAAAAGTTAAAATCTGTATCTCCATCTCTTTTTTTTGTGGGGGAGCTAGAGGAATAAGGTGAAAGCCAATGCCCTTTGGTTCCCGACCAAAGTCAGACATCTGACACGTCTGATGAGAAGTGCCTTATACTAAAATGTGTTCGGTGACGCAACCAGGAATCGCTTATCCATTAGCGTTTAACAGTTCTTGTTGTAGGCTGGTTGTAGGATGTTGGGCAAGGTCTTAACAGATTTGACCTTCCTGAGATTACAAAAAGCATCCAGTTCGTTTGTCGCTAATAATATGAAAGTGACTTAGAGATGTTAATTGCTAAGCAGCCGTGCGTCAGCTTAAGTTACTTGCACTATGTTTGGTCAGCCTGTAATATACGATAGAGAAAAACAAAATTCAGTTGCTAGAAAAGGGGCACAGTTTGTATCAAAACACGGAGAATTGTTTTTGCTTTTTGAAAAGGAAATTACCCGTATTTCTATCTCTGATGGGTAAATAAAGATTAAACAAATAAACAAACTTTGAAAATTTGAATTATTTTTAGAATTGTATGCTCTCTAACATTTCATGAAGTGGTTCCTAAGTATCTCACAAAAAGTTTAAAGCTGAATCCTCACCTCAACCAATACTATACCATTCCTTTAATAATGACATGATCATCTAACACAAACTTACACCGTACTTACCATTTGGGTACTTCAACTCCATAGGGCGGAGGGGTGAAGTACACAGTTTAGAAACATATCTTCGTTAGATGGTGTGTGTGTGTGTGACCAGAACCATTTTTTTTTTTTTAGTAAATCAATAACAGAGTGATTATGTCGTGAGGCAGAACAGAACGATGTGTTGCATAGCGAGAAGAGAATTCCACACGGAAAGGCTTCCTCCTATCATGGACCGTATTTTATAGGGTCCATGCTCCTATCAAAGATTGGGATGTAATCACGCGGAGCCGAAACGAGAACAATTCACGCGTGTAGGCATGTCGAAATGTGTGGTTCAGGGCTGAAATGATATTCGAGCAAAGTTTAAAGGGATAGTACAGTTTCGGTTGAGGTGGGGCTTCAGGTTTCCAGTGTTTTTGATAATCATTCTTGGATATAATGAGAAACCTCATATGAAATATGAAAGAGCATGTATAATTCTAAGAGGAATTAACTCATAGTTTATTTGACGAAATTTGGTTTTGAAATCTCTGACGTCTGCAATGTCCAAAATAAAGCGATCCTTATGAAACCTTTTATTAGGATTGCTTTGTTTTTGTTTTTTTGGTTTTTTTATATCTCAACCATTTCAAAACCAATTTTCATTAAATAAACTTTAATTCCTGTTGGAATTGTATACTCGTTTACATTTCATAAATTCGCTTCTAAGTACTTCGCAATAAGTTGAAACTGCATCGTCACCTCAACCAATACTATACTCTTCCTTTAATTACGGGAGGGGGAGGAAGAAACACCTAGTGTAAATGACAATAGTCGGACTGAGAAAAGCTGACATTATTATTTTGGCTACTCATTCCTTCTTGGTATCAGAAAGCAGTCAACCTTGTTGATACCTTAATCCCCCAGACAGTTCTTCCTTCTCTATTTTCTATTTGCACATCTACATACAGTGAATATCTCTCTCTCTCTCTCTCTCTCTCTCTCTCTCTCTATCATGATATAGCCTACATGCAAACACACACACACACACACACACACACACACAAACACACACCACAAGCATGCATTGTATTTCTGAATGTTGCGTGTAGCAGCATGAGACGGCACCTTGAGAAATTTTGAGTTGATAATTTGCGCCTTGTGAGTTTTCTTTGTTAACATCACCACCACTAGATCACTGCATAATGTCCACGTGCTGAAACGTTTGCCAAGTATTTTTAGCATTCGGGGCACACTGGAGAAAGCTTCTGCCATTATATTGCATGCATATTCCAACTATTAAACTCGACGTGAGATGACTGCACAAAGTTCGGGTGATTAAGAAAAGATTTTCTTCAAGATTTGCCCCATTTTTTTTCTCCCTCTCTGTTTCCCTATTATGATAACCAGGTATCGTGTGCAATGCCAACCTAAGATGGCTATCAAACGAGCTGGGTAACGAATGGGAATCACTTGGCGCCTACTTGGGACTGAGAAAGAGTCGTCTGCAGAGCATCAAGAGGAACAACCCGGACTCGCAGGACCAGCAGGTGGGCAGGGCGTGGCACAAATGGCAACCAAATGTTGTGTCCAGTTCAATTCAATTCATTTCCATTCAATTCAGTTCGATTCAGTTCAATTCAACAGAGTTCAATTCAATTAAATTCAGTTCAATTCAACAGAGTTCAATTCAGTTAAATTCAGTTCAGTTCAGTTCGATTGAATTTGATTTAATTCAATTCAATTCAATTCAATTGTGCTTTAATTCCATCCAGCAAAAGCTAGTACAAAATGTACATTTTATGAATCATATTGTTAAGAAATACAAATAATAGAGTTTAATACAGAATATAAGAATGAATGAATATGTAATAGAAACCATGAATACCTTGTAATGGTGACAAAAAGTAAATGTAGTGATGGAAAAAGTGATGTACAGAAAAGCGGAGCGTGAAAAACATGGATACTCGAAATAATATGTTGTGGTTTTGCCCCCGTTAAGCGACTGGGATTTGTTCTTGTTATTTGTTCTGTTCTTTTGGCTTAAGACATGAACACAACATGCGATGTTTGATTCTAATTTACAGTCAGAAGGTTGTTATTTGATGCGATATTCGTATGTAAACTCTTTATCTTTTTTGAGTAATCTTCTCAAATAAAAAGGTTCTTTGTTGATGAGGAGGACACCCACGCAGCTCCATATTAGGATAGATTCAGTGGTGTGTTTTTTTCTGTTGTTGTTGCTTTTCTTTTTTTAGAGAGAGGTTGAGGTTGGTATCATTGCAGTCAATTTCCACTTTCAAAAAGGAAATCATCAGGAAATGTCAGGGGTTTTATTATCAAAAAGTACTCTTGTAATCGAAAAAAAAAAGAGTTTATTAATCATTATTTTATTGCAACCCCTATCCACTTTTATTGTTTCAGATTTTTGACATGTTGGTGACGTGGCGAAGCATGCTACCCAAGGCATACAACAAGGAGCGAAAGATCTGTTCCGCCCTCACTCGCTGCGGGCGATACGATCTCGCCGAGGAGCTTCGCTACCGCGATCAGGATGTCGACAACGAGTACGTCGACGAGCAATTTGAGGACGAATGAAAAGCGGGAAAAATCGACAAGCATTCGTATGGCGAGATTTTAATGTTGTTGCTGCTCTCGCGTCGTCTTAAGGATCGCAACCATTGGATTTCGTCAACGTTGACGAGATAGATTTGTGGAACACAGGCTATTGACTGCAGAGGACGCAGAGTCTTGTTAACAACATCATTTACAGGAAACTATAACAGAACTTTAAATAGATGGAAAACCATTCACACAATCAATCGTTCAGTACATAGCAGTCTGTGAGACTATGTCTACATGTCTGCTTGTGAAACAGTAGATCTGATATAGATTGTAATTTTCATCCTGTTCTGTTAGTCGCTTCCTTGACATGGGTCGAGATTACTGTGTGCCCTTCTTAATTATGTAAATGATCTCCACGTTGAAATCAGCGAAAATGCATGAAGTGGGCAGCCAACATGCCATTTTTATACCAACATGACTATCGACAGAAATAACCAATTTGCAGCTTTCTCGTAGTTTCAGGTCACATGGAAATTTGCAGGACAGTCGATTTTTAATCTTTGAATAGGAAGACACAAGAAGGTTATTGTTTATCATGTACGGTACTCAATCTTCGTTTTAAGGGGCTGTTGTTCGTGGTTCAGTGGTTAAGACAACGGACTGTCAATCATAAAGTCCCTGGTTCGAATCCCCCAGCTGCCTAGACAAGGCAATTTAAACTCGTTGTCTGTAGTCCTCCGAAGGGGAGGGGATTTACAGTCCCGTGGATGCTATAAACACACATTGCTTCACTAGCGTTCACTTCCCTCCGGGAAAGAACACATTATCACACAGTGTGTTCGAAGGTGTTCGCATAGTCGATTGTGTGAAAATGTTCGAATTTAACAGTGTGAACATGATTCCACAATGTGGTGTTGTTTTTTCACAAAGTGTTGACATAGTGATATTCTGTTTCACACTGTGAATGGATGATTTACAATGTGAATAGATGATTCACAATGTGTTCAAACTGTTAAAAACGCCCGAATTTAATAGTGTGAAAAGATTTCACACCGTGTTTGACATTGCAGTTCACACTATGGGACAGTGTGTTCTTTCAAGCTGGGTTAAAAGAAATAAACTTGAGAAATTTCATATAAAATCAATTAGTGTGCAAGGAAAACTGATCCTGAGGGGACACTTACGATGCAGATGTTCGTCTTTGGTAACATAGGCTTTAAGTCATTAATTATTTCAGACCAATTTTTCCATTTTTAGATTTTCCGCTTACAGCATCCGTCCACATTTTACTTGTACATATTGTAAAATTCGTTTGTGTTGGCCAAATCTTATGATCATTTACTGTAAACTCAAACAATTACTGCTATACATGGCACTTATCAAGATGCACAAAAACATCGTTTGTTATTTTTTGTGCTTCAGTGTGTGCTTAGCCGAAGTTGTCTTTTAAAAAGTCTGTAGTTTTGCATTTAGTTGTTTTCACCTACTACACGGGCTTTCTTTTTTCTAACATTTCTTTTTTCGAAGAAACAAAAAGACGGCATCACATGTCGCATTTTTAAAGAGAATTTACGCATGAACAATATGTTGTCTGTACTAAGTAAAAAGTAAGATTACAGTTATTTATCTTGTGTTTGGAATGTAAATGTTGGCTACAAAAGCAACTATTTTCGTTCAAACGTGTGGTGTGTGCCTGAAACATGTCTTTGTTTATGAATAAAATTGTATAAGTTTGAATAACTTGAAAAGGCCCTATGGATGAAAAATAAATTTGTGAAATATCAATCTCACATGGAGTTTCATTCTTCTATGCCTCTCTCTCTCTCTCTCTCTATCCATATATATATATATATATATATATATATATATATATATATATATAGTGAAAATTTTGAGCAAAAAAAAAATGGGTTTTCATCGGGATTCGAACCCGAGACCTCCGGATTACTAGACCGGTACTCTACCGACTGAGCTATTGAAAGCCCTAGATCGGTGTTCGTCCCAAACCCTTAACTCTCTTTGCCCGTATGGTCAGAAGCTATAGTGTGTGTATGTGTGCCACACACACACACATTAACCTGACATAAACCCAAAGAATGTAAATCAACTTTGGAATAAATGCGAGGGATCGCCGAAGCGATGCAGCTTTTTATTTTTTTGTAATATTTATTGAAACAAGGTCTTGTTTCAATATATATAAATATATAAGAAGAAAGAGTCTCAAGTACGCCATGGATCCAACGATTACAAAATTTTTTATTACAAAATTGTCCATGCATTCATTCACATTCTTCTCGATGGTGTGTCAGATCTTTATTAGACAGTCTAACTTGATAAACTGACAGTCTTGTAAAGCTTGCCTGGGTAAATATTTTCATTTATGCTGATATGACTGTATGGTAGTTTTGTCGAAATGAACTTCAGTATTTCTAGATCAGGAGAGACTGGATCTTCTCATTGCTCTGAAATTGATGACATTGTATGAGGAGGTATGTCAATATATTTGACCATTAGACATAAGACTACTGGACAAATACAATGCATATGATACTTCGAAGACATTGTTATGGTGTGACCCTTATCTTGACAAGCCAATAAATCTCATCAGAGGAATTAATTACTCCTTTGGGCACATGAAACTACTGAAATAGTATAGCGACGTTAACATCATTTCTAAACATAGTGATATCATGTCTCCGACGAAAATATAAATGCATCATGGGCGTGTCTTTCTCGTACGTATTAGTTTAAGCACATATATGTAAGATAACGTAAATGAATATTCAAATGTATCATTGACTAATCTATTGTGTATTTAATTAGTTTATTTATTCATTTATATTACTCTGCAGGGTTGCCTTATTCTGTTGGCAAAACACACGCACATATACACACACACAATAACTATGTGTGTGCGTGTGTGTGTGGATCACGTTATTTATATATATATATATATATATATATATATATATATATATATATACATATATATTCTATTATATAAATAACGTGATCCTCTATGTTGTTTAGTCGGTCCCTCCTCCTGTATTTCAGCGTCCATCAAGAAAATCGAATAATTCTTTTTCGTAGAACCCTATGAAGCCATAAGAGGTAATGGCCAAAAAGGAGCAAAACATAATGTATAACAATAATCATACTAATGTTGACAATAACTATAATGATAATGATAATTGATTATAATCTTATTGTTATATCATCATTATGATCATAATCATCATCATCATAACAATTATTATTAGCATCATTTTCATTGGCTGTAACAATACCACTGTTGATGATATTAATGAAAATGATCATAGTAATGATAATGATAATATAAACAAACGATAGCAATCATAACAAATGCTATGATAATAAAAAACAATCATTAGTACCAATTAGTGGGTGACAAGGAACTTGCAGAAAGGAAGAACGAGGTCAGAGGTCAGGGAGATGAAAACTAGACAAGAAGGAATAAAAGAACTAAAAAAGAACAAAATGCATAAGGAGAGAGAGATAAAATTTAATATACCTTTCAGCTTTGAGGAAGTATAGATGTGTCTTTTTTACATGTTTTTGGTGTCAATTTCTTATCACGGCTGAATTCCTCTCGAGTTACCTCAATAGAAAAATGATCGGTGACAAACGTTTTCCTTATCTCTATTTACTTAAAAAATGATAGATCAAATTTCACTTGCTCTAGAATTTCTTCAAGAATATAAAGTTATGATTGAATTCACTATTTATCATGACTTTCCATGAGTTTCCATTCAACAAAAGCATTTTTCAATACGCTTTCAGAAATATCTCTCTGCTTTCTAACAATATATGTAAAAGGTATTACACTTTTAAGTACATTGGAACAATATATCACACTGATTGTAATGTAAGATATATTATTTTTTTCCCTCGCTTTCTTTCAACTTATTCACTCTATGTATGTATAAATTATGCTTATATTTCATATGCTCGTCATGAAAACATAAAGCATACAATACACATATTTGAATACTCATATCATACAAGCCCATCTTTTTTCTACTGTCTCTGACAGTTCTCTTTGGATAGTTAAAATGCAAGCAACTGCATTAAAGCTTGTTTCGAGCGGGTGTACAGGGAATTCTCAGTTTGAGATTGTGCGACAGATCATGTGCCTTACATTCCTCGGGTCGTGTTTCTCCTTGATTAATAGGATAATTTCCCATGTAGTCAGTTACAAATGCGTGATTTGCTTACCTCATGTGCCAGCATGTCCATAACCAACCCCCCCCCCCCCCGTTTCACCCATGGTCTTATTGTACTGACAGACATTTTGGATTTGACATGCTCGAGTATTTTCTAAAAGCTCTGATATAGTTGACAACTGTCCTTTTTGTATTTTGTATTTGAATCCTTATAGCGGAATTTAGTCAAATCAAACTTAATGTGTACTTAATGATATCCATATAGTTTTCAACACAGCCGGTTTCACGACACGGTATTAAGTACGTTTGAGTGCTAGAAGCTTCATTATAATGTTTGTCAAACATTTTTTCCCGATGTTATCACGGATTCAATTAATTGACGACTCTTCTAAATAGCAAAAACCATGCATGACGCATGTTAAAAACACACACACACACACACACATATTTCCCTTTCGCCTGTTGGCAAGGCCTCTGCACCTAAGAAAAGGAGATGAAATTGTTTTTCATGATTGCCTCCATTTGAGAATGTAGGGCAATGTATGCGTTTAGATGAGAAGTGCATCAGGTAAAGTGCATCTAATTGGGACCAGAGAATTTTATCTCACAGTGCGCACTTTATTACAGACAATGAATAGGTATGGCGGAAGACTGTGCACGGATGCATGATAACTAGAAGTGTGTAACGAGAATCGACAGACAGACAGACAAACTGACAGATAACCATAGAAATAAACGGGACAAGAGAAGAGATAATACATATTATGTTGGCCAACAGATCATAGTTATATTGAGAGGAATATAATAACGGATGACATTCCTGTCAGATTATTGCAGATTGACAAACTCAAATGTGCTTAGAAAAGAGAGAACAGTCAGGAAGAGTAAGAAAACAATGAGAATATCCCCAACAAAAATCGTTCATATGCTTTCCGGGCACCGCAAAAAGTCTCGATCATTTTGTTTACTGCCGCAATTGCAGCGGTAATTGTGTATGCGGGAGAAGTATAAGGCTAAGTGGGTTCATATCGTCGGCAGCGCGCCAACGCTCAATTTGCGTGCAGCTCTTCACGCGCTATAGTATCAATCTCGATAAAACCCCTGGCTCCCTCCATCTCCCTCTCCTCCTCTCTCTTCCACCCTCCCTCCCTCTATCTTCTCTTCTCTGGAGAAGAGGTTGCTATGGAGCAAGTTAAGAGGCTTGGTCTTTAGCTCAACTCATGTCTACCAAGCCGTCTTTGCTGTCTGGCGAAGGAGATTGGGCGAGGAGGGAGATGAGCGCCACGCGAATCACTGTATACCTTCGCAGTGTGCCACGAGTCCGCGCAAATAACTTCGTGTTAGCTCAGACGATACACAATGCGCGGTAATAGCATCACATCATTATTGTTATGTGACCCACTTCGATAGCACATTAAAGGGACATTCCAGACGATTTATATAATTTTACATTATGTTGTATACATAAACTGATAGTGCCATGTATAGATTTGTGAAATTAATGTGGACCTTATAGCAGACAAGTCAATACACTCTGGAAATCCTAAAACATGACACTGAACACGAAAGGATGATGACATAGGAGGCTCACCTGTTTCATTTCATTTCATTTCATTTCGCTTATTTCCTCTCCAACAAATATAGTTATAACATTTGAATACACAAGATGACATGGCAATGTAATAAAAACAAATAAACTGTGAACTGAGACACAATGTTGTAAATTTGATGACAAATACCGAAAGCAAGTTGTTGGAAGCGGAAGGGACTGCTAAAAAGCAGTCCTTTTTATTCCAGTAATGTAGCGATGTGATTCCAGTGATGTAGCAATGTAATTCCATTACAATACTACTTGCTACATTAACAAGTTCACCTGTGTAGAAATTAAGCATATTATACTTTCCTCTTTTGTTTTGCTTCGATCCACGAGCACTCAATCATGCATTCTTATACTTGAAGCTGCTATGTCATCATCCTCGTTCATTGTGATTTGTTATGAATTTTGAAAACATTCTTATTCCTTATCCCAATCACTATAAATTCTGTAAATCTGTATATGCATACCCAGTATATAGCCAGTCAAGTTTTAAATGTTCACCAGCAAAAACCTGAAAGTCACCCGCAGGTCTCCTTTAAAGAGAGAAAAACTGAGCAATCAGGTAGGCCCTACGTAACAAAGAGAAACTACCACATAACACTACACCAACCTGCACTATACTTACATACCTAAGAAATTCATTTGAAAAATCCAAATGCAATGGCATTTTAAGCACTCTCAGACAAATAATACAAGTGTTCATGCCAGGTTTTGCAGATGGAAATCGGTTTGAACTTGCGCTGACACATATCACTTGTCACATGAATCAATATTGAGTTCTCGTCTTGAATCAAAGACAAAAAAAAAATTGCTTTCAATGATAAATTTATTTGCATTTGTGCTTTAGAATAAAAATGTCGAGATTTCATCTGCACAGTACAATAATTATTTTTTCTAAACTAAAGATAGCAACTGATTGACAACGAATCTATCTATATAGGATGATATATAATCTCCCATAAAATAGAAAAACCAAAACAATCAACGGAAAATATGAACAATTAACAAAGCAGGCAAATAGAAAGACCTACTCATCAATTAACCGAAATAAACAAACATAGAATAGTCAGTAATGTCTGTTCAACAAATACACATATATAATTTAAAGGAGAAAGGAACTCAAGCGAAGAGTAATCATTAACATGAAGCAGCGCATTTTTACAACCTGGAAACGGATGGAAAAGCTACCTTGACGACATTAATTATATATCGGAAACAAGCAGATGACAATGAGAAACAGTGCAAGCAATGGCTGTGTATACTCCCCTCGCGCACGCGCATGTGCGCAATTAATCGCTAGTACAGCTGATTGTGCAGAGGACAATGTGTACAGAATGCTGGAGGTGAGCTCGTCTTTTGAGCAGAGTGAGTGTACGTCGTCGGTAGCTCGTGCGCACAATTACCCTTGGTTACCACCTGTGCGGGAGTCCAAGCGGTTTCTCGGTTAAAGCGTTTTTCGGACGTTATCAGCCACAAAGTTTGCGCCTTCCCTTCCATGAGAATATGGTAAGTAATGTATACTAATAACACTTTCTTTATTTCCACAAAGGGAAATATTTTCATGTTCTACTCGTTTGTCCCCAAATGTTTCTTTGGTCTTTAAAAGTCAGAACAGCAACGAAGAGTTGCCTTTGATTTTTTTTCTTCTTTTTTTTTTGTATCTGTTGTAGTTATATAGCGCTCAACGAGTGTCTTTGTGAGTTATCCCATAAAGCAAAGCATCATCATATATATCTAGACGATGTGATTATTATCTAGGTGGGCTATACGTTTGATCATTCTTCTTATGGATTGATCTCAATGTCCACATCACAAGATGCCTGTTATTGTTTATTAGTATGTGTGTTATTGTGTCTCTCTGTATGTATGTGTGTGCGAAATATTTTTGTTTTAATAATTATGGTGTGCATGTTTGTGTGTGTGAGCGTGTTTGTGCAACGTATATGTGTGTAATAAGTCTGATACTTTGATTCCGCGGTCGAGAAAAATTCAGTAAAATGAAATATTTTTTACTATGAGTTATTACTTCTTTTGAGGGTTCCTATTGTTATCGTTTTGTATATTATATCTACTCTACTTTTATCACACTATTTCACTCATAAACAGTTAATGTTAAATGAACCAAAACCCCTTCTCGCTACACTCCAATTCTCGCGTGGAAATGGGGGCCTGACGAAGGTTTGTGTGTATCCCGTGCAGTCTAACTGAACTAAAAGCATGCAGTGCGTCATCTGTGTCCTATAGGCACGCAATCATGCTGAAAAGAAGAGCTTAGGTGCAACAGGAAACGCGATATCCTTTTATTCTGGGGCAGATCAAATTCAGTGCTATGATGATATCGACTCATAAAGAGATCATTCTGAAGTCAATTCACTTCCAGTTTTTCCGAGTGTATCTCGATAATTACGATGCCGTGAATTAATGTGGTGACAATAAACACAAAGCTGAGTATAACAGCGCTGAAACGCATTTTTCTTAATGGCAGTTGTGCTGGTGATCATTACCGCTCTCTCTGCGGTGTCCAAGCAAGAAGTGCTATCACCTGACATAGTGGCGCTCCATGTATCAACTTGCCGTTGCCATGGAAATAGGCCCGTGTGTTGTCTGCCTGACTGTTTCTCCTCAGTCTCCGTGTTGTCGTTATATCGGGGAAACTTAACACCACCTGAATTGTAGTCATTCGGCCTTAATTGAATGACAGTAGCTAAGATGGTTTAACTTCCGTGAAATTATTCGTCATAGTTGTTGTTTTTCACCTTATTAAGAAGAGTACTCAATTTCGAAAATGAGCTTCTGGGGATACAGTGTTATGTTTTGGATAATGCGGAAAGCATGCAGTGTAGTATGAGATGCTTTCCATCGCCGTTCGTGTGTTTGTATGGCTCATCCTCCCAATTTTTCCCTCTCTTTCTTTCCTTATTTCTCTCCCTCTCTCATTCTCTCTTTTCCTCTCTCACTCACTTTGTCAGACGCGGGGCTTGTGATTATTGTTTGAAAGCGTAACATACATAATAATAATACTAATAATAATGATGATGATAATAATAATAATAATAATGATAATAATAATGATAATGATAATAATAATAATGATAATAATAATAATAATAATAATAATAATAATAATTAATATACTACTCCCAATGCAATCACAAACATCCCTGCTGGAAAGAACACAGTGTCCCACAGTGTGAGGAAACACAGTGTGAAACACAGTGTGAACACAGTGTGAACACAGTGTGAAATCTCTTCACACTGTTAAATTCGAGCGTTTAACGGTGTGAACACAATGTGATCATCAATTCACAGTGTGAAACAAAGCGTGACTATGTGAACACTGTGAAAAGCATACGACAGTGTGAAATCATCTTCACACTGTTAAATTCGAGCGTTTTCACATTGTCGACTATGTGAACACACTGTGGGACACTGCGTTCTTTACAGCAGGGATGTAGATTGATGCGACATGCTTTTGGCTATCTTCGTATCCAGCGAATGTTCCACTTTCTGATTTCTTGTCATTTGTCTCTCAAGGCATCAGCACACATTTTAGAAAGAGCGCGTAGATCTAACATTTTACATCATAATCATTTTTAATGTTTATACTAGTCACATACAGATACACCATCATGAGAGCACCACAAAAACTGTTAAACACACACGCATACATTAAAAAAAAAAAAACCTCAACACGTGCATCTAACAACGAACACACACAAATATACATACACACACGCACACACATACACACCACATTCACGCTCGTTGCAGTCACGCATTCAGAGAAATCAACTTCTGCGCGCTATTATAATTATTTCCTTTTTATCCCATACTCGAAACGCACAGATAAACAAGCATGATACACGCACATACAATGCATATACACAGACACACACACGCACACACACACACACACACACACACATACACAAATGGCTCTCTTCTTAATTCCGAGTTTAATGATTCCTTTGTATTTAGGTATATTAATTTCATTCTCGATAATATCAATACCGCCGCACCGCAATTTTACGCCGGTTGCCAGGGAAGGTACGTTTTCACACGCGTGCTGCCGTGTCCGGTGCAGCTCTGCATAATTACGCATGACACTCCACACCTATGAAACACGAAGTCGCTTGCTTGGAGTTTCGTCTGCAAATATTGACTCGGCAGCATCATTTGCAGCGCAAGAGGGGCAATCGATTTGACCGACCAACCATACTTCTGATACTTTGCTCACACCGAATCCGTATCGGGTTTAAACTGACGTCTGTGATCGATTGTGACTTGTTTGCCAAAAACACACATAATTCTAGGTTGCTGTTCGGGTCGGATGAACAGCCTTAAATTCGATAATCGTGATAATTGCATTAAAACAATTGTGTTGATATACGACATAGGTACAGTATTTGTGGCGTAGAAATACGGCTCTTTGTAGTTTAGAATGATAACATACAGCGTCAATGTATAACAACATTCCTTTTATGATCGTAATGAAATAATTCTATTAATAATTTCATCCTTCACCTCAAGGCCTCCGAATGATGCTCAAGCTAATCAACTGATAGCCTAATATGCTAATAACCATACATTAATTTACCCGGGGTAACCCCTTCGGTATCAGTTCTATTCTTCAAAGGGGCCCTGCTATTATCATCGCCCTGGCATTACCAGGTCACACGTCATTACTATATCAATAGAACAAAGTGGGTAAAATGTCATGTTCATGGATTCGAACCTCACATCTCTATTTCAGGTCTCAGTCAACATGTACCTCTGTAGACAAATGTTGTTGGGTTTAGTTTTGTTTTCAGTATTAAGCCAAGGAGTTTGAAAGTGACTTTCAAATAGACAATGCTAACAGCATGAGGATTATGATTATAATTTGATTTGGAAATGCAGCCAAGATTGGGAAAAATCTACCAAAGACTGTACATGCGAATAGATTTGAAACTGCGAAATATCATAGACCGCCGTTTAAAGGTCCTGTTTACCTTTGGGAGCAGTGATTTTAAAAATGTTCAAGATATCACTCTTGATGCATATGTGTAGGTCAGTTGTATCACAAAACATCCTACCATACAAAATTGTTGCAATAAAGCCTAAAATATAAGGAGATATCACTATTTTTCTCATTAAAACATAACTGTAGACAGTTAAGTCCGGAAACATTTTTGTTATAACTATTGTTCACATTTTGTGTATTGAACAATACTTAACATTGATAATACGGCCTCAAATTTTTACAGTTGTTGTTTCTATCCCCAACTCATATTTTAGAACTATTTTAAAGCACTAATGCTGGGTTTTGGTTTCATCTGCAAATGGTGAATTAAGCCTTAAACTATCGATGTTAGGTATCCTTGATTTTTTCCCCTTCGGTTTCTATATTCATATGTTGATTACCATTTCATGATTGAAATCTCCTCCCTGCATGTTTTTTACGACACGCACCGGGGCGAATAAGATGATAATTCAAAATATGAATAAATAAATAAATAAATAAATAAATAAATAAATAAATAAATAAACAACTCGGGCGTTCTGCATATACCGGGGCCATTCAATTCACTTTAGTTTTTCAATACACAACAATTTATGGTTTTTCTTTCATTTGTTGCTTATATCATGACGAATTCTTTCAAATACAAGTTTGTATTAGCAAAAAGTCAATGTAATACAAAGTGCATCAACTCGTGCGCTTAGAAACACCAGTATAAAGCGCCTTGTAAATGCAATTATTATCATTTTCTTTATTTAACTCACGATATTGAAAGCAAAGGGAAAAAGAGAACGCAGAAGCCTATCACCATTTGAACAAAATCTTTGTGCTATTGGAAGCTGAAACCAATGTCGGAAACTGATGACGAAAGACGCAGCGCTGAGTACCTGTCGCCATTAGACATTTGATATTGTCGAACACTTTCACATGAAAATTGAAAGAGCATCTTTTTAATTGTGGATTTTTTGTTTTGTTTTCAGTGGTAAAGTGTATCTGTAACTGTACATCTTGAAGCACTGTAGAATATGCCTTTATACATTTTGCGCTCAAGACACTTGTGTATAACTCTAAATTATATCACTACAAGCCAAAAATATCTTCTTTCCTCGAATCAATGACAGAACAAAGCCATTCGTCCTTTTCCGTTGGCGTAATCATATGGATGTCGGACCTCCTTTGTTTGTAGAGCTCATGTAGGCTATTCTACGTTTTGTCTTCTTCATGATTGTGTCTTGCCGTAAAGAGACTGTTGGATCTCTGTGGTAAGCCGCTCACATTTCAGCTAATTCATTTATCATAATTAGGTCCAGGAAAACGATTTCCGTAACGGTATAGCTGGAGTACAAAATTAACGGTTTTAATCGTCCTATACGTGAAAGCTCGTCGTTTAACAATGAAATGCAACACAGCGCATGCGCAACGAGAGAAACTTGAGCCCCAGAATATCAAACTCCCATTTAGCAATAAGAAGGTGAATAGAATACCGTGTTGTTGTTGTTGTTGTTGTTGTTGTTGCGGAAAAGCGTACTTCTCGAACACTGATTTGAAACTGTGTTTTAGGAGATTTGTCGGAAAATCAATATAGCATGCGAAACTAGCCAAAGAATCAATAGCTGACGTGCTCGATATCATAATTTATGTCTTTGCCTTCTCTCTCCCTCTATATTTCTGTCTGTCTGTCCGTCTGTCTGTCTGTCCGTCTGTCTGTCTGTCTGTCTGTCTCACTTACTACTCACACTCACTGCACGCAAGCACTCAGTCATGTCAGTGTAGCGTTTAACACTCATCTACCCATTAAGAGGCCACGACAGCAATCTAATCATAATCCCACAGTCCCATTAGTCTGATACAAGGCTAATTTCCCCCAAGGGACTAATTCTAAGTCGTACAAACCATAACCAATATAAATGATTAATGGCATTGTCCCCGCTGAGTACGCAACAATTACCGGTATCGGGAAGCTTTGAAGCTTTCAAGCGTTTTGTTGTTGAAGCTCCTTGCCGGTATGTACGCAAGGAGCTCGCAATCATGTGACGCTCAGTGGAGCGATGGCTGCACTCATCTTGAATGTCTGCACTCATCTTGTAAGCGCGTATTTGTAATCAACAGAAAGCTTGCAATCATCCGGAGAGATCGAAATCTTTGCAAGTTGTGAGTGGGAGTATGCAGATAAGCAAAATCGAGTGACACAATAAAATATACCTATAAACTACTGTGAGTATCATATGTGATTATAACGAGCACTGGTGCTTTATAAAGAACACCGTGTTTCACAGCGTCAAAGGGGGGGGGGGAGGAGGGGTCGGTTGATAGCGTTCAAACTTAATTGCATTACTGGTTGTAATGATAACGACAAGATGATGTTAATATTTATGATAATCAGTTACCAAACAGTCAAGATTTGTGCTTATTCTTGGCAATCTTTCTGTACGGTTATTTCTGTACTGTTATGATGTAACGCATATGATTATTATTGTATATGTAACGAAAGTTGATGAAATTGTACAAAATAACCATTATGTGTAACACCATATTTGTAGGTCCTACATACAGTGTTAATGAAATTGCTGCAAATAGATATAGGCCTAATTGTAAAGCAATGCCATACAGAGAATAAAAAAAATGAAATGATAAAAAAATATAATGATGATGATAACAATAATGACACTAACAATGGTAATACTCTCTTTATTTTTTATCATTGCCATTATTATCTTAATGATCTGTTTATAGGCGTATTGATTGATAACATAATGATTAAGAAAAGAAAATCAATCGTCCATTCAGTTCTATTCACATCATAAATCCCTTGACAGTCATACACGAGTCTTAAAGATGAATAAAACATGCGTTCTATTCTGTTTCCATAAATTTAAGCCACTGTAATTCGTCCAAATGATATAAACACTTTGCTCCAACCAACTCTTCTATCTTTAGTCAACCTTAAACGCATTATTAAAGGGAGTCATCCGTCAAAATATCTATAAAAAAGAGGGATATCGTCACATCAATTGCTAAATGAGCTCATCAATTGCTTTTAGGAAATGGCAGTAGTGATTCGTGAATTGCAGAAACCTTGGCATTGTAAGATGGCATTCAAACCGGGAGTCTCCCTGGTGGAAAAAAAATAAAGACTCTTATAATATTTTTGTTCGAGGCCATTCGACAGGTGGCTCCTTCCAAATGAACGGTGTTGATTAAAAATGAAAGTGATATGGCGGCGAATATGACGGCAAGATATCACGATGATGGTCACTCCCATGTAGTCTAACTCAATCTCCTCTTCCTAGCTCCTTTGCCCATGTTTCCGTAATTGATGAAATTGCAATAGCTGGACACCGATGCTTAGCGATCAATGATTAACGTGACTTAATAAGTCTCCAACATCATTTGATTAATCGTCCCGTTGGGGGCATCGCCACAAACAGGGAAAAAGGTCAAATATTCTGCCTTAATTAGTGTAGAAGTGAAACTGACATGAACCCCAAACAAGTCAAACCAGGGAGGCTAAGGGAAGAGACCTCTCTGGTCAAATTGATCATGCCTCGCCCACAACCTCAGCAGACATTGTCAGATGTCAATTGAAAAAAAAAAACACACACACACACACACTCACGGTAATTCTCTTTCCTTTCGTGTATGTATGAGCGTCTGTATATCATCATACGTGTATGTGCTTACATTATGTATTATGCATAATTTTTACGTAACTATCTGTATTGATATTGATATCTGATTTGATGTATTTAATCATTATGCAAACCAGAATTTTGATGCGTATAACACAGCCCTATATACATGCTATGAGAGCGCAAGTTTTCCAATGTACTCAATAAATCGATAAACTCGGACCCATACACCACTGCAAGGAGACGTGATTTTTTTTTAATCCGCACCATTTAGGAGATCAGATTCCTGCAACTCAGTTATTTTGCTATGATTCCCAACTTTTGAAGGAGAAACTAAAATCATTATGGAAACACCACATTAAACATCGACGTTCAAGTAATCCTCTCAGAACCACTTAATCAGTTGATGTAAATACTATCCATAAATTTGTGCTGTACATGCTCGCAATGACAGAATTGACATAGCCATCAACATATTCATGAATCGTATTTTGCTAAATCCGTCATTAAAATTGTCCTCGCTGTTTATATCCTGCGATGCGATGCAACCATGCCATTTCATCCAGCCATCAGTCGCCGGGAATTTCGGTCCGACTCTGCATCCACAGCGTCAATGATGGCATTCTTCTTCGCTTTGCTCTAACACGTCTTACGTAATCCTCCGCCAATATAACCAGGTCATTATTATTATTCTCCTTCTACGCCTTTTGTCTATCTCTTGACTTTACCGAGTGTACTCTGCTCCAGATTTGTTCTTCTTTTGTTGTGCTTAGACCTGCTCGTCGCTGTTTTATGATCCAATTATGCAATCAGCGTGTAGTTGATAGGCAACCGGTAGAATCTATTTGTCAACATTCTACCTTTATCTTTGAGAGTGGAGAATACCATACACGAAAAGCATCGAGAACAGAGGACTGAAATTAGGACCCCGTTGTTCTTCCCTATTAGGCCGTCAATTGGTTGGTCTTTGGCTGTGGCTACTCGATGCCTTGTAGTATAATCATTGACATTCAATGTTCAATATTTTTCACCACTTGTACAGTGTTTTCGTCATATTGATAGCCAATTTAAACAAATGTATTTGTTGAAAATGCGATATGTGTTTTGTGAATTGAACATTTTCAACTTTTTGAGTTGCATGTTTTTGTTTTATTGTGAATAAACCTATATTGAATTTAACTGAATTGAATTGAGTTGAAATGAATTGAATTGCTGTATATATAAGCATCACAACTAAACGGAGTACAACATTTAAAATAATGTTCATCCTTATTTTCTTCACACGCTTATAGAGAGACTCGCTGTCGATCTAAGATCGTGTTACGTACTTCCATGAGAACCTACTGAATGTATGGGAAGCGATAAAGGGAGGACTAAAGTGGAGAAATGAATTTAATCTCCATGGCAACGTGAGTTAGAAGGCACCGATGTTATTCCGGTAATCAGATTTGACACGAATGTTGTGCGCCGGTTGCAGATAACCGCCTGAGAAAACATTGGTAAACATAAGAAGAAAGAGAAATGCTAACTGGCAAATAATGCATTTAACAAGTGCTGTCACTACCAATCTGCAGATGAGTTATACGATATGAGATGAATAAGCACTAGAGGGGAAATTTTCTTCCTTGAGATGATGGGCCAAAGTATTGGAATTCACTTCATAACAATATGATAACAGCTAAAACTTTGAACGCTTTTAAGAATAAATCAAATTATTTTTATTGAAATCTTATGATATACAAACGAACTAGGTTCGTTTCATCATCTCAATCAAGTCATCATTTCTGTAAACATTAAACAATTACATATAGATCATTTTTATTAGAAAGAAATAATCTGTCAAACACAAGTCCTTCTCAGGTGTTCCTTTTATTGTACCGCATATACCGTTGTGTCCATTCTCTCCTTTTATATCCGCTCTTCTGCATTCTTCCCGATATATGTACACAATTCTTTGCAATATATTCAATCCAGGTTGCATTTTATCATTACTCTTACATCATGGAATCTAGTTTTCTTGTGTCCACAATGGCACGTGTTGTAGTTCCATTTTTTTTTTTCTTCTTTTTTCTTTTTTTCCTTCCTGGTTTGATCTCATGTCACTTGACATTGTTTTTTTTTATTTTATTTTATATCTGTTTTGTAGTATCATTAATTCATTATTCGTTCTCTTATGTATTTTCTGAGGGTCCCATATCGTACAAGCTTTACTTTTAGTGGGACCCTCCATTTCCATTTCCATCCTTACTTAATTTTGTACTATGCATACGTATATATTAAAAATACAGTTATGTTTTCTTCATTTTGTTACTCATTCTCACATATATTTTGCTAACTTATGTTTTTGCAATTACTATACAAATATGTGCTGCTTATACATTGTATATAATTTTCTCTGTTTACTATATTCGATGAAAATAAAGATAAATTTAAACTTAAACTTGAACACCCGCAAAGTGGAATATCAATGCATACATACGTGTCAATCATCTACTTCATCTACTTACCCTTTATATGACAATATCCTTTTATTTCGTGCTATACTTGATATATAGTTTTGATCATGGCTGACACTATCCTCTTGTTTTAAAGCAAGAAATGATAACATTCGCTAAGTTGTGTGTGTGTGTTTTTTTTTAATCCTGCATACGTGCGCATTGCATCAAAGTTCTTGCAGAGTCACAACATAAGAGCCTATATAACAGTCAGTTTGAAATCTATTTCTTCTTCTTTTATTGTACTTACATCATTTTTTCACCATTTCTACGAAAGATTTTCGTTCCGTATGACTTTCCAATCATATTATAGAAGTTGAGTCTTCCCGAGTCAGCTCTTTGTAGTCGAATATTTTATCTTGCAATGGAAATCTCGAGGTGCTTGCCAGGTTACCATGACAACCGCTAGGGCAGTGGCTGTTAATAGCCATTACATCGGTTGCTAATGGAGAGTTACAGATGTAGTGTGAGAAGCGGCGCCGACACGCATCGACAAATATTGCAAGATTTCTTCGCGCCGGCGGGAAAGAAAAAAAAAACCCCGATGTGATGAAGAAAGGATGGAGAAGGAGAAGAAGGAGAAGGTAGCCCCTGAAGAAAATGGAGAGAGGAAATGATACAAGAAGACAGAAGATATAGAGAAAGAAGTCAGAGGAGAAGACAGAAGGTGATGATGAAGAATGACGAGGAAGAGGGGGAGGCAGAAGAAAAGAAAGAGAAAAGAAATTTAAAAAAAGGCTGTCAATGGCTTGATTCACCGAGTACCAAAAGTACAGAAACCGCTCCAGCTCTTCTTCATGCTAACTCTCGTTAACAACTCAGCCTCCAGTGCAAGGCGACACCCTGTCATGCAGGGGCGTCACCAGCTTTTTTTCAAGGGGGGTGCGTTTTGACACTAAATGTTTACGAGATTTTTTGGACAGACATTTGGAATATAGGAAGCTCTCAATCCCTAGACTTTTACTGTTTTTTTTAGGGAAACCAAGCGGGGAAAGGGCACCGGCGTAGCTAGGATTTCATCTTGGGGGTGGGTGGGGGTGGGGGGGGGGGGGGTGGGGTTAGTATGCGAGGGAGCGAGCAAGGGTGTGGAAGTGCCGGAGGGGGTTGTACCCCCTATATAAATGGATTATGGAATGACGGTGTGAAACGACAAATTACTGGCAGCGATATCAGGAGAATGGCATAACGACTACATGCGAGCGAGCGGAACGAGCGAGCTTGAAAATTTTGACATTTTACAGTCCGAAAACTGCCGTTTGTAGCCATATTTTTTTGCTTTGTAAATTTAGGGGGGCGGGGCGCACCGCGCGCAACTGCTGGCAATTACTGGCAGCAACATCAGGTGAATGGCATAATAATTAAATGCGAGCGAGCGAGCGAAGAGAGCGAGCTTGGAAATTTTGACATTTTACAGTCCAAAAACTGCCGTTTGTAGCCATACTTTTTTTGCTTTGGAAATTAAGGGGGGGGGCACTGAGCGCAACTGCTGGCAATTACTGGCAGCAACATCAGGTGAATGGCATAACAATGAAATGCGAGCGAGCGAAGAGAGCGAGCTTGAAAATTTTGACATTGTACAGTCCAAAAACTGCCATTTGGAGCCATATTTTTTCGCTTTGGAAATAAAGGAGGGGTGGGGGTGCAATGGGCGCAACTGCCGGTAATTACTGGCAGCTAAATGAGAGCGAGCGAGCAAGCGAGCTTGAAAATTTTGACATTTTACAGTCCCAAAGCTGCCGTTTGTAGCCATATTTTTTTTTGTTTGGAAATTAAGAGGGGGGCACCGGGCGCAACTGCTGGCAATTACTAGCAGCAACATCAGGTGAATGGCATAACAATTAAATGCGAGCGTATGTATTGATTTGTTTTTTATTCCAATAAAACACATTAAAAAAAACAATAAAAAAAACAATTAAATGCGAGCGAGCGAAGAGAGCGAGCTTGAAAATTTTGACATTTTACAGTCCAAAAATTGCCGTTTGTAGCCATATTTTTTTTTTTTGCTTTGTAAATTAAGGGGGGGCGCATCGGGCGCAACTGCTGGCAATTACTGGCAGCAACATCAGGTGAATGGCAAAACAATTAAATGCGAGCGAGCGAAGAGAGCGAGCTTGAAAATTTTGACATTTTACAGTCCAAAAACTGCCATTTGGGGCCATATCTTTTCGCTTTGGAAATAAAGGAGGGGGGGGGGGGGGGGGCATAGGCGCCGGAAGTGGGGGGGCAGGGGGGGCGGCCGCCCCCCCCAATCCAAAAAGTGGGGGGCAAAACGCATTTTTGCCCCCCCAAAAAAGCCCCCCCCAAAAAAAAAAATAAAAAATAATAATAATAAATAAATAAATAATAATAATAATAAAAATAAATGAATAAACAAAGAAAATAAAATAAACATGTATATATATGACTAAAAGGGAAAAAATATGGCTACAAACGGCAGCTTTTGGACTGTAAAAATAATGTCAAAATTTTTCAAGCTCGCTCGCTTCGCTCGCTCGCATCCAGCAGTTCAGCCCGGTGCGCCCCCCCTTAATTTCTAAAGCGAAAAACATAGCTACGACGGCAGTTGTTGGACTCTAGAATGTCAAAATTTTCAAGCTCGCTCGCTTCGCTCGCTCGCATTGAATCGTTATGCCACTCTCCTAATGTTGCTGACAGTAATTGCCAGTAGTTGCGCCCGATGCCCCCCCCCCCCTTAATTTCCAAAGCGAAAGATAAATATAGCTACAAACGGGAGTTTGGGGACTGTAAAATGTCAAAATTTTCAAGCTCGCTAGCTTCGCTCGCTCGCATTGAATCGTTATGCCACTCTCCTAATGTCGCTGCCAGTAATTGCCAGCAGTTGCGCCCGATGCCCCCCCCCCTTAATTTCCAAAGCGGAAGGTATAGTTACAAACGGGAGTTTTTGGACTGTAACATGTCAAAATTTTCAAGCTTGCTCGCTTCGCTCGATCGCATTGAATCGTTATGCCACTCTCCTAACGTTGCTGCCAGTAATTGCCAGCAGTTGCGTCCAATGCCCCCCCCCCCCTTAATTTCCAAAGCGAAAGATATAGCTACAAATGGGAGTTTTGGGACACTAACATGTCAACATTTTCAAGCTCGCTCGCTTCGCTCGCTCGCATTGAATCGTTATGCCACTCTCCTAACGTGGCTGCCAGTAATTGCCAGCAGTTGCGCCCGATGCCCCCCCTTAATTTCCAAAGCGAAAGATGTAGCTACAAACGGGAGTTTTTGGACTGTAAAATGTCAAAATTCTCAAGCTCGCTCGCTTTGCTCGCTCGCATTGAATCGTTGTGCCATTCTCCTAATGTTGCTGCCAGTAATTGCCAGCAGTTGCGCCCGATGCGCCGCCCCATTAATTTCCAAAGTGAAAGATATAGCTACAAACCCCAGTTTTGGAACTGTAGAATATCAAAATTTTCAAGCTCGCTCCCTTCGCTCGCTCGCATTTTATTGTTATGCCATTCACCTTATGTTGCTGACAGTATACACTTTCTCGATCGTTTCACACCGTCATTCCATAATCCATATAAGGAAAACTTACAATGTTCCTCAATGACTGCGTTGTTGAATGTATCACATTCCGTATTCCCTAATGTATTGTAGTCCCATTATTGCTCACGCACACACGCACAAGCATACAGATCGTCAAAATTACTTTATGGTTCCCCCCATGTTTCGACCCACCGTACGCCACTTTACATATATATATATATATATATATATATGATAGATGTGTGTGCGTGTGTGTGTGTGTATGTGTGTGTGTGTGTGTGTGTGTGTGTGTGCATGTGTATATTGTGTAACATATGCATGGTCTAATCTTGAGCCCCCTCCAATGTTTGCCCCCCCCCCCCAATCCAAAACTGCTTCCGGCGCGCCGGGGGGGGGGGGGGGGGGGGGGGGGCACACCGGACGCAACTGCCAGCAATTACTGGCAGCAACATCAGGAGGATTGCGTAACAATTAAATGCGAGCGAGCTTGAAAATATTGACATTTTACAGTAAAGAAACGATGGCGCATCGGGCGCAACTGCGGGCAAATACTGGCAGCAATATCAGGAGAGCATAATACATTCGAGCGAGCGGAACGAGCGAGCGGAACGAGCGAGCTTGAAAATTTTACATTTTACAGTCCCAAAACTGCTGTTCTTAGCCATATTTTTTCGCTTTGGAAATTAAGGGGGGCACCGGGCGAAACTGCTGGCAATTACTGGCAGCAACATCAGGTGAATTGCATAACGATTAAATGCGAGCGAGCGAAGAGAGCGAGCTTGAAAATTTTACATTTTACAGTCCAAAAACTGCCGTTCTTAGCCATATTTTTTTCGCTTTGGAAATTAAGGGGGGAGGGGCACCGGGCGGAACTGCTGGCAATTACTGGCAGCAACAACAGGTGAATTGCATAACGATTAAATGCAAGCGAGCGAAGAGAGCGAGCTTGAAAATTTTACATTTTACAGTCCCAAAACTGCCGTTCTTAGCCATATTTTTTCGCTTTGGAAATTAAGGGGGGGGGGCGCACCGGGCGCAACTGCAGGCAATTACTGGCAGCAACATCAGAAGAATGGCGTAAAGATTAAATGCAAGGGAACGGAGCGAGCGAGCTTGAAAATTTTGACATTTTACAGTCCCCAAACTGCCGTTTGTAGCTATATTTTTTCGCTTTGGAAATTAAGGGGGGGGCACCGGGCGAAACTGCTGGCAATTACTGGCAGCAACATCAGGTGAATTGCATAACGATTAAATGCGAGCGAGCGAAGAGAGCGAGCTTGAAATTTTACATTTTACAGTCCAAAAACTGCCGTTCTTAGCCATACTTTTTCGCTTTGGAAATTAAGTGGGGAGGGGCACCGGGTGGAACTGCTGGCAATTACTGGCAGCAACAACAGGTGAATTGCATAACGATTAAATGAGAGCGAGCGAAGAGAGCGAGCTTGAAAATTTTACATTTTACAGTCCCAAAACTGCCGTTCTTAGCCATATTTTTTCGCTTTGGAAATTAAGGGGGGCGCACCGGGCGCAACTGCAGGCAATTACTGGCAGCAACATCAGAAGAATGGCATAAAGATTAAATGCAAGGGAACGGAGCGAGCGAGCTTGAAAATGTTGACATTTTACAGTCCCCAAACTGCCGTTTGTAGCTGTATTTTTTCGCTTTGGAAATTAAGGGGGGGGCGCACCAGGCGCATCTGCCGGCAATTACTGGCAGCAACTTCAGGAAAATGGCATTACGACTAAATGCGAGCGAGAGGAGCGAGCGAGCTTGAAAATTTTGACATTTTACTGTCCAAAAACTGCCGTTTGAAGCTATATTATTTTTTTTTTTCGCTTTGGAAATTAAGGGGGGGGGGGGCGCCCGGTGCGCCCCTCCCCTGGATCCGCCACTGGTAGTCAAGAGTGTGGGTTTATGTTCATGACTGGGGGAGGTATGACCAGCGAGGTGGCGTCGAAGTGACCAAGCGGGGAAAGGATGTCCAAAATCTGCACTTTAGAGCATCCCCTAAACTAATTGTGTGTGTTTATTTATGTGTGTATATTATATACACGGAAAGTTAGGAATTAGCCCAGGTCAAGTCTTTTTGAACAATGTTTCACACTATATACCTATTTAACTATGGTTAAAAGAAATCATAGAAAAATATCTTATTTCTTGATCACCCTTTCATTCAAAAGCAGTTTACTAACACTTGAACTACTATTTCGGTAAGTCTTTTTTTTTAACCAGCGGATTGGGAGGGTAGTTACCCCACTGCTTTTGGGTGAAATGATTGGACAGATTTCTTGAATTCTAACAAAAAAAAAACAAGAAAATCTTTTCATCGCGGGAATTATGATTATGTGGGGTGAGGTAAATGGTGCGCTTGTCCTCCAATATTTCAATGGGGGCAACATTTTTGTTTTCTTTCAAAAGCAAGAAAATCTTCTCATTTCGGGAATTATTAATTAGGGGGGGGGGCAAAATTAAAATATGCTTGCCCCTCCAATATTTTTATGGTGGTAACTTTTTGTTTTTCTGTCAAAAAAAAGATAAGACAATCTTCTCCTCTCTGGAATTATGGAGGGGGGGGGGGTGGGAAAAAATGATATGCTTGCCCCTCCATTTTTTTTTTCATTTCTTTTTTTTAATGAGGCTAAGGCTCGCTCTTGGGCTGGCAATATGGATTGGTCAGAAGTAACGTACATAGTCCCTACATACTTGTAAGTAGCACACGTACATGCAAACGTGTACAAGTATCGTACGGATGTACAGTACGGTCGATAAATAGTAAACACTGTAGAATACTAATAGATATGTATAAAATCAGTGCTGCCAGAATCAGGGGTGCGAATTGTTTTTGCCGACGATTTTGTGTGTGTGTGTGTGTGTGTGTGTGTGTGTGTCCCTGGTGTAAAATAAGAAAAAAAATAGAAAAGAATAATTATTTAGCGTCCGGCGTTGAGGTCGCTCGCAAACTGATTTTTTTTTTTTTTTTTTTTTTTTTTTTTTTTAAGGATCTGAAGGGGGGTGCGTTCGCACCCAACGCACCCCCCCTGGTGACGCCCATGTCATGTCATACTAATTCCAAGCTGTCTGTGCATTTACCGCTCACTTGAACTTCAGTGTTTGTTCAAAAATAAGTAACTTTGTGTTGATGAATACATGGACGTCATCTGTTGTTGCCGCTTCTTTCTTTGTACCTTTCTCCTCCAAATATTACATAAAAAGAATGTCATCACTTAGACGGATGATTCTTCCGAGTGTTAACAAAATGCGAACCTGGAAATTTTCAAAACCACTTCTCTATCCACCGCTACCTTTTACTTTATACTAGGGAGAGCTATTAAATCCAAAAGAATAGTCATCAAGAGATCATACTCTACTCCAAACGAAAAATATCTGCCTATGCGCTCTACCGCTATGAGATATAATCCCACCCCCTACCCCCGCCCTCTTCTCATTATACATTTTGTTCGGTTCATATATGTCAAAAAAAGAAGAAGAAGAAGAAAGAATCGATGTCCAATTCATGCGATTAATATTTCCAGAAGACTTCAGAAGCAGTGCAGCAAGCAACACGACCCAGATACGGATTCCAACTGAATATGAAGGGAGAAGTCGAAAGGGGGCTTCAGGTATGCAAATCAAGTGTAAGCGTGGATCCGATCGTGCGTGTGGTCCGCCGGGAATGCAGCGACAGCTTTACACGCGCAATACCTCGCCATGCATGACGATTATAGATACTGCGGTCTTCATGGCAACATTTTGTTGATGGTCGGAGTTTCGCAGTCAGGTGGGAATGCTGAATACTTAGTAACCGACGAGGTGTCACGTGATAGCTGTGGAATGGTCGTACCTGGGGAAGCTAGCTACATTTCGCTATTCTGAAGGTTCGTTATTCCTAAGGATCATTATTCCGTAGGTTTATAATTTCGAAAATGAAATAAGGTTCATCACTGGTTCATTATTTTGAAGGTTCGTCAGTCCAAAAATTAAATGAGGTTTATTGTTCTGATAGTTTGTTCATTCGAAAAGGGGAAAAAAAATTAATATTATTCCGAAGGTTCGTTATGAAGGTTCGCTATAGCTTGAAAACGAAATAGGGTCCGTTATTCCGTAATGAAAAAATGTTTTTATTCCGATGGTTAGTTAATCCGAAAATGGGGGGGGGGGGGGGGGGGGAGAGAGACTTAACGTGATTCCATGATTTGTTAATTCGAAAACGACATAACGTTCCGAAGGTTCGTTAATACGCACTTTTTTCCCCATTTCACATTTACCAACCTTCGTTTTGTCCATCAAGCATAGTTATACTTTCCTTTGTTTACCAATGACGTCATTAATAACTTTCTAGGGTTCGTTAATCGGATGATGAAAAAAACAAAAGTGCGTTTAAAAGTACCTCCAGAATCACGAACCTTATACTTCCGTTTCCGGATAAATGAACCTTCGGACTAATGAACCTTATTTCACTTTCAGAATACCGAACCTTTGGAATAACGAACTGTAACGGTTTGTATGAAGGGATCTATTTATTGCGCACAGTATAAAATAATATCAATTTCCACATACATGGATATCCATTCACAGCGCATAATCATCAAATCAGGACTATAGCTTAAACGATAGCGAGTGTGAAAGGAACAAGGCGACTTCACCTTCATATTTCCCTTCAGAAAGTTTAACAGAATATCAATCAGTGCCGTATAGACTAGAAGGCGAGGCGTCGCGACGCCTCGCCCTCTAGCTATGTTTCTGTGATACCAATTGCTGAAAAGCTTGTATTTCTCTTAGACAGAAATAACAGCATAATGTTCTTAGTTTCTCACAACATGGACACATACGCATTATTACGCATTACGTGTATGTCATTTTCTTTATATTTTTCAATGAAGATACATCAAGATAAGAACATTGATCAGCAAATATGATACATAGGATAGGTAGAAATAATATGTATGAGGCCTACATATTTTGTTTGATGGCTGGCCCCGTGAGAAACTTGTAAAAATAGTCATACTTCCATTTTAAAAGTTAGTAAACATACGTAATTATCAATAACCTCTTGCTTCGCAATTTCATATCACACTATTCATTAATATCTGTATGTGTGTCATGTGTGTGTTAAGTATGCTTATTTATGTGTGAATACTTTGTGAGTGTATAAGACAGGCGAAGAGAGTAAGTACAGCGCAGTGAGAGCAAAATCCATGGGGTCAACCGCACAAGTGTAATATCGTGTAAAAGGAAACGGAAAAAATCAGTAGGAGAGGGTAAACGCACGAGATGCCATCACTACACAACATGAACAGAAGATTTTACTGAGAGCTATCTGAATCATGTGACATACCCATATTGGTGAATTGTTCTGATTTATACAATTTGCTCTTTCTTACCTTTATGTCTTTTCTGCTCTTCATTTCTATCTATCTATTCATCTATCTATCTATCTATCTATCTTTCTATCTACATCTATATCTATCCATCTATCTATCTATCAATTAATCTATATATAACATACATATATGTATATGATAATATTTATTTATCTATATCTATATATCCGTCTATCTATGTGTATCTATATCTATCTATCCCTATTTATCTATATCCATATTAACTTTCTATATTCATCTATATATCTATCTTTCTATCTAATTATCTATCTGTCTATTTATCTGTCTATTTTACTCCTCTTACAACATTATGGCTCCCTCAATTTGTTCTTCGCCTATTTGTCCTCTCTTCACCTCTTCTTTGACAGCAGTTGAAATCCATCAGGACCGAAGTTATTTCAGATCTACTGACGTCAGACATGTCTCGTAGCTTATTATTTCCAAAGCGAAATGATCATGCTCAGAACACAGCGAAGAACGCAGCTCTATATTAAGAAACGAAGCCGTCTGTCGCTCTACCTGGTCACGGCAGCACACTATATAGGACCTTTCATCCTCTGGTTTCTAAAAAGCGCCACAGGTGTGGGGATGCGAATGTTGCGATCGATGCGTGACTAACATAACATATCGCTCGATTTTCAAGGCTTCATCGTCACCCCGAAATGCAGGCTGCTGGGGGAAAAAAAGCAACAAGCAAACTTACTTATGTATCGTAATTGCTAGCTAAACTCTCATTCTGCAGCCTTCTGTTTTATGTATACGTTTGTCCGTTGTTGTTGTTGTTTTTTTCTCAACCACGCACAAGTCTTCATCAGAGAAAGCGAGCGGGAACGAAGGTTTCTCTCGCTTCATCCACCGTTGCCATGGGAACGGCCAAGGGAGAGATCTTTCGCATCACCATCAATTTCCTGAGCAGAGTGGAATCGTTTTGTCTGTTTCCCAGGATTTATGCTGATTATGTCTTCTTCTTTCTCCTCTTTTTTTTTTTCCAGGAATAGCTTTCCATATTTTTTCCCACATGTATCTCCCTCTTTCTCATTTGGCATTGACTCTTTACATCATTATAGTAGAAGTACAAATTGTAACAGTGGTATTATATTTATGTTAGTTTTATCTCTTTCTGTGTCATTATTATCATTATGACCATAAATAATATTTTTACCATGCTATCCTATACTATCACCTCCATCACTACTATACCATTATTAGTTTATCATTTCAATTATCTTTGTTGTGTCGTTAATGTTGTTTTAACCATCATTATCGTTAGCAGGTTAGTATTCATTTCAATTTGTTTGATCTCGTTAGTTTGTATACTACCCACCTACAAAGATTTTAATGAGAAGAATATACGTATGGTATATCATCAGATTATGAAGTTGTATTTCGTATGCATCGAGATGCACTGTATTTGACTGATAGGTACAGGGAGAAGTCCCTTTTCTGTCCTCTTTGACCTCTTGTTTATTCTTTCCACGCGTATATAAGAGAGTTGCTTCGTTTCTGTCTGTGTGTGCGGTGTTTGTGTGCGTATGATTTGTTTAATGTTCCCTTTGTTTCCCAAGCAATATGTCTTATTGTTTCGTTTGATTATCACTACAATCTACTACTCACGAGGGGGGACTGCGTTCTACAAGCTAGGATTTCTAGCAGTCCCCTCAGTTTCCGACTCTTTTTTTCTTTGTTACAATTCAATTACAGTTTGCCCATGTATTTCTTTAACTTAACGCATGCTTTGTTTTATTGTAAAAAAGAAGATATATATATATATATATATATATATATATATATGTATATATATATGCATTTAAATCTCACTTGAATGTGCAAAAGTCACTTGAATATGCCAAAGTCACACTGTACTTTATTTTGTTTATATGCAAGTGTCATTGTATACTTTTGTCTGAAATGAAATGAAATGAAATGAAAGTGAACTTTATCAATGTAGTCCGCAGACCGTTCTTTAATGCTCACACGGCGATTGAAAATA